>NW_005871080.1:7043785-7256041 GCF_000147115.1 Myotis lucifugus
GGGCATTAACTAAATGAAGAAATATTCATTAAAGAAAATCTACTCAGTTCCTGACACAACAGCAAGAGGCTAGCATGTAAGCCCATACTGCCTCCCCACTCCTTCAGCTCATGTTATGGAAGCTACATGATGGGTTTGTGCAGTCCAGGAGATGGGGCCCTTCTTCCATCTTCCAGTCTAGGGGTACAGTTTTACCCAGAAGGGGCAGGCTGTTAGTATTTCCCACTCCACCCAGTCAGCACATGTTTCAGAAGCTCCATTCCTGGCAGATTTGGCCAAGAGGTGTAGTTCTTTCTTCCACCTAGCTCCCACTCATAGCATAAAAGCTCTACCTTAGGCACAGAAGGCCAAGAATATCAGAGGCCTGATCTCCCTGCCAAGCTCCTTTATAGGGTGGGAGTTCAAAACTATTATGGCTAAACTAAGAAGACCAGGGTATGCCAGCCATTTAGTGCCCTGTACCCGCTCATAGACTAAGAGTGGCCCTCAGTGAAAATGAAGGCCCTGCTCCCAGCCTCAGTGCAGAGCTGGGAGGAGTCCACCCCAGGGGAAAGGCAGGGCATAAAATGAGGAGGTCTGCAGCTCTAATTATGGGGCCTGGCTTTATTTGGAACAGAGTGAAGAGAAATCCATGCCTCAGGAATTTGTCAAGAACAATCATCAATAATAATAAAAGAATAATATGCTAATTAGACCAGATGTCCTTCCAGACAACCTTCCAGATGAAGCCGGCTCTGTGAGGGAAGCCTGGGGGACCAGGTGCCAGAGGGAAGCTGGTGCTGGCAGCTGGGGGAAGGAAGGCCTAGTCTTGCATGAATTTAGTGCATCGGGCATCTAGTCTTATCAAATAAAGAGGGGATATGCAAATTGAATGTCACACCATAATGGTCAAAATGGCTGCACCCACAGTGGAGGCCGAGTTCCTATAATGAGCCTTAACAAGCAATCAGGGACCTGAGGCTGCGCCCCCCGCCTGGTGGGGCTTGACAGGTGACCTCAGGCTGTGCCCCCTGCCCTGGCACCAAGCTGGGGGAGCTCAGGCCGCGCCCTTTGCTCCGGTGGGGCTTGACAGAAACCTCAAGGCATGCCCTCTGTCCCGACACGGGCCGGGGACTCAGGTCATGCCCCTCCACCTGGCGGGTCTTGACAGAGGTGGGGCCAGCCGGGTCTGGATCTAGCCCAATGGGGGTGGGACCAGCCGGGTCTGGGTCTCCTGCATGTGGGTGGGTGGGGACTTGACTCTGGTTCCTGTGGTGTGCCCCAGACTCTGACAGGAGGAAGATTTTCATATACATTTTACTAATTTTCTTTCATCTCTGACACTTCTATTATAGAGAAAGGGCAAATAGCAATATTAAAATATTTCCTCTAATTAATTCCCTTTTAAATGTGCACAAATTTCATGCACTGGGTCACCAGTAGGTTATAATAGCCAAGATATAGAAATAACCAAATGCCCAATGGATAAAGAAGATGTGGTATACCACAATAGAATACTGTTCAGCATAAAAGGGAATAAAATCTTTCTATTTGCACCAACATGGATGGACCTCAAGGGCATTATATAAAGTGAAATAAGTCAGGTAGAGAAAGACAAACACTGTATGATCTCACTTATATATGTAGAATAAAAAAATAAGCAGAGAACACATTGGTGGTTGGCAAAGGTGAGAGGGTGAGCAAAATGGGTAAAAAGGGACAAAAGGTACAAACTTTCAGTTACAAAATAAGTCATGGGGATGGAATGTGCAGCATGGTGATACAGTTAATAATGCTGTATTACATATTTGACTTACTAAGAGTAAATCATAAAAGTTCTCACCACAACAAAGGAAAAGGAGCAATGGAGACCTTGGTAGAGAACAATTAAAAGGAACCTGATAGCTTCAAGATCAAGTGAAATAGCAGAGCAGCCATAATTTTAATAGAGAGAATCTGGTAAATAGATATCGCATGAAGAGTTCCCTGTGGTAACAGCAGACTCTTGGAGTTGGGAAGGTGGTGAATATGCATTGGATTGCACTCAGGAACAATCAGATCTGGAATTGAAAGCATTGCCTAAGCCACACACAGACCCATCAATACAGGATGGATCCTGCATTGCCACAAGGGCCTTAAACACAACTTTTGGCCAAACATTGACTAAACAATAAGCTACTCTGACCCAGAGATGACTCCTAGGAAGTCAGGCTTCAAGGTAAAATCATGCTTGGCAGTCTCTAAAACGGCATGCATGTTTAAGGCTACGCCCTCTCAGGAGTGATCAAAGAGGAAACCCCAAGCTACTAGTCACTGGCTGAATGTGTGGAAAAACTCAATGATGTGTGATAGCAGCTGTGAGCTGGTATATATTCCCTAATGCTGTGTAAAAACCTATCTGCCAGAGGGGCCAAAAGCATGACCTTTAATCAATAAGTGGCTTGTGCTGACCCAGGGGTAACGCCTAGGTAGCCAGACTGAAAAAATAAAATAAATAAGAGGAAAAATCTGAGCACAGACATCAGAGGTTGCACAATTTAGGAATATACTTTGTAGA
The DNA here is from genome assembly GCF_000147115.1 of Myotis lucifugus. Taxonomy (NCBI): domain Eukaryota; kingdom Metazoa; phylum Chordata; class Mammalia; order Chiroptera; family Vespertilionidae; genus Myotis; species Myotis lucifugus. Next base: position 7,046,322 of record NW_005871080.1, read on the forward strand.
ATTAGTTCAGCCACATCACTAAACAAACAAATGAGGAAACGAAAAACATTAATAACTCACCCCTCCACCTGATCAATTAGGCAAGAAAAAGAAATAAAAGTCATCCAGATTGGAAAGGAAGAAGTACAACTATCTCTATTTGCATATGACATGATGTCATATACAGGCATATCTCAGGGATATTGTGAGTGTGGTTCTAGATTACCACAATAAAGGGAATCACACTTTTTTTTGGTTTCCCAGTGCAAATAAATGTTATGTTTACACTATATTGTAATCTATAGTGTGCAAGAGTATTATATCTAAAAAACAATGTACATATCTTAATTAAAAATAATTTATTGCTCAAAACTTTTTCATCTGAGCCTGTTGGGAAAACGGTGCCAATTTGTGAAAAATGCAATATCTGTGAAGTGTGATAAAATGAAGCCATAAAATGAGGTATGCCTGTATAAAATATACTAATGAATCCACAAAAATCCTATTAGAACTTGTAGGGGATTTCAGTAACTTTCTAGGACCCAAGATCAATTTATATTAAAAATAAAAGTTGTATTTTTTATTTTATTGATTTTTTTACAGAGAAGAAGGGAGAGGGATAGAGAGTTAGAAACATTGATGAGAGAGAAACATTGATCAGCTGCCTTCTGCACACTCCCCACTGGGGATGTGCCCGTAGCCAAGGTACATGCCCTTGACCGGAATCGAACCCAGGACCCTTGAGTCCGCAGGCCGATGCTCTATCCACTGAGCCAAACCGGTTAGGGCTAAAAGTTGTATTTTTATCTACTGGCAATTAACATTCTTAAAATGAAATTAAAATAACTCAATAATCAATAGCTTTAACAATATTTTATTAAATAAATTTAATGAAAGACTTGAAAAATTTCTACACTATAAACTACAGCATATTGTTGAAAGAAATTTAAAAAGACTAAAGTAAATGGAATATTCCAGGTTAACAGGCTGGAAAATTAATATTGTTAGGTATTATTAAATATTAAGTATTCGAGGTATTGAAATTTGTACGTATTTTCAGACTGTCCAATTTATAGAGAATATACATCGGTCATATTATAAGGTCTAGCCAAATATAGAGTAATATCCCTAATTGTCCTGGCTGTCACTTGATAATTCCCTTTGATTTGTTACAGACCATTATTGTTTTTAAATTAGATGTCTCATTTTGTTTTGGATTATTTCTATATTTCAATTCCTGATGGTAAATAGTGTCTTAATTTCACAAGAAATCTTAAACATTAGTTAAAAATTTAGCATCTAATACAGAACTAGTAAGACAAGACTGAAGTTTACATCAAAATGTAAATGTTTAACAAGCTCTAGGTAATATTTAACAAAATGTCATAGTTCAAATGACATTTAAAATATGTATATATATATCTTTATTGATGTCATAGAGAAAGGGAGAGGGAGAGAGAGATAGAAACATCAATGATGGAAGAGAATCATTGATTGGCTACCTCCTGCATGCCCCACACTGAAGATCAAGCCTGCAACCCAGGTACATGCCCTTGACCGGAATCGAACCATGACATCCTGGTTCATAGGTCGATGCTGAACCACTGAGTAACACTCGCCAGGCAGATGACATTTACTTTAGGAACCTGTGATAGACACTCCCTGGGTAGTATTTTATTTTCTTTGTCTCCCTTTTTTATATACTTTGCATGTTTATTTTCTTGATTTTAGATATGAACATTTTAGGTGGGGTGGTGGGAAGTAGGCTTATACACAGTAAAACATAATCTTCAAAGAAAAAAAGAAGAAAGCAAATATGAAAAGTGAAGCAGAAGTCAAAGACTAAAGGTCTTAAACAGACTGATAAGGTAGCTGCCCAAGTTCTGCCATTTATTTTGATAATCCTACATTCTTTTAAGAAATTCCACAATTTTACTTAACTCCGTAGGTACAGGCTTCTGTCACTTTCACCTTATGAAACCTTAACTAAGATAAGTCCTTCCCCCAAAATGATCAAACTAGATTTTGTTAACTTCTTGTAAAATACATAACGTATCATGCAAAAATCACTTGATATTTAATCCTACAATTGTTTTGTCTTTTATTGACTTGATTACTTTAGAGTGCCAGTAGAAAATAGTATGTGTAGATCAAAAAGGGTAAATGTTTCTGAATCATAAGTGAAAACTAATGGGCTAGCATTTTTCAGTAGAAATTTAATTTTTAAGGGCCTGATTGTTTTCAGTTGCTTAAGGAAGCAGAAACCATGGAGCAGAAATAGCCAGGGAGGCTGCCCATCCAACAGTCTGGCCCTTTCTCATTCTACCCAAATCACCTGGATTGTCCAAGAATTGTTCTCACATGTCTTCATAGTGAATTTTCTTCTCTTTGCTGAAATAACCAATCCCCTAGATATAGGAGTGAATGCTAATCAAGTATGTCATAAATAGCACCAGTCATCTGTCAGCTCTGCTGAGAGATCCCTGATCAATACAGAGGTCATAAATTAGAAACTGTATCCATAATCTAAATACAAAAGCAGTAGTTCAAGTAGCATAAAGCAAACTCTAATCCAACCTAGGCAGTGTGTCATATATGAATTCTTTTGGAAGAGGGTAGTGTACATTTTTTTAACATTTTTGTAGAGGCAGTTCTAAGCATACTAATAATCAGAAGCGATGAGAAATGAAATAAAAGTTAGTTAATAGTGACTGGCAAAAACCATGAGAGATGTTCAGGTCCATACCTGCTGGCAGAGTGCGTCCCATCAATATTTCTGTCTGTATATACAGAACAGTGCGGGGAGTTGATTCTGGGGAGAGGCTGTGCATCTCAGGAACTAAGCTATAAGACCTATGGTAGAATAGGCTCAGCATTGGGTCTTAAAAGACATTCTAATACTGTTAATGTTTCAATTTGTCCAAGGGAATGGTCAGTCTAGGACAGTGGTCGGCAAACCGTGGCTCGAGAGCCACATGAGGCTCTTTGGCCCCTTGAGTGTGGCTCTTCCACAAAATACCACGTGCGGGCGTGCTCGTACAGGGAACGTTGTGGAGTGAAAGAAGATGTAGTGTCGAGGATTGAGAAAGATATGTTGAGATGGTTTGGACATATAGAGAGGATGAAGGAAAGGAGATAGATGAAACAAGTATACAAGACGAGTGTGGATGGGAGAGTTGTAAGGGATCGTTTTTAGCAAAGGCCAGCTTAGGAGTACCCTAATTAAGTTAATAACAATGTACCTACCTATATAGTTTAAAAAATTTGGCTCTCAAAAGAAATTTCAATCATTGTACTGTTGATATTTAGCTCTGTTGACTAATGAGTTTGCCGACCACTGGTCTAGGAGATAAATAATAATATTGGCTTTGTGAAACTGCCAATGCATTGCACTGCATCAAACTGAAGGGATCACTCTTTACAATTCAATCAGAAAGCTATAAAGGAAAGGGATTCAACTACTAGTAAGATGTTTAATTTACTTAACATGCTGAAGCAAGGAATCACTTCGATGATTATCAATGCAAAACAAAACCAGATACAAATGGTAGCCACATATGATTCTAACATCTGAAAAAGGCAATGTATTAAAAAGTATGAAGATGCCACATATAAATAAAATCAAAGGTGAGGTAGACTCACAAATACTGAGAACAGACTGACAGCTGTCAGAGGGGAGAGGGTTGGGGACTGGGTGAGAAAAGTGAAGGGATTAAGTAAAGAAACAAAAGAAAGACTCATGGACATAGACAACTGATGGTGATTGCCAGAGGGGGGTGTGTGGAAAAAGGTAAAAGAAGATAAAGGGGGAATAAATGGTGATGGAAGGAGACTTGACTTGGGGTGATAAACACATAATACAATATGCAGATGATGTATTATTGTAGAATTGTACACCTGAAACCTGTATAATTTTATTAACCAATGTCACCCCAATAAATTCGATAAAAAATAAAAATATATCTGAAGATGCTAATAGTGTTGTTATTATAGTAACAGCATCCTGAGAGTTTAGTTTTTTTGGTGTGTGTGGTTTTTTTTATGTTGTTTACTTGGTTGGTTTTTGAGGCAGACTTACTCTTCTATAACTTTTGTGAAATATACCATTACTAATAGTAAAAATTATACTCTTAAATTATAAAAGTTTAAAATAAAAGATACTGAGTATTTTATTTTTATTCATGTGATGACATCCTTCTTGACTTTTGTATACCATCAATGCAATAATAGAACATTTTATAGCTTTTATGTTGAGGAGAATGTACTCCTGATAGCAATAAGTGTTGCTTTTATTTCAGCAATTTATTTAAAGTAAAGAAAATTTTATAAATGATATCGGTTTTTGTCCATGGTTAATTTCAGAAATAAGTAATCAACCAACCATTTGAACTAAGTAGAACAACAATTGGCAGTGATTCATATATTAAGTAAATGCATTTTATATGTTAATATATAGAAACATATGAAACATTTATATTATATTAAACATATTTGTTTGTAGGTACTGGAGAATATTACCACATTTGTGTTATAGTCACAATGGGGGTGTTTTTTTGTTTTTAAATGTATTTTATTGATTTTTTTACAGAGAGGAAGGGAGAAGGGTAGAGAGTTAGAAACATCGATGAGAGAGAAACATTGATCAGCTGCCTCCTGGCACACCCACCACTGGGGATGTGCCTGCAACCAAGGTACATGCCCTTGACCGGAATCGAACCTGGGACCCTTCAGTCCGCAGGCCGACGCTCTATCCACTGAGCCAAACCGGTCAGGGCAAGGGGGTGTTTTTTGTATTGGTGATTAATCTAGGCAACAATTTGTCATACATTTTGAAGTCTGTTGACAACACGATCAAATCCATAATTGTAAGCATCATTTCCTTTCATTCTTATCGAGCTTATATTGGTCTTGTTTTACCAGTGTGATCTTTTATTGATTCACTAGAGGCCCGGAGCACTAAATTTGTGCTTTTGGGGGGGGGGTCCCTCAGCCTGGCCTTCACCCACTCTCAGTCCTGCAGCCCTTGGTGGATGTCCGACTGATGGCTTAGGCCGAGTGGAATGGGCCTAAGCTGTCAGTTGGGCATCCCTAGTGCTGCTGCGGAAGTGGGAGAGGCTCCCGCCACTGCCACTGCGCTCGCCAGCCGTGAGCCTGCCTCAGGGCTTCTGAGTGGCACTCCCCCTGTGGGTGCACACTGACCACCAGGGGGCAGCTCCTGCGTTGAGCATCTGCCCCCTGGTGGTCAGTGTGTGTCATAATGACCAGTTGGTCCGCTCTTCGGTTGATTTGCATATTGGCCTTTTATTATATAGGATTGGTTGAAATGAGCTTTTATAACTATTTTTTACCATTATTCTACAATATCATCATTCTTAAATCATTCTAACATAGATATATATTTCATTCATGTTTAATATAACATATTAACATAAATATAACATAATATTTGCATTCCCAAAGTTAAAAATCAAGTAAGATTACATTAACCAGATTTTTAATGCCTAAGTTGCTGACTTGGGTCAGTGTAAACAATTATAGAATAAAAATGTATGCACTAACAAAGGCTCTTTGTATGAAATCTAGTAAGAATATAAAATATTGAAAAGTTATGTATAAACAAGGTTATTTATCTTTGTTTTAACTAAACCTCACTGTCTTGCTCCCCTTGGGAAATCCAACATAAAACAAAAAATAATTCACTAACTACCAAAATAAATATATAAATGGGGGAGAAAAGAAAACAAAAACAAAAACATTGATGTGAAAGTACCTGCCTCTCTATATGAAATGTGCAGATAATGATTGGAAGAAAAAGGAGCAGATGACAAATCCCTTTCCAACTTTGCTCATATAGCCTCAGGTTATTGTTTCTAAACAGAATTTTTAATCAAGCATTCAAGTCGATCTCTCCTTTCTTTGTCATTGCAAAGAAGCTTTGCTGGTATATTTTTGGGAGACTAGAATGAGGAGATAGGCCCAAATAAGGACTTGATTATTTCATATACTTCAGAATATTCAAATTGAATGTCATTTTTCTAAAATTTATATTTCAAATATAAGTAATTTTATGCTTATTTTATTTGAAACACCAGCACTGTGGTTTCTTATTCTTGTGGTTTTCAAAGTAAATTGGATTCATTGAATCCTACTACAAGGTTATCCCAAGGGCTAATGCCATAGGACTGTTTACTGAGTAAATTTTTGAGAGATTCAGATAGTGTTCAATATGCTAATGACAGTTCTGGCTTTATATTGAACCTTGGTGTGTAGAGCATTGTTATAACAAAACTTATGGGGGGGGCAATGGGGCGATAAGGACACATATGTAATACCTTAATCAATAAAGAAAAAAAAACTTATAAGGAAACAGTGCTAATGAGTTTAATGTAGAACTCAAACCTAAAGGAATGAAAATGATGGAAACTTTTAAATACTTTACAACACTAAAACCCACAAAGTAATATAATATATAAACCACATATTGCAATTATTTTTAATATTTTTATTGATTTTAGAGAGGAAGGAAGAGGGAGAGAAACATCAATGTGAAAAATACCTATTGGCTGCCTCCTGCATGCACCCCAACCAGGGATTAAACTATAAACCTGGTCATGTGCTCTGGCCTGGAATCAAACCAGTGACCTTTTGGTGCATGGGAACGACGCTCAACCAACTAAGCAATACTGGCCAAGGCAATTATTTTGCCTTTCAAATTTGAATGGGTGTAGTAATGAAGATTCAGAAAGTCCAGTCTTTAGAGTTACAAGTCCTAGTACTTAAAACTACTTCAAAAATTAGGCATCATTGAAGTAGTTATTTAAGAAGATGACATAGCTCCATCAAAACGTAGAGTCTGGTATGTAATACTTTAAACAATAAAAATTTTAAAATGAAAAGCTTCTTTACATACACACACACACACACACACACACACACAATGTAGAGTCTACTTATTAAACTTCAATGTATCATCAACCTAATCTGACAGCAATTGTGCTTTTGGTTTTCTTTAGATATTATGTCTTTTGACTGAATAATTTTTAAAATTTTAAAAATTAAAATTTTTAATAGAGGTGATATGTCTAACCCACTGATACTGAGGCACATGAAAGTCAATATAAATATCTTTTATTTAGTGTTTTATTTTCTTATAGATCCAAAAGCACTTTTATATTTATACCTAAAAAATACATGTTTAAATAAATATAATTTAGAGATAGAAAACCGGTATTGGTTTCAAAGCATATATCGTTCCATATGGTAGAGTAAAAATCAGAAAAAATTTTAAAATTATTTTAAATCTATAAATATTTGTATTATAAATCTAAGAGGATAATGTATTACAGGAACATATTTAAAAAGGCACCATTTGTGAGTTTTTTGTTGTTAACTCTACTTTTACCAAGTTATAAGCCCGTGGTTTAATTTAAATAGCTGTTTAGACATCCAAGAAAATGTTGACTACAGGACCAAAATAAGATGAGTAATCTCTTTCATTGGAAAGGGTGGGCTAGAAAATTTGGGGGGTGATGTTGGTGGTGACTATTAGGCATCTTATGAATTCAATATCTGTGAAATTCTTGATGCATCAGTTTAAATATCCCCACTTTTTCCAGTGGCTGTGGTTGACTCCTTGAGCATGCTGTGGATGATAATTATTATTGTTGCCAGTTACCTGCTCTCTCCATCTGTGCATCAACTGTAAACTATATTTACCCCAAACAAAATCTCTGGCAGTTTCCTGGTGAGAGGGCAATTATAAACAGCTTTCCACGTAGGTACAGAATCGACATGCGCATCAGCCACTGCCAATGCATTGCATAGTGCAGAACCACTGAGACAATTGTCTTCCAGGAGGTAGGGGTTAGGGAAGTCATTAAAGAGAGAAAAAAATATTGAATAGGACAGTAAAATTAAATATTTACTCTTTTCCTCTTAACCTTTTACTATCCCCTATTTGTTCCTTCCAATTTCCCATTTTTTTTCTTTTTCTTTCATAAAAAATAATAGTCTAGATAGAATGTGATGGATAGTATTTTCATTTACTGACTTTTCTTTTTACTATAACAGATTTAATTCAATTATCAAGCCGCTTAGATACTTCTTTTCTTTCTTAATATCTTCAGCATCAAGCCTTGCAGTTGAGAAATTGGTGGAATGCTTCGAACTTAATATCTACATTGATATTCTGTGCCATCAAGAATCTCATGAATGACAGGGAATGTTAGTGTAATGAGAGATAGGGAATTTTACAAATGTGGTAAGAAGAAAGACGGTAACCTCATCAAGTATATAAGCATAAATATTGATCTGATGAGAAAGGGTAAGGCAAAGGTAAGTATGCATTTAAAAGTTATAAATAAAATGTAATCCAAAATGGTGAATAGATACGTGTATATAAGATATACATGAAATATTTTGTGAAACTCCATTTTATATTCTTCTTATAATTTTTCATTAAATAAAAAACATGTCTGCACCTGAGAAGTTTATCATCTCCAAGTTTTTAAAGATAATTTAGTGATTTAAGCTAAAATTAATAGTAGATATGAAGACAGGAAAACTTGCAAAGAAACATGTTCAGAAACAAGAGTGTAGGATTAAAGTGTATGTCCATTGACTTATAATTTTGGTTTACAGCTGTCTGATTTTTTCCTCCAAATTTTTCCTTCTTTGAACAGTCTAATTTTCCTGAAATTCAACTATGTTCCAAACCCATCCTAAGGTTAAGTGCTGTAGTGAACATCTATACATGGGAAAGTAATTATAATAATAAGAACTGACATTTAATGAGTAATTCATATCCATTAACTTATTTCCTTCTTGTTATAATTATATGTGATAGGTACTATCATTATCTCCACTTTGCAAATGAGAAAAATGTAAATGATCAAATCACAATAAGACTATTATTTGTCAGAATTTATTCACTCATTCAGAAAATATTTACTGACCACCTGCTATAGTAGGTGCAGACATGTTTTTATGTAATGAAAATTATAAAAAGAATATAAGATGGACCTACTTTATGCAATGTTGAATTCTGTAATAAACAAAACAAAACCTCTCTGTTTGGAAGTTTTATGTTTTGCTGTTATGCTATCCTCAAAACACAAGACAGAAACTTAAAGGTGAAAGAAGTTACTTTCAAGCGGGTAAAACTTAGGAAAGTCTTCACTGAGGGAAGTGATATTTGATGAAGACCTTAAATAGAAATTCTTTTCATTGCAGTAGCATAGAAGGTATAAAAGGTTATAGGGTCTATTTTAGGCAAAGATCAGTCAATACTAAACACAGAATCAATGACAGGAAGCAATATGAGATCCAGTTTGAAAGGTTCTAATTATAAGATATATTTGTGACGTATTATAATTAGCCTTTAATGTCCGTTGATTGTTTTCAAAATATGTAACTAGGTGAACTAAAAAACAACATTTTAATAAAGAGATATTAGAAGATAAATTTTAAATGATTCCTTCAAACATATAAAAATAAATCTCCAAGAGTGACATTAGCAAAATGGCAGAATAGGAAGACCTTACAGAAATACTGATTTAACATGATACCTGGACCAAAATATCTTTATAAGAAATCCGGAATTCGGTTACGAGGTTAATGCCCCAGGCAAGCCAAAGCCAAGGAGAGCTGCGTTGAAACAAGTCAGTGCAATTTCACTTTACCAGCATCAGCCTCTTTCCCACGCCAGCACAGCTCAGTGCTTGGAGCAAACACCGGGCTCAGGACTTCTCCCTCAAGAAAAGAGTATGCATCCAGTGTTGCAGCTTTTTATAGGGCCTCCCAAGGAACTAGTTTCTCTCTTGTTTCATTGGGAGTGCTGATAAAACTGGCATAGTTTGGATGACTGGGGCTGCTGAAAACAAACAAAAAAGAAAAATGGTCTTGGTTTGCAGTAACTGGCACAACTGGGCATGTTTAGGGCAAAGAGTAAAACTTGAGTCTTCTCCCTCAGGAGGGAGGGAGGGGAATGGAGCGCATCCAGTGTCCTGGATTCTCAGAGGGCTGCCCAAGTAATTTATATCTCTCTTCCCTGACTTGGGGTGGTGACAGGGAGCTGGCATATTTGAATGCCTACTTGCTACTGACAACAAGAGTGGTCAAGTTGGATCGCTGCTGTAGAACCGAGAACTGCAGTTCCACACACAGAGAGCAATAATATAAGCTCCTTGAAAAGAAAACAGCCCAGTTGCTGTGGCTCAGTGGTTGAGCATCGACCTAGGAACCAGGAGGTCATTGTTCGATTCCCAGTCAGGGCACATGCCCAGGTTGAGGCTCCATCCCCAGTGTGGAGCGTGCAGTAAGCAGACAATCAGTGATTCTCTCTCATCATTGATGTTTCTATCTCTCACTACCTTCCTCTCTAAAATCAATAAAAATAGTTATTTTTTTTTAAAAAAAGAGAAAACAGTAAGCCCTCCCAGTAAATGTTGTGGTGGTCTCCAGAATCTTTAGCAGAGCTGATTGATGAGGTTCATACCCTGTATGAGGCCAATCTGTAAAGACTAGTAATGGTGGCTATTTTTGCAAATGTGCAAATCCAAACACAAAATTGCAAGGAAACATGTTCCAATCAAAGAAACAAAGTAAATCTTTAAAAACCCACCCAAAGAAACATAAATGTATAAATTACCTGAAAAAGAATTAAAAATAGCCATCATAATGATGTTCTAGGAACTCAAGAATTTGATGCATGAACAAAATGAGAATGTCAACAGAGAGATGCAACTTTCATTTAAAAGAGACCTTCCCTCTTCCAAGACTATCAGTACATGTTTCAGCAAGACCCTTGCACGCTAGAAGGAAGTAGGATGATATATTAAAGTGCTTCAAGAAAAAGAAAAAAGAAAAAAGCCAAACAAGAATACTACATCTAGCAAAACTATTATTTAAAAATGGAGAAACAGACTTTTCCAGATGAACAAAAACTGAGTGAGTTCATAGACCTGTCTTATAAGAAATGCTAAAAGAAGTCCTTAAAGTTGAAACAAAAGGACACTAAAACAATATGAAAGCACATGGCAGTATAAGGCTTCCCAGTCAAGATCAACATATAGACAAATATAGAACACTGTAATATGCAATAATGTAATACTATGATGGTGATGAATAAATATTTTAATCATGGCATTGAAGTTAAAAGACAAGTGTAAAATATAATTATAAAATGATGTTATTGGATACACAACATAAAAGAATGTAATGACACCAATAACATAAAATGTGGTGGGAGAATAAAAATATCAATTATTTGTCTGAAATTGAAGTTAAGTCGTTATCAGCTTTAAATAGATTGTTACCACTATAAGATGTCTTATGTAAGACCCATGAAAACCATAAATAATATACCTGTAAGAGATGCCAAAAAAAGAGAGAAATGAATCAAAGCAAGTCACTTCAAGAAAATCAACAGAATACAAAATAAGACAGAAGAGAGGAAAAGAGGGACAAAACAATTTAAAACAAGGCAGAAAACAATGAACAAACCAGCAATAATAAATCTAGTAAATTCTTCCCAATCAATAATCACTTTAAATGTAAATGAATTAAATTTCCTAAAAGACAGAGTGTCAAAAGACAGAAAGGCTAAACGTGTAAAAGAAACATGATCCAACCGTATGCTGCCTGCAAGAGACTTGAGATTTAAGTACACGTATAAACTGAAAATGAAAGGATGGTAAATGATTCCATGCAAATGATAATAAAAAAGATCAGGGGCAGTATACTTATATCAAATTAGAGTTTGATTCAAAAATTGACAAAAAAGACAAAGAAGGACATTATGTAATGATAAAATTGTCAATTCACATTTTATAAAGATTATATATGACCCTACGCCAGAACATACAAATGTATATAGCAAATATTGACAGAAATGGAGGGAGAAATAGCAACATGATGATAATATATTTTAATACTTCATTTTCAATAATGGATAGATCATCTAGTGAGAAGATCAATAAGGAAACAGAGGACTTAAAAAAAACACTCTATATACTAGTAAAATGAACCTAACAGATCTGATAAGATTCCCGCAGCAGCAGCAGCAGCAGCAGAAAACACACCCTTCTCAAGTATACACAGAACATTTCAAGGGTAGATCACATTATAACATAAAACAAATCTTAGCAAATTTCAGGAGATTGAAATAACACCAAGTATATATTCTGACCACAATAAAATTAAACTATTAATTAATGACAGAAGGAAAACTGGAAAATTCCCATATACAGGGTGGGCAAAAGTAGGTTTACAGTTGTAATTCACAGAAGTTTGTTCTTGTATTGTTATTTATTAATTATTGTATTATTTTCCATACAAACAACTGTAGACCTACTTTGGCTCACCAATGTGTGTTGAAATTAAACTACACACTCATTTTCTTTTCCTTTTTTAAAAAAATGTTTTTATTGATTTCAGAGAAAGGAAGGGAGAGGGAGAGAGAGAAACATCAATGATGAAAGAGAATCATTGATTGGCTGGCTCCTACACTCCCCCTCCTGAGGAGAAGCCGCAACCCTGGCATGTGTCCTCATGGGGAATCCAACTGTGACCTCCTGGTTCATAGGTCGGGCTCAACCACTGACCCACCTGGCAACAACATACTTTGGATAACAAATGAGTCAAAAAAGAAATACAAAGGAAAATAGGAAAGTATCTTGAGAAAAGCAAACACAAAAATAAAACACTAACACATATGGGATACATCAAAAGCAGTATGAGGAGAGAAGTTTATAGTAATAAATGCCTACATTATCTTTATAAAGGCAATTTGAGCATTAGGAAGAACTCTGATAATTCTTATGTCTTGGATTTCTGACTTGTTCCCAAGTGGTACCTTTTCATATTCACTCTCTGCAGAGAATCCCATTTTAGAAATCACATTTAAGTAGTGTTCCTCTCCTTGAAGCATGAGGCTGAATAGAGGGTCAAGTCTAGATGTAAAAGCTCTTTCCTTTGTTAATTGCCCCAAAGATCCCACAATGGACGTGTAAACATAGTGATAAAAATAATAGTTGTTAAATATTGAAAATTTGGCATGGGCCAAGTTTTTGTATATTTTGCTTAAATTAATTCTCACAGTAATCTTATGAGGGAGAGACTATTATTTTTGTCTTGTGACAAGAGGAAAAAAAAGAGGATCATCATTCAGTAAATAACCAGAGGTCATTTACCTCCTGAGTGACAGAAGCAAAGTTTGACCTCAGGCAATCGCATGGAGTCTAGAGTCCACAGTGTTAAGTGCTGCTCTATTGATGGGCAGAAAACCTCACCTGGAAGTACAACTCTACAGCTGAATTTTCTGTCCTGAATGATGTTTTCATTGCATGTATTGATCAGATGGATTGGAAAATTATCATTTTTCACTTCTTTCCTTGAGTCCATAGGCATTTCACTTAAAAGCATCACTTTACTATTAGGGAGGTCATATTCAAGACAGACAGTAGCCTGGAGATTAATTTCAACTGAAATTTCTATGTCTTTTAAGGGCTTTTCATGCTGAGGAGTCTGCTGCTATTGTATTTGTTAAAATCCACAATATCTTGATTTAGTCTTCTGATAGTAAGATCTTAATGTTCTTATAACCCTAAGAACTTTCTTTAATGCATCCCCTCTTTCTTTATGAGCACACATGCTATTATCTTAGCTCTGACTGCTATAACAAATTATCATAGACTGGTGGCTTCAACCACAAACATTTATTTTTACAGTTCTGGAGGCTGGGAGTCAGAGATCAGGTTGCCAGCATGGTTGTGTTCTGTTTTCCTGGTTTGAAAATGGCTGTCTTCTTGCTGTGTCCTTACACAGTGGAGAGGAGAAGAGAAGAGAGGAGAAGAGAGGGAAAGAGAGGAGTGGGGAGGGGAGAGGAGGGGAGGGGAGGGGAGGGGAGGGGAGGGGAGGAGAGGAGGGTGCTCAAGCTCCCTTGTGTCTCTTCTTACAAGGTCACTAATCCCATCCTAAGGACTGTACCCCCATGACCTAATTACCTTCTAAGGTAGCCTCCTGCGAAGCCTACTTATGAACTACCACTTTTGTAAGACAAGAAAGTCAAGGATTGAACTTCCCTGAGCATATAGAGTAAGTAGTATGAGAAGAAATAATACTAAATTTTATTTAGAAATAAAGTAAAATTAAAAATAATTCATCGTGCTCTAGCAGATAACTGTTTGTTATTAATACCAGCATTATAGATCTGTGAAAATGTATTTCATTTGGGGCTGTCTGGGCATAATATTACATGTACTTAGGATGACTATTAGCACCTCCTAATGTAATTTCTTGAATTAGGAGTTTTCTTGATGGAATATTAATGACAGAACAGTTTACTTTTGATGAGATATAAAGTACAATGTGGGGAAAATCAAATTGATGGCTTATGTCAAGAATAAGTCCAGATGTGGGGGGCTGCACAACAGAGGAGGGGTTGTAAGACAGAACATTATAAGAAAATATACTTCAATTATGCTACACTTGTCAAAATAAATTCCTTAAAAGCCCATTTATGTGCATACTCATTCATTCAAATGCATACTCATTCATTTAGGGCTCTTCCGTTGCAAACCACAAATACCAGTTCTGGTTGTAAACAACAATGCTGTTATTTGGAGGAATATCAAATGAATGTTCAGGTAAGATGGATATTAAGAGTTGTAACAGAAACAGTGCTGGAACTAGAGTAGTTCTGGGCATCTGGAATGCAGAATATACTTCCCTGTCTCTTTTCCTTCCTAAATTCCTGCTCAGGAAGTAAAGCCCCTGGAGAGAGAATTTGGTTTATTTGCCTTGGAAACACACTTGCATCACCACAGCAAGATCAGTTCGAGCTAGAATGTCCACTTCCCCTAAGAAGGTGCACCAAGCTGCATTTTATTGAGAGTTGAGAAGGGGTCCTGGGGAGACCAAAACATAAATGTCCATTTCACATTGTCTTTCTCAATGAAGTGAAGTCTTCGAATAATAGCGTGTAAACACACCACTATCTACCTCATCTTTCGTTATGATCTCAATAAGGAAAAAAACAGTAAAGGGGGAGAGGTTTAGTTTTGATCTTGTATTAGGTTTATATTACTCTGTAACAAATTACCAAGTCTCAGTGGTTTAGACCATTATAAATTTCGTATCTTACAGTTTTGTGGGTCAGGAATCCAACAGTCTCACGTTGAAGATGTTGATAGAACTGCATTCCTTTCCAGAGGCTCTGGGACACAGTCCATTTTCTTGTCTTTCTCAGCATCGAGACTCCCCTTGGTTGGCTCATAGCCTGGTTTTTCCATCTTTAAAGCCTTTGAGAAAGCATCTCTCTGACCATTATTTCGCAGTCACATGACCTCTGACCACAGCCAGGTATGGTTCTCCATTTTAAAGGATTCATGATTACACTGGACCTACCTGGATAACCCAGCAAAATGTTCCTTTCTCAAGGTCTTTAATCACATCTTCAAGGACCCCTTTGCCTTAACAGTGGTTCTCAACCATCCTAATGATGCCACCCTTTAATACAGTTCCTCATGTTGTGGTGCCCCCAATTTCATTGTTACAAATTGAACATAATTAAAGCATAGTGATTAGTCACAAAAACAATATGTAATTATATATGTGTTTTCCTATGGTCTTAGGCGACCTCTGTGAAAGGGTCGTTTGACCCCCAAATGGGTCGCGACCCACAGGTTGAGAACCGCGGCCTTAGAAGGTAATGTATTCACAGGTAAATCGGATTAGTGCAATACTCCTTTAGGGAACCATTATCCCACATACAACAGAACCTCTCTTATAATTGCAAAGGCATAGTGTGCTGAAGGCCTTGGGTGGGGAGTGTGGGGTGGAAGGGGTCAATGGTGAATAAAAAGGGGACTTCAGTAATACTTTCAACTATAAAGATACATTTTTTAAAAAAGATTATTAGTATTTAAAAAAGACAAGGTATAACTTCCCCATTCACTGCAGGCCTTATTTTATAATTGGAAAGGTATAACTTTGGGGGATTCAGGATTTATAAACTCTACCTGCACAGATTTTTCCCCTCTGATTATTTTCTTTATTATTATTATTTATTTTACTCTAATTCTTTAGGAAAACCAGAAGGACAGAATAAAAAAATCCTTCAGTAAATATGTAGTATACGTTAAAAATAGATCTTAAGAATTACACAAACATATAAGAAACTTCTAGTTGTGTTGAGTACAATACATATATAACATTTTGATACAACATAATGCCGGCCCAAGATAGTGACATTGCTGAGAATATATTCAACGGCCCCCTATTGGTTGCTTGGAGCAAAAGACACTCATGACTGTGTACTTCTGCTTAGGAAAGTTACCTTTGTATTTATCAGGGATAATTCTTCATATAAAATATATTATTGCATAATGTTGTTCAGAACCAAAGAGAAACTGCATGTGGGAAGAGAGCTCATTTGTATGAATTTTCTCTCCTGCTGTGGAACCCCAGTGAGGAAATCTGATTAACTTAAGAAAATTACTTTAGCAGGGCTGTAAGCTACAAAGGTTGTTTCCGATGAAGAGGTCAGTGTGCCCTGGAATTAAACGTCATAATCCCAGACTGGATAAGAACTCTAAGTGTTTAACTGCATTAGCCCAAACCAATGGTTTTACAGTTTCCAAATCGTTGCCTGTTGTGGCAGAACTGCCTGGTGTTTGCTGATTAGCAGTAGGCAATTTGGGACTGATCGTTTTTCACAACCCAAGTAAATGTACCTATAATGTAATGCTTCTTTCACTATTTCCAGACAGTCTGGTATGAGGTTCAGTCGTTTATAGAAAACACAGTGGCCACATTGTTCTATTTAGATTCTGGTTCAATGTCAAATTCTCTGCATGAAAAAATAGTACTTAAAAATTCTTATCATAGCATTCCCTCTTATGCTTTTAAAGAATCAATACATTCTCGCACTCTTTTGCTCAAGGCACATTTTTTTCTCTTGACATATTTAGAGTAATGTTTTGAGCCATGGTTTATAGTCCATGGTTTTTCTTGTCTCTGATAATAATCAATGTTTGACACTGGGAGTCTGAGGACACCAGATGAAAGCTAAGGGAATTTGTTGGATCAACTGCATTAGCAGCGCAGAAGACACATACAAGCTGACACATACGCTTACCCTCATGCACGTGCACTATCCGAACAGCTGTAAGTGTTCAAAGTAGCTGGAGTTTCATTTTCTATCTATTCAAGCAAGTCTGATGCCTGCAAATGTATCTTTTTAAATCCTGTTTTCACAGTAATTCTCAAATGTTATGACTCAGTGTCATATCTGTTTCAAGGGGATGAATGGGTAAACAGTTATTTTAAGTTTTGTTGAGAACCTTAGCATTTTCTGGTGTGTGTGTGTGTGTGTGTGTGTGTGTGTGTGTGTGTGTGATATTTTCTCCCTGAAAGGTGTCTCCCCACACTTTCAAATTCTTGTAACATATAAAGAACAACCATTCTGGGTATTTAAACCTGGCATTGATCTGTTCCCAAAGTTGGAACAGATTTATATTTACTTCTTTGAATAATTAGTTTACCTTTACATTTTCTGTGGTTTCATTATTTCTCGATATCATAGGCCAGAAATATTAAGACCCAGTCCTTAGTTCAAATGGCTAACGCTTCATTTGACCTACTAGGATTCCATATTATTCTCTTGGTGTCTGTAGAATATTGTGTCTTCTGTTTCCCTATCTGAGACGCCATGATTTATAAGAGTATTAAAATAATTCTGTCTGCTTCGAAATGGAAACTGAAACTATAGAATTATACAATTCAAACAAAGTAAAACATTTAGCAAATTGTTCATAGTTAAATATTTTTAAGAGGGAAACATGCATAGCTAGGATAGTTTAAAAATGTATAATGAATTGGCATATTTGGTTCTTGTAGAACAATACACTAATTGAAATATATTATCACTGCAATATACCTTCAAATAATGAAAAGCTGTCATAAGAGGTGCAAAATATTGCTAAATCATGATTATTTTATTTGAGAAACAGGAGCCAACATGCTTATTAATAGGGTCTTTTATTTTTAAATTCAGGGACATTATTCTGTTTTGTATACATATATTATTGTAAACAAAAGCACAACATAGGGCATAATTTTTAAAGTAAGAATTCATTAAAAATGCCATTACCTGAAGTTATCCATAATGAACATGTTATGTTGCTGAATATTCTTCAAGGTGTAAAAATAGATAGATATATAGGTTTGATTTCACATACACATATACTGTGGTGTCTAAAGAGAGGTGTATAATTTTATATAAATTGTATTAATCTGCATATGCTGTTATGTAACCTAATAGTTTATTCAATTTTTATGATATTTTCATGTTAATTATACCTGCATCATCTTTTTAAATAGCTATATAATGTTCACTTGGATGAGAAAATAATAGTTTATTCAACATATTCTCTACTGCTGGATATTTGTAATTTTAATATTTTCTCTTATAAATGTTGCAATAAAAATCCTTTTAAATGCATTATTATCCTTTCACCCAATGGTTTCTATAGGATCATGTCCTAAAATGGAGATACAGTAAAAAGAGATGTAGAACCAAGAAAATAACTCATCTTATCACACTGTTATTTTGATTAGATTATGTGAGGGATTTTCTTGGGTTTTGAAAGCCATGTAACTTGTTTTTTAATCTAAAATGAAGTATTTGTATTAAAGTAGATTGCTTTTAAATGATTTATAAATATTGCTTATATATTTTTTCTTTCTAAAAATATACATTTAACTCTGTCTGGATCTTAATTTCTTTCTCCAACCTTGCTACCTTTTCCTTTAAAAATATATTTTTTTACTTATTTAAGAGAGGAAGGGAAAGTGAGAGAGAGATAGAAACATCTATGATGAGAGAACCATTGATCAGCTGCCTCCTGCACACTCTCTACCAGGTATCAAGTCCTAAACCTGGGCATGTGCCCTGACTATGAATCAAACCATGACTTCCTGGTTCATAGGTCAATGGCTCAACCACTGAACTACACTACCCAGTCCCTTTTGCTTTTTTAATATAACAAAAATCCCCCTACAGCAAACTCAGTACAGCTATATAATCTCTAATTATAATATCCAAATATGTCCACTTTGCTTCTTCCTAGCAAAAAAACTCTTTCCAATTTATTGTGTGTCTGAAACCTCCTGTAATTCTGCTAAAATATCACCTCTTCAGAGATACCATCCCTGACTACCCAAATTAGTAACTACATTTCCCTGTCACATGATTATTTGTTACTATATCACCCTCATTTTCTTTATGGCCTTTATTACTACCTGAAATTATTTTATTCATTTATTTGTTTACATTGTTGTCTTGATTTGTAGAATATATTTCATAAGAATAGACTAGTGACTCTCTTTTGCACTACCACATTCACAGATATTGGATATACATCTTCATATCTTGCACATAGTTGTACTATAATATTACTTGAATGAATTAATAATTTGCAGAAGTGTGCTATGGGCCAAGGTTTATACTCTATAGGAGGAGGGAGGAAATGAACTGACCCTTATTGAACATGTTTTATGTGCTAGATTTTTACAGAGGTTGTCTCATGATGATCTTATAATAATGCTCTGATATTAGTTTTATTTTCCCCATTTTTCTAAAGAACCAATGGATGACTGGGAAATGTTATGTAAATTACCTATGGTCAGCACTGATAGGAATACTGCCAAGATTCAAACCCAAGTATTCTTTTATGAAATGCCTCCATCCTTTCCACTATACATGCAGCCACCTAATTAACTAGCTAACCAATTGTGTTGGAGATGGGTCTTTATGTGCCTGGCCTATTGTGTATTTTATTTCATTTAATTTAGCACTCTGAATTACTTGAATGATAGAGATACTTATATGATATATGTATTGTGGAAAAGAGCAAGAGTGTCTTCTCATTCCTTGGAACAATTATCACACTAACTACAGTATATTCCCACATTATGGGAGTGATCCTTAGAATGGAATCAGAAGTAGGAAGTGTAACTGTGACTACCCCAGGGTACAATTGGCAGAGATATTTATAGTCTATGTATGCAGCAGAGTGACATAAACAAAGCCACACTCAAAAGGAATCTTTCAGAGTCCTGAATTAGCAACACCATAAAAGCTCTTTACCTAAGCATTCCACATTTAAAATAGATTTTTATAGCAAATAGAGGAATTGGGGTTTTTAGAAAGAATCTGAAATTAATATCATAATAGATTAGCAGCTCCTGAAAAAAATTTAAGGTCAAAACATGACTAAGCCATTTTCTCGTTGAAATAAATATTAGTCCATTCCAGTGTTTCGTGAATCACTAAACAATTGTTTTGAACCCTAGGTAAAGTCCAAAACTTCTTTTATGTATTAATAAAATTTCTGAGAAAGGCAGAAGCTGATTTTAGCCCCCATGTAAAATTTAGTTTCACATAAATGAAATGACCAGAATTTCACATTCATATAATAAAGATTATATGCGCTTTCTAAAGAAGTTTTTATAAAACTCAAGTGGTTAAATTACATAGGGAGGAAAATAAATTGCATTGTTTTTTATTTAGTGTTTCAATTTTTAGATGTTCCTATTAAAAATGCAAAATAAGAATTGATATAGTTCATCCTAAAATATTTTAAGCAACTAAGTCTACTAAAACATATAAGAAATAAACACCATCAGAATCACTTTAGTTTAATGGATCAAACAGAAGTTTACTTTTTTGAGTTTTAGTGGGCCTCAATACATTTTCCTTTGTATTTAATTCTATAGGGCTTAGAAATGAATTCATTCATCCTATTGTTGCTTGAAATCTTTGGAAATGAAGGCACTTCTTTCATTCAATATCTTCTTTCTAAGAAGCAGCTTTCCTCCCCATTTTATACCCAGAGTTTAGATAAATAAAAAAAAATGAAAGTCTTCCAACATAGCAGAAAGGACTTGAAAATAAGTCTAGAGTCCTTGTAACATATGTTAGTACCAGGTATTTTTCTCCACTCTCTGAACATACGACAAATAAATCACTATGAGTTGCAAAAATTATTTCCAAAGCCAAGAAAGTTGCCAAGTTGATACTTAACTGAGCACATACATATTTTAGAAATCCATGGTTGTCTTTCTCATCACAAAATAGAAAAAATAATAATGTGAAAATAATTCCCAGCCTCGGAGATGTGAAGTATGAGCGGGTGAAGTATGGGTTGCTAGCAGAAGCAAATGCAGTGTAACACTGGCAGGCATGGTGGCAACACACATTGAGCATCTGCTCAACACAGACCTCCAGATCATCATGTCTTGTGATGGATAGACATGACGTTTGCAGTATTCTGACAAACTCAGTAATACAAGCCACATTTGTATCAATAAAAATAATAACCAAAAGCCTAGATGTTTAGTAGTGTCTACCCTAATATTCTGAATAGACTATTTGTTTTATTCTATAACCCTATTTGTAGAAGAGTAATAATAATATCAAAGGCTGGTATTGTTGATAGTGATATCAGCATTCAAGATAGTTTTTTTTCCAAGTGTGTTATAGAGTAACTAGTTATATAATAGTTGTAAGCACATAACAGAGACTACTCTCAGAAGTATTATCTAAAAGCATCTCAGTAGAAATTAAAATGTGATTATAAATCAGTGCTTAATGTTAGTCAGGGGCTATTTTTGTCAACTTTTATGGACTTGCCAGAGAGGTCACAAGAAGCTGCAAAACATTGTGTATTTGTAAATCTAATTGCTAATTTTCAAAATGTGATTGGAGTGAAGTATTTTCTCCAAATTGAAATAGGGTAAGCAAAAATACAGTGATAAAAGGAAGTTAAGAGTGTTGGAAAGGCCCTAGCTGGTTTGGCTCAGCAAATAGAGTGTCAGCCTGTAGATGAAAGGGTCCCAGGTTCGAATCAGGTCAAGGGCAGGTACCTTGGTTGCAAACTCCTCCCCAGCCTGGGCCCTGGACAGGGCTCCTGCAGGAGGCAACCAATCAATGTGTTTCACATTGATGTTTCTCTCTGTCTTTCCCTCTCCCACTCTCCCTAAAAATTAATGCAAAAATATCCTTGGGTGAGAATTAACAAACAAAAAAAAGTGTTGAGTAAAGCATTTATATCGGAATAGTTGCATTTAATACTTGATAATTAAGCATGAACTATGGATGCTTAGCTTTTACTGGAGAAAGCAAAGTATCTGGAATGCTGGGACTGCTTAAAAGATCCTCTGCAGTATTTAGGGCCAATATTAGGCTCAGGTGTTATGTGTATCTAGTAGAGTAATGTCATCTTTGTTTAAAAAAATCACTCATCATTGACAAATTTCTTCTAATTCTATTGCTATTACTTAATTTCCTTTGGTAGCTCAGCCATCTGAGAACAGAATTCGTATTTCAAAAATGTCTGCACTTGAATCTAACTAAGCTCCATCATTCACTAACTTTAAAATCTTAAGCAAGTTATACAGCTTAATTCTGAGGTTCGGCTTTCTTGCTATTCAATTCATGAAAATAATGCTTAAGCCCTAAGTTGATGTGAGTATTAACAAAAGATAATACAGGTAAAATGTCTTAGTAGTCTATCACCTATAGCAGGCAATTGGTAAACAGTAGCTTTTTTATTACTGCACTAGAGGCCCGGTGCATGAATTTGTGCACAGGTGAGGTTCCTCGGCTTGGCCAGCGATTGGGGCCGATCAGGGTTGGGGGGGTGGAGGGGGGCCGGCTGGTCAGGGTTAGGGATCACGGGAGGTTGGCTGGCCAGCCCTCTGCCAATTGGGGCCGATCAGGAGGGTCAGCCGGCTGTAGGGAGGGACCATGAGAGGTTGTCTGGCTGGCCTGGGGAAGGGGGAACTGTAGGAGATTGGCCAGCTGGGGTGGGGGAGGGACCATGGGAGGTTGGCCAGCTGCTGGAGGTTGGCTGTGGGAGTGCACTGACCACCTGGGGGCATCTCCTGCATTGAGCATCTGCCCCCTGGTGGACAGTGCGCATCATAGCAACTGGTCTACCAGTTGTTTGGTTGCTTAGGCTTTTATATATACTATAGATTATTAATGGAACTGTGTAGCAGTTATTCTTGTTCTTGGTATATCATCTGCATTAACTACAGCATTGTGGGTTCTGAAGTCAGACAGACCTGGGATCATTTCCTTGCTCTGCATTAGCGGTATACTTATATATAAGCCACTTAACTCCTAAGCATCAATTTCTTTGTCTGTAAATGAGGGCAATATTAATGCCTATTTCACAGAATTGAGCTGAGGATTAAAGCACTATGCACAACTATTACTAACATTATTTTAGACAGTTCTTTCTTGCTTACAATACGTGTGTTTGTGTATGGTTTGGGGTTATGGTAGCACTAGTGCTCTTGGCCCTTTTGGACCATACTTTAAATTTAGTTTTGTCTTATTCATGGTGAGCAACACTGTGAGCCAGTTTTTAAAAACAATTGACAGTTATATTATAGTTGACATCAGGACATTTAAACTTTTATTTATTTATTTATTTATTTATTTATTTATTTATTTATTTATTTATTTTAAAGGCTGATGACAATGCCTGACCATTGTGAGTTTTTTTTAATATATATATTATTGATTTTTTGCAGAGAGGAAGGGAGAGAGATAGAGTCAGAAACATCGATGAGAGAGAAATATCAATCAGCTGCCTCCTGCATATCTCCTACTGGGGATGTGCCCGCAATCCAGGTACATGCCCTTGACCTGAATCGAACCTGGGACCTTTCAGTCCGCAGGCCGACGCTCTATCCACTGAGCCAAACCGGTTTCGACTAAACTTTTAAATGAATAAATAATATTCACTGGATTTACTTGCATTCACTTTGTGTCCATTTTAATGTGAATGCAATATACCTAGTTTTTTCCCTATCCAGCATTCATCAAAATGCCAGCTGAGCAAATAATATTTATGAAAGAGCAAAACAAATCTACAGTTTTATTCTTGAATAATATCAGAGCATCAGAGTAACAAAGGTAATCCATTTTAGCTTACTCCTTCAATGAAATGCTATCATACTATTATGATTAAAAGTCTTATCATTGGCTTTGTCTATAGTCACTAAAAGTAATGGTTTATTAGTTATAACAATTACTTCAAAATATTGGTAATCCATTTAAGAGTGTGAAAAATTTACTTTAAGATTCAATTCTAAAGAAAGCTTTACTTGTGTTCTTTCTATGTTTGATAATGAGAATTAAATAATAAACAATGTGCCCTTTTCACATGGCTAAAAGGAAGATCAACACCAACTTGAAGCAACTGTAGAAATTATGTTAGCCATTCTGTATTTGTCCTGCTTTTGTTGATCCTAACTTTTTATACTGAATTATATTTTATTATTATTTCACTACATGGAGATATAAAATGCATTCTGATGCAGATATTCATTTTTGAATCTATAAAGTTGACCAAAATAATGATAAAAAATAATAGCCTTCAGGTTTTTGTATAATTGTACCACTAATGAATACCATAGAGGTTGTCTGGTTTATTCTCCCAATTAAAAGAAGAGGAAACTGAAGTATGCAACAGTTGTATGACTCGCCTAAGGACACACACACCTTTACCTAGCAACTGCATCCTTGAGTTCTTTCCTCTGCAACACACTATCACTGTGGGAAAAATAAAAGAATAAAAAACACTATCTAATAAGCAAGTGAAAATATTTTATCAGTATAAACCATTGAACTTAAAATTGTTTTAAATGCCTCAGAAATGACCTGGTTTATTTCTCTCACACATGCCCCCTCCACTTCTTTCATCCTTATGTGTTATCATTCAAGAAATAATCGTCCTTCCTTAGTCCAGTATCTATTATTTTTGTCTACCTTTGTTTCTCATACTGTCTTAAAACTCCAGGTTTTCTTTGCACCTCTTTCTTTATAAGCCTAGAAATTTTGGAGCTGTCTTTTAGCAATCTACTCAAAAGTCTTTTCCTCCATGGAATTGTTTGTCCTTAACCCAGACTATACAATTAATGCTCTCTTTTTGTGGACTCATAGTATCTTAGAAAATTTTATATGAGTAAATACTTAAATGCATTGCAACTAATAGTTTAATGTCCATGTCCCTTGGCAGCTTGTAATGTAAGTTCCTTGACTGAGGAGATTGTGTAATTAATTAGCTTTCTCATAAACAGAGTTTCAGAGTTAGGTCACTAATATTAAAGATTGACAGCTGGAAGAATCTGTATTCTTTGTCAGTTGTCCAAGTTTTTAAAGCTCAAACTTTACAGCTGAAAATTTGTACCTTTAGGACCAATTATCCAGCTCCAAGTTCCCTATAACATGTGGCACCACTAATACATGATTTAGTATTTGAATCATAGACATTGTATTGACCATAACTATTGCAGTTTAGACCCTCTAAGAGCGGGGTGGCGGGGGTGGTATGCCACCCCCCAGGGCCTCACTGTGTGGAAACAGATGTCCTGGTACACATACAGACAATCAGGAGACATTCGTAATTTTTTTTTACACATTTTCACCAATTACTATGATAAAGACTGTCAGAATTCCTATTTTGAACCTGTTTATAGGGTTTGTTATGAGAGTAGTTTTAAATTAAAACTGTGTGCCAGTGGCAAATAAAATTTATTTAAAAGAAAGGTTAATCCATTGTCATGATCTCTTAAGATTAAAAGTACCTGACTTTACTAAAAAGTCCTGAAAGTTGAAACAATTATTAGAACATATATTTTTCAGAAGCATCAGTAGATGTAGTTAAAAAGTAAAATTTGATTTTACATGAGGCTCTTTCCTGTCATTGTATAGTGAAAAAGTAAAGAACCCTACCTGATAAGTTGAGAATTATATTTTAATCATTGCTCAATACTTAAAGCTGGTAATCTTAACTTAGAAATATGCTAAAACTACTAGTTTATATATGTAAAAATGAACACAATATAACTCCAATGTTTTTGTATTTTTGAGAAATGTGATTGGAATATTTGCCAGTAGAGAGAAAATATACATGAGAAACTAGTTTTCTTTATTTTGTATTAACTTTGTAATCAGTGGGCATTTTAATTACTATCACATAACATTTGTTCTTCTGAAGCTTCCATCTTCACATCTTGTCTTACAAATTAAAGAATAATTTATGCTGTTATTTATTTATTTATTTTTATTTCTTAGCTCACCCAATCCAAGCCTGAGCTCAATGAATTTTTGTTATGGTTGCTGTTTTATTTTGATCAAATGAATAAATATACTCATACCAGGAAAGGCATGAAGATGAGTGCTTGGTGAGGGAAAAATTATTATTTTAAAGATGAGAAATAGAGATACAATGCTCATTTTGTGTAATTCACAGTCAGGAAACAAAGTGCATGGGAAATTTTCACTAGGCAGAAATGCTAATTCAGTCTGGGAAATGACAGAATAAATAAGTTTAGGCAGCAGCAGCTAAAGGAAAGTGCTATATTTATCTGATAAGGATGAACAAGGTAGGTCTGACATACCACTCTCTTGTGCCTTGTGGTGATATAATCAACTCAGATTTCAGTGTTGTTAGAGTTTTATAAGCTTTTCCTTAACTGTGTTTCCAATCATCTCTTTCCAGAAAGATGAGAGAGAGAGAGAGAGAGAGAGAGAGAGAGAGAGAGAGAGAGAGGAGAGAGTTTTGATGGTTTTGGAATTTAATATAGAAACTTAGACTACATGCTAGTTTTAAGGATTATATTGACTTCACACCTTTTGCCCAATGTAAGCTTACATCGCATTGACTTTTCCTTCAAAATTGATGCTATACAGAAACCTTGCCAAGTGCTATACTAGGATATTTTGAGTCATAACCAGAAGCCTAAGCTCATGGTGCCCCAAAAAACTTGAATCTAAATCTGCTCAGAGGAACTACATGAAATCTTGTGAAACTGAGCAATTCGCTGACGCTCACTTGTCTGTGGAGAATTTTTGGGTCTCTCTGGAACTGGCACTGTGCGCCACAGCTCTCATCCTGTGTGCTGACAGGCTCCTTAGATCACATGACTTGACAGGTCGGAAGATCCTGAGCTTCCCAGAGTGTAGACTGATCTCACTGAGTCCTTCTCAGAGGCAGAAGGTATCAGCCTTCTCGTGTTGACATCATGACCCCAAAACCAATGCTGAGATTAAAGACAGTCTCAAAATAAATCCCTATCGTGTGCCTTCTCATGTTTGTGTGCTGCTTCACCCGGTTTCCAACAGTCCTGTGTTCTTTGTACTGTTACTACACCTGGCCCGACTTACTGGGTCACCTGGTCTCCCCCTTGGCAACCCTCAGCATACTGTTTTCGTGAGTGATGCCCTTCATTCTAAGAGAGGACAGTGCTGACATTGGAACAAACTAGACTGGCAGGACTAGTCTGTCAAGTCAAGTGGGATGACTGCATTATACCACCTGAATTTCTCCCTCATTCCTTGGATTCCAATAGCCTATTAAAAACAAACAAACACACAAACAAACAAGCAAAACACCACCTTACTCTTCAGAACTCCTTATTAAAAACAGCCCCGGCCCCTGCCCTAGCTGGTTTGGCTCAGTGGATAGAGCATCGGCCGGCGGACTGAAGGTTCCCAGGTTTGATTCTGGTCAAGGGCACATGCCTGGGTTGTGGGCTTGGTCCCCAGTTGGGGGCATGCAGGAGGCAGCCAATCAATGATTCTCTCTCATCATTGATGTTTCTATCTCTCGGTCCCTCTCCCTTCCTCTCTGAAATCAATAAAAATATATAAAAAAATAAAATAAATAAAAACAACCCCAGTCCCTAAGGTACAAGTGATTTCTTCATCTAAAATTATATGTGGAGTACCTATGCTAAATGAATCATGTATGTCTGAAAATAATGTCAAAAACTTTATGGAATACAGACTATTTAAAACATATTTAACAAGCTGGAGTGTTAGTAACCCATACTGCAGATTTTCCCTGAGACAGTAGCTTAACCTGTTACTCAAAGGTCATGATAATGTTACCGAACTCAAGGGGTTCACTGCTTGGGGTGCTCTATTCAAGAAGAAGATGTGGTAGTTGCAAGGTAGTTTTATTTGCTTTCAGCAAAGAAAGGACACAGGTGATTCATACCCACAGCTGTCTCCCAGAAGGGAGGCTTAGCCATTGCTTATATACATAATTTGGTCAATTAAATGTTGATTTCTTCTTTGGAGTTGGCTACATTTATTCAATTGAGTTCCTGTCAAGCTCATCCTGTTTATAGCTGGTCTGCAAAACACTTCATAATAATATTCAGGACTGCCCAGACCTTGAGATCTTTGTCCTAGCTAGTAATAACTTGCAGGTGCTTTTAGATATCTAGACACTGTGGTCAGCTCAGCAGACTCTGTGATATGCTAAAAGGATCTGACAAAAATATTGGCACCTGGCCTGCAAGAGCCACCATTCTTTCCAAATTTGGTATAAGAGAAAAGCTGGTTCAGGAAGCCAAATCCTGCCAGGAGAGGGTCAGGCATGCCCAGCAGCCCGTGTCTCTCCATTGGCCCTGGGGAGTGGTGGGCAATATTGGACAGGGGCAGAGGCATGGATTCTTAGCAGCCACCTGAGGGTTTTGGACCAGCCTGTTTTGCTTCTCTGCTTCTCATACCAGTTTCGATGGGGCTTCTTCTTTATATCCTTAATTATCCGAATTCTGTTCAGCTAGTCATCAGGTGGCTCTCAGGGGTATTGTTCTATGATTTAGTGGTAATTTTGATGTAGTCAGGGAAGGAGGCCAGCACAGTGTTTACCTATATGCCATCTTGACTGGAATTCTCCCCCACTAACTGTATACAATCTTCTTTAATATCAGTATATTTCTCTATATTATATGAAAATATTTCCAGCAAAGAAGATTAATTAATTGCAGCTGAAATATGTAATTTTGCTAAGCCATAGAAAAAAAGCTCTGCATTGCAATATTTAAATTTTAATTACAGTTGACATACAATATTATATTAGTTTTATATATACAGCCTAGTAATTAGACATTTACAGAACATATGAAGTGATCACCCTGACAAATCTAGTACCATCTGACATCATACATAGTTATTACAGTATTAAAGATGATATGTCCTATGCTACATTTTACATCCCCATGACTCTTTTTATAACTGGCAATTTGTACTTTTTAATCCCTTCACCTGTTTACCCATCCCCCCCCCCAAATGCTTTATTTACTTTATCTGTGGTTTTTGGGGTTTTTTTTTTTTCTATTTGGTTTATTTATTTATTTATTTATTTATTTATTTATTTAGATTCTACATATAATTGAAATTACATAGTACTTTTCTTTCTCTTTGACTTATTTCATTTAGAATAATTCCTTCTAGGTCCATCCATGTTGTCACAAATGGCAAGATTTTGTTTCTTTTTATGGTTGATTAATATTCCACTGTATATATGTGCCACTTCTTTTTTACCCATTTATCTATTGATGGACACTTAGGTTGCTTATATATCATGGCTATCTATATATATAAAACCTTAATATGTAAATAGATCGAATGGCAGAACAACCGGTCGCTATGACGTATGCTGTCCACCACGGGGTGCGTAAGGAACATGGCAGGCATCGGCCTCTGCAGGATGGTGAAGCAGGTTAGTGGGGGCGCCAGAACAAGGCAGGCACTGGTTGCTGTCATTGGGGCGAGCCTCTGGTGGTTACTGAAAATTATTTGCTCCCATGCACCATTGTCCCACCTGGAGCTCGCACCTGCTGCTGGGGACAGCCCCGCTTGCACCCATTACCAGCATGGGAGCCGGCGCTTGCACCTGCTACTGGTGCCCAGCGCCAGCCCCGATCACTCAGCGCCATCAGCAGGTGTGAGCGGTGGCTGTCGGCCCTGATCGCCCTTCAGGTCTTTTCCACCTCCACCCGCTCCTGAGGAACGATCAGGGCCGGCAGCCGCCTCTCGCACCCACTGCCAGTGCCAGCCCTGCTCTCACAAACTGGCGCCAAAGCCATCACTTGCACCCACTGCCAGCACCCAGCACCGGTCCCGATTGCTCGGCACCATCAGTGGATGCGAGCAGTGGCTGCTGGCCCCAATCACCCCTGAGGGCTTCTCCACCTCCCCCTGCTCCTGAGGGGCAATTGGGGCAGCAGCTGCCACTCTCAGCCACTGATGGCACTGGCCCCAATTGCTCCGCACTGTCAGCACTTGGGAGCAGTGGCAGTGGGAGCGGGGCTGCCGGCAGACAGGGGACCATGGTGGGAGGGGTCGGGCGGGGGTGCGGAGGATGGGCAGTGACCCACCCCTGTGTCCACCTCAGCCTTGTGGCCCACAGTTCCTTTCAAGGTGCACAAATTTGTGCACTGGGCCCCTAGTTGTAAATAATGCTGCACTGAACAGAGGGGTGCTTATATTCATTGTTTTTGATTTAGTGCTTTGGATTTGGATTTAGGTAATACGTTTCCATTTAGTGCTTTGGATTTCTTCAGATATGTACAGTGGGGGCCTTGACTTATGAGTATAATTCATTCCATGATGGAGCTCGTAACTCAAATTACTTGTATGTCAAATCAAAAAGTGAACGAGTGAGACACGTGATGCTGGGCTGATGTTGTGGCGTTCACTGTGACGTTCGCTGCGCCAACTAGCGGTGGGGTATCTGAAGCTGGCTCGTAACCCGAATTTTAGCTCACAACTCAAAGCAAAAAATTGGCCAAGAGACGGCTCATATCTCGAAAAACTCGTTAGTCGGGACACTCGTAAGTCAAGGCCCCACTGTATGCAGAAGTGGGATTGCTGGGTCAGATGGTAGTTCTATTTTTAACTTTTTGGAGAACCTCCATACTGTTGTCCATAATGGCTACATGAATTTACAACCCTACAAGAGTCCATGAGGATTCCCTTTTCTCTGCACCCTCTACATAGCATTATTTTAAATATCATGACAATAGTACTTTAAATAATTGTTATTCAATTGTAGTCATTGTCAATAAGATACACCTGTACTTACATAATAACTTTCTAAATTGGTGTGCATGGTTTTCTAGTTTAGAACTTAAAGGTCTGAATTAAATATTTTATAAGAATTCACAACTGTGGTAAGGTATCATCACTTCGGTAACTAACAGCCTGGGTATCATTCTCAAGAGTAAAATCAGCAAAACAAATTAGAATAAAAGCCACATGTGAGATATCCATTATGCATTGACATTTAAAGCCTCTCCCTTATTTGTATTCAGAGAACTATATTATATAATGCAATATTTATTTGTGATATTTTCTAATCTGACGTGATATATGCATAGGACAAAAAAGCCAAGGAACATCTCCACCAACAAGGAACTTTTCCCCTCTGTAGTATAACGTGCTTGATAAATGCTTACCCTCTTTATGCATCCTCATCTTCTGCAATTTATTTCTCAGTAGTTTGCATTTTTCTTTCCTTTTTCCCCCCTTCAAGTAGCATAGCACATTTCCAGGCAGGCCTTGTCTCCACAACCATGTGTAAATTCCCACATCTCAGGCATTCACAAATTAATCACAGATATGCACACTATAAACAAGAGGCCTTAATGAGTAGCTTGAGACTTTCTGTAATTTGTGCTTTGATTAACTGACTTTTCCACTTAATTTTAGATTACATTAAATATCCTAAAGTAATCATTTTAATCTTATATTTAACCAGCTGCAATAACCTGATTTTTAACAGAATTTGAAGTGCTAATGATGTGGTAGCAAACTAAAGAATCTATAAAGAGACAAAAATCCATATTAGTGGCATGATGAAGTATAAACATTTAGATGAGCTGCATTGTACTTAGCTTTTATACCGGTGTTGGCATCAAACATTTCTAGTTGTTATTAAAATTATCTTATTGTATGATGTGTATTGTATGAGGATATTTTTCTTTGCTAAATATGGTCTTGAGTTTCAACCATTTCATACTTACATTAAATGATGTTTATGAATAGGTTCTATAATTAGGAAACTTCATTTCAAATGTCTTAACAATACCACAATACTTTAAAAATTAGAATATTTTTTGTTAGTCATCAAAACTGGGAAATTTAACCATTTCAGTATAACATCTTATTATGAGAAGTTTCTGTATCTAGTTTAAATCCAAATTTTTATTGCATATATAAATTATATGGTTTTTATTTTCATTTTTGCTATTAGCAAGCTGTGTGATTTTTGAAACTTATTTAATGCTATCTTTAAAGAAATAAGTTGGACTAATGAAGTAAAAATTTTTCTCTAACTTTAGTATTCCATTATGTTTTATCAATGACCAAGAGATAAAATATTATCAATGTTTTATCAATGACAGTAGCAATTGTAGTTCTATTACCCACTGTTTTCAGTGGTTGGGTATTTTATGGAGTTTCAGGTAAGTCCATAATTATACATCAACTAGGGGACCAGTGCACGAATTTGTGCACCTTGAAAGGAACTGGGCTGCAAGGCTGTGGTGGGCACAAGGGCAGGTCTCGACCCATCTTCCACGCCCCCACCCAGCCCCTCCTGCTGCAGCCCTTGGTCCCCTGTCTGCCGGCAGCCCCACTCCTGCCACCACCTCTCCCACATGCTGACAACACTGGCTCCACTCACACCACTGACAGTGCGGAGTGATTGATTGGGGCCAACACCGTCAGTGGATGCGAGTGGCGGCTGCTGCCTCAATCACCCCTTAGGAGCAGGGGATGTGGAGGAGCCCTCAGGGACAATTGAGGCTGGCAGCCGCCGCCAGCACCCCCTAATGGCACTGAGCAATCGGTACCGGCGCCAGGTACCGACGATGGTGCAAGCAGCAGCTCTGGTGCTGCTAGCGGGTGCGAGTGAGGTAGGCGCCAGCATCAAGTGCGAGAGCCTTGTGGGACCGTGGCATGCAGGAACAAAGGATTTTCAGTAACCATCAGAGGCTTGCCTCAATGACAGTGACTGGCGCCCTGCCTTGGTCTGGTGCCCCCGCTCACCTGCTTCACCATCCCGCCATGGCTAACGCCCAGCATGTTCTGTGCTCTGCTGCCTGCTGTCGATACCCACCATGTTCCACGTGCGCCCCCTCGTGGTCAGTGCACATCATAGCGACTGGTTGTTCAGTTGTTCGGTTGCTCCATTGTTCTGCCGTTCAGCATATTTGCATATTAGGGTTTTACATATATAGATGAGATGCCAACCAACTCTCTGTCACTTTACAACTCAGCAGTTCTTGTGCTCTCCTGTCATCTTCATGATGCAGTATTTTCAATTGTGTCAAAAGGTGAATCAACTGAATGTATGTTGTAATGGGATACCACAGAATGAGTTTAACTAAATTTTTACAGAGATTGAGAGTAATGACCTATTTTCACCCAGTGAACTGTATCCTCCCCTTCAAGCATTGTAAAGATTCACTTTATCCTAAACTGGAAAAGTAAGAAATTAGAAAACACCATGCAGTTTTTGTTCATCTTGAGGATATTTCTTAAGTGAGGAGATATTTCCTTAAGAAGGATCAAATTTGTTATGGTTTCCTGAAGGAACCTCTACCATGACTTACTTTTGGGGGAAAAAAAAAAGAAGATCAAGAACCAATAGAAACAGAGGCATAAATACATGGAACACACTGGCAGCTGTCAGAAGGGAGAGGTGAGTGAGGGATTGAATGAAAGAAGGGGAATGGATTTGCCAAAGAACATATATGCACAACCCAAGATGGGGCAGGGGCTCAGTGGAATTGTACAAACAGTAAGAAACGGGGACATCTGCTATAGTGTCAACGACAAAAATAAAGTTTAAAAAAATGATACCACACTCCTAAAAATACCAAGATTAATTTTGAGCTTGTGTCAAAATAAGAAGTGAATGCTTGATGAGGTAGAAGTGTGGAATGGAGAGGCAAATTAAATTGAGCCCCCAGACCCTAGTAGTTTGATTTCAATTGCTTGGAGATAATCATAATTTGAAAACAATTTATGTCAAATTTACCTTTGTTTAGAAACCATATATTTATAGAATATACTTTTTAATAAATTACATTGGGGGACTATTTTTAACATTTAAGAAAACAAATTTTAAGTACTTTCCAATATTTATAAGTCCTACCTGCAAAAAAATTATATGTAAAAGTCTAAATGAAGTAGCTGAAATATTTCTACTAGTATGCTGTTAGATTAATTTCATCAATTTATTACTATAAATTATTAAATGGTATTTCCTTTTCAAGACCATCTCAGTTACTTTGAATATATATACTCAGGATATACTTTGAAATTTATTTTTCAAATATCCATTTAAACACCTACTATACTCAACACACTGTGCAAGGCCTGTATTACAAATTCTTGTAGGAATTCAATTTAATAACAAATAAGGTACATTTTTAAAAAATGCAATAACAGAGTATGTTTCATTAAAAAAAATAAAGATACTGCTATGAGAATTGGGAGAATGAAACCATGTTTATTGAAAATACGTAAACTGGGTTTTGAAGACTAATTAAGATTGGATGGAAATGGGTGGTGAGTCCTGGTTGGCTGAAGAGACAACATATATGTCATATTTGGGGGGAAACAATAAGTATAGATCTCGTACAAAGTAGTGACAGGATAGATGACTCTAAGAAGCTTTAACATACGATTGTGGAGAACCTTATACTTTGGATCATAATTCAAACTTTTTTGATTTGGACAAATAAAAAGAAAAGATGTTTAAGCTAAAGGCTGAAATTATCAGACTTGTATTTACAGGATGATTTAACTACTGGTGGTATATCTAATGAAGTACTGATATTTTTATAATGAGTCAGCTCTTCAATTAGATACATGACAAAATGAAACATACTATTACCTTAAGGCTTTATTTTTTTTCTGTAAATGTTGGTGAATGCATTAAAAGATTCACTTTGGTTTTCTGTCTATTGGTAAATTGGATGGATCATGACCCCAGTTTTAAAATTAATATGTTAGTATGAAGTGCCCAAGACTTTCGCGAACCCAAAAGAAGAGTAGCAGAACTTGTTAAGGAAAATTAGCAAAATGGTCTGTGAAAATGTTGCTAAATTTTGAACCAAATGTCATGTGGAGATTTTAGAAATAGCTCTTCCTGATTTGGCCAAAAATGTCAGAGTACAAATTCCAGCTAATGCAATGAGCATCCTACCGTACGCCAAAATGGCAAAGTTTTACTGCTGGTCTTCTCACTCAGTGCTCAGTGGAATTGCCTGCCTTTCGCTGTGTATATGTGCTGAGTACCTGGTGGTCCTCTCCCACTGCCATGTCCATCTATTGGCCACTTGCAGATGCCCTCCTATTGCCCCATGCACCTGTTAAGACTGTTTTTCCCTAAATGTAATGCACCTCATCATTACCAACCAAAATGCAAATTAAATACATATATTTTATCTTATGAATAGGGTCAAAACAAGTTTAAATATTGATCAAGTAGGACATACAAACAGTTCTAGTAAAGACGGGGTTAATCAAAATGTAACTAAAAAGCTCAACAGAGAGCTCATAAAAAAAGCAAAGAAGGTGCATATTAACTTGAAAAGGTCACCCTTCTATGTTCTTATATTCTAAACAGGCACTCCAGGTACTCTGCACAAGTTGTAGGGATTGATTTGGCTTATTGAACCTAATAAATCTGCATCCCTTAATACATCTCTGTTTAGTAGGATGGTTAAACGTATCTGTAAACTTCCCCTCCCTGGATCAGATACTTGTGTGGGATATAAAGGTGGGAGAATAAGTGAAAGGATAAGGTTTGGGGGTTCTGGACTTGATCTTATTGAAGTAAAAGTGACAGTGGCATGATGCAGTGGACTGTAATGAATGATATATTTTTTTAAGTAACTATCCCCTAAAAAGGTCTGTAAAGAACTTGCTCAGATATAGTTCTAAAAGACTTAGGAATTCTTCTTCAGATAGCTCCACATTATTTATTATATAAGGTATTAAAAGGTATCTTGGAGGTTTGAAAGAAGGAAAAACAACCTACCCACAACTAGCAAGTACCTCAAGCCCTGAAATAGTTAAAAGCAATAATAAATGACACTAAAGAAAAAGATATGATTTTCAATACTGTGACACATTAAGGTATGTTTTACTTTTAAGTATTTATAATTTTTAGGATTCTTAAAACATTTTAAAGTAATTTATTTAACAACATTTTTTTCTCTAAGAAAATCACTCCTGAGAGTGATAATTTATGTGAACAGAATTATGTAGAAAGAAAAAACCTATTTTGACAGAAAGGGTTGAAGTAGTTATTTCTTAAAAAGGCTAAGAAAACATGTAATTAAACATTGTTTCAAAACATGAACAAAAATATGTTTTGCATATGTATGGATGGTATCAACATGTGCTTCCTTATATAGAACAAATCTCCAGAATATCTCTATTATAGCTGTCATTTGTTTGGGAATCACATTTCTAATAAATACTAGCAATAAAACTTTCATATATTTTGCTATTTTCTTTTATGCTTTAAAAAGGTATTGTTGAGGTTGTGGATCAGTTAGAACTCATGCTTGCTGAGTAGAATGTAAAATGGTGCAAATGCTATACAAAACATTATAGTGGTTTCTCAGAAATTTCATCTCAAAATTCCATATAATCTATAATTTCCACCTCTGGGTATATACCCCAAAGAATTGAAAGCAGAGACTCAAACAGATATTTGTATTGTAGATCAACATTCATAGCAACATTATTCACAACAGCAAAAAAGTGGAAACTCCCAAATATCCACTGTCAGATGAATGGATAAACAAAATGTATATACATACAATAGAATATTATACAGCTTAAATGAAATATTGACACATGATACAATATGGATGAACTTTGAAAACATTGTGCTAGGTGAAAAAAGCCAGACATATGGAAAAAACAAAACAAAACACAAGTTTGTATGATTCCATTTAAATGAGGTACGTAGAGTAGTCAAATTCATAGGGCCAAAAACTAGAATGATGGTGGTTGAGAGGAGCAAGGAAATGGGTATAGAGTTTTAGTTGAAGAAAATAAAAAAATTATCAAGTTTAGTAGTGGTAATGATTGCACAACAATGTGAATGTACTTAATTCTACTGAACTGTATGCCTAAGAATGATTAAAATAGTAAATTCCTACTGTGTTCATTTTTCTATAATAAAAATTATCTGTCTCCCTAACCAGTTTGGCTCAGTGGATAGAGCGTTGATCTGCGGACTGAAGGGTCCCAGGTTCGATTCCGGTCAAGGGCATGTACCTTGGTTGCGGGCACATCCCCAGTAGGGAGTGTGCAGGAGGCAGCTGATCGATGTTTCTCTCTCATTGATGTTTCTAACTCTCTATCCCTCTCCCTTCTTCTCTGTAAAAAAATCAGTGAAATATATTTTTAAAAATCTGTCATATAAAAATTTAAAAACAGAGATTAAGGTATGAAAGCCCACTATTTAGCACCCATTATTTAATGTAACAACTTACCAAATAGTCATCTTAATATCAATTAAAGTGCATGCTTTATTCACTCAAGTATTCATTTTTTAAGGTACTCATTATAATATAACTTCTAAAAATGCAAGGTATAGCAGACTAGCTATTTCAGGTAAATGCTTTAACATCGTTTCATTCGACAAGCAAACACACTTAAAGAATACACTATATATTTGCATGCTTGTGTATTTGGATCTGTCTGAAGTTTTATCTTCTTTCATTCAATCACCCTAGCCTTTTATTTCTAGACACCGAATAAGAGGGATATTTAAATATGCTTGCTATACAATATATAGGTTCTATAAATGCTGAGAACTTCCTGCCAGGGAGTTGTCCTTGTTTGAACACCACTCCGATGTTTTTGTTTTCATCCCCGCCTGAGGACTGTGATATACTGACTAAGCATAAGCTCATTTCCTGGCATTGCCATTTATGTACAACCACCTCACACGTTGAATCAGAGTTTAATTTTGTGAAGAAGAATGAAAAGCATGGACTCTGTTCTGGTGAGGATGCTGTGATTAGAGGCAGATGCATTTGGCTTCCAAAGACAACAGTGGTAGCAGTCGGAAAGGCAGAAAGCAGTATCTGGTGTTGGTGACCGCAGCTGTGTGTCTATCCCAGTGGCAACCGTGATACCTCTTCCCGGGACCAGTCTGTGGTATGATTTGAGGACTGTTCGGGGCTTGATCTCCAAGTATAAGTCTCTGGTACTCTTAGAGATACTTGAAGATATAATGCATACTTTTAATGAGTCATTTCTTCTGCTAAAATTATCCAAAATGGTTTTAGTGGGCTTTCAAATAAAATTTTTGAGTGATTTTAAAGCTGAATGTAGTGAATAGTGAGACATCTGGTTTACCTCACTCTGAGAAGATGAGGATGTTTTATGTAAATATGAACTGTTTGTTATGCACGTACAGGAAAAAATCTGTGTAGGGCCAAAGGTATGGACAATGGCAGATACTCAATTGTGAGCCAAACAGCTGTGTCCTTGTTCTACACTCTAACCAAGCATCTTTCTTATTATCACAACCCGTCTCCAATGCAACAGTAAAAACGCCAAATACTTGCTTCACTAGCTTCCTTTTCAATCCTAACATGATAAGAAATGATCATTTGACCCAGTCCAGAAGAATTAGACAGGATGAAAATGGGTTTACCTTTTGGTAAAGTTTTTTTTTTCTTTTTAGTAAAGAGACTTTTTTTGGCTGGGTTTTTTTCTTCTTGTTTGTTTAAAAATATGACTCCTGAAACTATAAGCACCATCTAGCAATAACCACCACCTAAGGAATAAGCCATTGTATTAAGGAAGTTCAGAGCTAAGCCATGAATAAAATCCTGAAACTACACTACACTCAGAGTCACAATATTGAGAAATGACAAATACCATATTGTTTACCAGTTTTAATTATGTATTCTCTACCTTACAGCTGAAAAGAATGTTATATAGTACTCTCAGAAAATGAATAAATTCACTAAGCAATGGAGGCTAACTAAATGGAGACTTATAGAATATTTGTGTCATTTAAATATAATTAGCACATAAGAGCCCATGAACATGTAAATATACATAGACATATAGTACTAAAAATTAAACTATTGGGTAGAAATTATGTTTCCAAATAAAGAAGCAAATGAAGAACTTTCTTTAATAGCACACATAGAATAATTCTGGTCCCAAATATAAAACTCGATGAAAGTCCCAAGTCATTCTTTGCTAATAACAAAATGTTTGTCTGTTTGTCCCCTTTCAGAAACTTTCTTTGAAACCACAATTATCCAGAGAGTGGATCAGTGATTTTTCCTTTCAGAATTATTATTTTATACTTATAAATGGGTGATCAACTCATTTTTAGAAAGCAAACTTATATCACTTGAAGTGAAGATAAAGTCAAAGAGCTGATAATACATTTATCTCGTATCCCAAATATTCAGAGTTAGAATCTTGAGTGTTTATTTATATAAAGAATTAATTTCAAAGTTATTAGACAAACTGAAAGTATGAACAGGAAATGTAAAGCAACCTCTAGATTATAACTCCAGGAAAGCACGATCACCCTGAGGTTTGGAAGGATAGAGAAAGCGATGTTAATGGAACCTAGGAACTGAGTCCTTCGAGCAAAAGTTAGAACCTTGATGGCATTTCAGATCAGGCTGGAACCAGAGAAAAGGCAGCCACTGCTCAAGTGGCCACCTGATAAAAGGGAGGAGGAGAAATACCCTGGCTTCTCTCTTCCTCTTGACCTCTAATCATCCTTTGCCTTTTCCTACCTCCCCATTGGCCATCTCTAATTAGGAAGTAGTTGTCAAGTTCATTTCTTTGTCTACTTTTGCACTAGGTTATAAGTTTTAGAGAAATAGTTGTACTCACTACTTTTCTCTTTAGAATTAGGATAGTGACTGACACATAGCACTCAGCAAATACATCTTTAAGTACTTCTCAAGTAAAAACACAATTTCCTGTGATATTTCAAAATCTCTTTCATTCTCTTATAGGGAAAAGAGACCACAATAATGAAGTTATAATTAAAATATTTACATAAACAGATATATATCAAACACTGCAGTCTAAAAATATATATAGCACACTATGTTTTCCTGTATCCATAAAACAGTGTGTTGTTTTGTTTTGTTTGTTTTTTAATCCTACAAGACGATATGTTTTTATTGACTTTGGAGATAGAGGAAGGGAGAGAGAAACATCAACTGGTTGCCTCCCCTATGCATCCCAACCAGAGATGGAACCCACAACCTTGGTGTGTAGGTGTGTGCCCTAACCGGGAATCAAACCCTCAACCTTTTGGAGTCCTGGATGACACTCCAACCACCCGAGCTACCTGGCCAGGGCCATAAAACACTTTCAAAGAAGGTCAAATAATTACTCACAAAGGAAACATATTTACATTTCAAAATACAGTCTTGTATAAGCCATGGTTTCTAATTTAATTATTAATTAAATTAAGAAATAGAATGTTTTTAAAGTCCAATTCAATTTCAAAACCTTCAAAAATATGTATTTTACAGAAAAGAGATCTATGATTATGGACAATTCACAAAATAATAAAAACAAAAAGAGTAGTTTATGGTATGTGGTCAAAATTGTATTTAGAGGCATATGTAGCCTAAATAATTTCATGGACAAAATAAAAGTACTTAATATCTGTTTCCAAGACACGT
Source organism: Myotis lucifugus (assembly GCF_000147115.1). Lineage (NCBI taxonomy): Eukaryota > Metazoa > Chordata > Mammalia > Chiroptera > Vespertilionidae > Myotis > Myotis lucifugus. The sequence continues at coordinate 7,086,888 of NW_005871080.1, forward strand.
TTTAAAATTTATTTGCACCGTCTTTTCAATTTCTTTTTCCACCACCCCCCTTTTGAAATTTCTTGCATTTTCCCCTGTTTTGACACATATTTGTCACTTTTACCTAAACAATGGGAAAAGCAGATGCGTACACATGGCAGTTAGTTGGACATTTTAGACTGAAACTCTATCTTTAAAACCACTGTTAAGTATGAAGAGTTCTCAGATGTATTTGACCATTCTGGGTTTCTATAACCCAGTCTGCTGTGGGTATGGTAAACTAAATTTAGCTAGATTGGTATTCAGTACCTGATCTCATTTCATAGACCCATTCTGTTTTCTGAAGTGCTATGTCATTATCTTAATAAATGTTTTAGACACGTTACTTAAAGTACTTCTTTTCACCCAACTTTTGGAAGCTTAAGGTTTCAGGGTAAAAATTTGAAATCTTTCATCTCAAAGCATTAGCTTTTAATACTGTTTTCATAGTTTGTTATACTGCCAAATATTGTTAAAATCTAATCACAACCAAAAGTGCAAATAAACTAGATGAAAATATTAGTAGCTGAATCCTTCCTCTTCATCAGAAATAAGCCATTATATAGGACTCTTGGGCACTGCTACTTTTTCTGCTCTATGTGAAAACTAAATTGAATGTCAAAGTAGTTTCCTAAACAGAGTTGATTTTATTAAAACTTAAAAACACATTAAATTAAATGTGATTTACATGGACATCTGAAAGTATGCCTTTATATGAACAAAAGGATAGGTTTTTGTAAGCTCAATAGCTCTATATTAAGTTTTAAATTATTTTTCATGTAATTCCCTGTTCTTATTTTATTGAGAATGTTAAGAAGTTACCATATAGTTAATTTTGCACCTATCTACAAGTCCCAATGGATAAAATAATCAAAACTATTTAACCTATCAGATGAAATGCCTGTTCTATTTTTTAAAAGAATTGAGATTGCATTGTGTTAAAGTTTGATATCTATTGACTTTTTTAGTCACTACAATTACCATTTAAATTCTTGCTACATTATCAGAATACAAATAAAATGGAACAATTTTATAACTACTTAGAATGTAGCATGAGTAAAAGGCAAGCCAGAATTCGATCTGATATAATACATTTAGAAAAGTTAAATATGTAATATAGAGAGATATAAGTGTTAAGAAAAAAATAACAGGTAAAGGGTAATAAGAAGTATAAAGATTTAGGTTATAAATTTTGATAGGATGACCACAGCATTCCTTGATGAGAATGTAATATTTGAAGACCCAGCCATGTGATTATCTGGGGAAAGAGCACTCCTAACAGAGAAAACATCAAGGGCAAAGGAAAGAACTTGCCTAACTCATTTAACAGAAGGCAAAGGGCTCATTGTAGCTGGTGAATGGGAGCATGGTAGTAAATGACTTCAGAGTGATAACAGGGCCCAGTTAATATAGGACCTTGTAGACCTGCATTAGGACTTTTTTTGAGTGAAATGGGAAGTGAAAATTTTTAAGCAAATCAGTGACAACATCTCATTTTAATTTTAATAAGAAAATTCCACTTCCAAACAAGAATGTCAAGGATGCCATCTACTCTTTTCCCTAAAATAAAAACAGAATCGACAAAATATATGAAATAAAAACTTTCAAGATATTAGACATCAAGTAACAAAGAAGGATGCTCCCTTGATAGCCATGAAACAAACGAGGTGAGCCCTTTGATTGTCCAGCTGTCGTATAGGGAGCTTCCCTCCAAAGCAGGTCAAGCTGTCTCCCTGAGATGAATAGAGAGGTGGGGGGGGGGGGTGGGCATGGGGAGGAAGCAGCTAGAGTTCACCGGAAAGAGTGCCAGGGAGAAGGGAGCTGCACAGAGAAATTTAGAGATCCACAGAGGGGATCCGTCTATTGTTCAGATGAGAACATTAATGAGTACATGCTATGAAGAAACTACATAAGACCAGGTAAAGAACTCCCTATAAAAATTAGAGGGAAAAACTACAGAGCTCAGAAAAGACTGGGGATAGTGCCTGCTCCTACCAGCCAGTGTGGAAACTTTATAATCCATGGGTTATCATAGTCTTTTCAGAAGTATTTTGCCTTGGTAGTCCAGAAAACTTTGTCCTAGACTAGATGCTATTCTGCCCCTCCCCCCCAAAAAAATAAACCCACATAAAACTTGTAATAAGGGTTAGGAAGGCTCCAACTATTTCCCAATAACTGCTCTACAAAGCAAAACTCAAGAATGTTTATAAGCATATAAAATATCCAGGTTTATAAGTGTAAAATCACAATGCCTGACATCCAATGAAATGTTGAAAGCTATTCAAAAAAGCAGGAAAATACCTATACTGAGGATAAAAATCAGTTGAAACTAATCCAGATAAAAACAATGATGAAATAATTAGTAGATAAGGCCATTAGACTAGTTATTATAACTGTATTCCATACGTTCAAGAAGCTGGAGGAAAGATTCTATGTAAGTAGATATAAAGAAGTTATAAAATGACCTTAATGGAACTTCTAGTGCTGAAAATTACAATGCTGAGTTAAAAATACACTGCATGGGAATTATGAAAGATTAGACATTCCAGAATAAAGATTAGTACACTTGAGGACACAGTAGTAGAAATCCAAAATAAAACACAGAGAAAAAAAGAATTAAAAAATATAGCCCTAGCTAGTTTGGATCAGTGGATAGTGGATCGGCCTGCAGACTGAAGGGTCCTGGGTTTGATTCTGTTTAGTGGCTCATGCCTCCTTACAGGCTCCATTCCCAGTAGGGGGCATGTGGGAGGCAGCTGATCGATGGTGATTGTCTCTCATCATTGATGTTTCTGTCAGTCTCTCTCCCTCTCCCTTCCTCTTTGAAATCAATAAAAATATATTAAAAATAATAAAAATATAGACAAAGCATCACTGAGTAAAGGGACAACACATGTAACTCAGTATTCCCTGAAGAGACAAGAGAATGGGGGACAGAGGAATGAGTGTGTGAATAAATGATGACAAGGTAGCAGTGAAAGAAGGGAGCTAGCCAGCATTCCTGTCTTCTTAAAATGCTCCTCTTAGCAACCAAGATAAATAAATAAATAAATAATTCTAGAACCCACAGGCTTACCATTGTTGTTTCTGTTTTTGTTTTTAGCTGGAACATATTTACTAAAGGGAATTCACTTAGAACTTGAGAATGCCAACCTAGAGACAGAATGAAACTATGTCTGTATGAGCAAAGACCAGGAAGTGTTGAATGATTTGGGGATCAGTGATATTTCACAATATAGGCAATAAAGGGAAAATCAAAGTCTTTTCATTTTAATTAGAATTGGGTCCTTACAAAATTGTAATTTGAGATGTCACTCCTTTTGCACTGCTAGTAATAGCCTACCAACTTATTTCATCCCTGCAAAGCTTTTTGATATTCTGCTTCATGTTTTCAGATTTACTACCCTGGAACCTAACTAACCTCTGATATTGTGTGTGTGTTTGTTTTTTGGATGCAGAATTTTCTTTACACAATCAAAGTTAATATCTATATATTTGAGGCAGTTCCTCTTTAAATGGTGCCTCATGGCCCTGGTTCATCCCATCTTATGATTCAAAACCTTTAAAACATAACTGTAGATAATCTGTAGATGGCTTTCTGGCAAGGCCTGACTTTGTCTACATCATTTCCATCCACATTCATTAGGGCTGAATCATGTGGTCTCTAAGTACAAGGAAAGCTAGAAAATGTAGTTTTTCTATGTATCCAGGAAAAGAAAGCAGTATCCATAACATCTAGCCAATCTCTGCCATTCCACTGAAACATGAAGGTAAGAGTATTAAATGGAGAATAAAACAGGTGGTATCTGAGAAAGTAGTGAGTTGAGTAGTGTGGAGAGAGGGTGTAGAAAGAGGGAAAGAGATACCAGTGTCAGAATCAAACCCACATGCAGGTCAATCGCTACTATTTTTAGGAGAACAAATTGGAAACTGAGCTGAGAACTAAATGTGTGTGTGTGTGTGTGTGTGTGTGTGTGTGTGTGTGTGCGCGCGCCCCCCTTGTTAAATTGTCACATTATGGAATGTGGGCTAAGGTGTTGTAAATGGTGTTTCATTTTTTGTTAGTCCTCACCTGAGGATATTTTTTCCATTGATTTTTGGAGAGAGTGGAAAAGGAGGAAGGGAAAGAGAGAGAGAAACATCACTGTAAGACACACATTGATTAGTTGCCGCTGGCATGCACAGGGATTGAACCTGTGACCCAGGTACAGGCCCTTGACCAGGAATCAAACCTGCAACCCTTGGGTCTGAGGGCCAGTGCTCTAACCATTGAGAAACACTAGCCAGGACTCTAAATGGTGTTTTTATACAGTTCAGGTTTTTTTTTAATCCTGTAGGAATTAAAAAGGGTAACTAGAATGAGAATTTCCTACATGATTATTAAATTCATTGTTCTGATGCCCAGAATGGTCCAAACCAGGCTTTGTTTAAAATTGTTCATTTCTCTTTAGGTATGTGCTAAACATTACTGTAGCTACCAATTCTGTCTGTACTTCAGTTTTCTCTACTGTGCGATACAGGTCCCAATAGTACCAAACTCATGGTGAGGGTATGTGTAAATATATGTAACTTACATATATATACTACATCTTTCATATATTGGTCATAGGTTGACAACTTAGAATTTAAAATCTAGATCATTCTAAATATTGGATCATTTTGACCCCCTGGATTTGGTTTTAACTGGGCATCAACACTCAATTATGAAGCTTACTTACTTTCATATATAAAGGTAAACACTTCACTTGAATTTAACTCCCCCCTCCCTTTTTCAAAATGGCATCTGGATCAAAGGTGAACCTATTTAAGCCTGAAATGAGTATTGCTGAAAGATCAGCTCTCTAAGTGGCACTGTTTGGGATTCCTTTCCTTAACAATTACTAGAGAGCTAAGATAATCCTAAAATTACATTTTCTTTTCTTTAGTGGCTCAGCAATAAAATTATGCTAACGAAATAGTTGGAGTCCCTTATTACAGCAATCAGTTGAATTAGTGAAATACATAAAATATTTTAGAACACCCTTGGGGGATGTCAGACTGCTGGTTTTAGCCCAATCCCTGCAGGCCAGGCCAAGGGACCCCATCAGTGCACGGATCTGTGCACCGGGCCTCTAGTATACATATAAGATCTTTGATTAATCTCTTCCCACCCTCCCCCTCCCCGCTTTCCTCTGACATTCATCAGTCTGTTCCATGTTTCCATGCCTGTGTGTTGAGCGTCTGCCCGCCTGGTGGTCAGTGCATGTCATAGCTAACAGTCAAATGGTCGCTTAGGCTTTTATGTAAATAGATTATGCCTTTTAATGTTAGGATCATTGCATTTATTAAAGGCATTTTTTGCTTTTATAAGAATTTCATATGAGTATAAAAGCAGCTTTTAGTGTATTGACAATAGCATTATTCTGGCAGTTTTCAAGTGCCTCATTTTCTAAAAATGTGTGTTTTTTCACCTTCATGTAAGTAGAAAACAAAACAAACAAACAAAAAAATCCCCCAAGGTATTTGGATGCTAAGATTTTGAAATGTGTTGAACAATTAGAGAAAGGATAACATAGTCAGCAAACAGGGCTGCCTTGTGCTTCTCGTGTTGGGTTTGTAATAAAGTTGGTAATCACAAAAAAACAGAGTTTATTAATCTTTCCACTTTAACAAACATTATACAAAACTATTCAAAAGTTGAAGGGGTTGCCCTGCCAGTTTGGCTTAGTGGATGGAGCGTTGGCCTGTGGACTGAAGGGTCCCAGGTTCGATTCCGGTCAAGGGCACATGCCAGGTTGTGGGCTTGATCCCCAGTAGGGGGTGTGCAGGAGGCAGCCCATCAATGATTCTCATCATTGATGTTTCTATCTCTCCCTCTCCTTTCCTCTCTGAAATCAATAAAAATATATTTTAAAAAAAGTTGAAAGGGATTTTCTTCACCCAAATCTACATAGAAGTCACATGAGTTAGTTACTCACAAAACTGTAAATGGGATAGAATCATCAAAGAGGAGGTTTGAGAAGCTTTATATTGTAGTTACTTCCTGCTATTAAACTGTGACTCTCCTCAGGAGGAAACTTATTTGAGAGTAAATCATGTAATTTGTTTGATTTTTGAGTTGAAAGTGTGTCAGTTTCAATCTAAGACTGGCTCTATCAGTAGTTAGAGCATATACAAGAAATGCTACCTTGAATCACTGCCCATTCCTATTGCTCTCTGTTTATTATTTCTGCAGAGACCTACTGCTTATTACTTAGACTTTTATATCTATTTGAAATTTGTTGCCTGGAGCCATAGTCTACAGACTCTCAAATTTTAATGCCTGCAAAACATCTGGGGACCTTGTTAAAATGCATATTCTGATTCTATTGATCTAGCTGTGGCCTAAAATTATGCATTTATAACATATGAATTGCAAACCCAAGGAGAATCCATTTCATCTAAGTTTTCTTGGTCTCTTGACTCTTAATTTTTCAAGTTTCCTAGTATAGGTTTAAGATTCCTGCTAAATAAACTTCCTGGTCCTCTGTTTCTGATTGCCTAAAATACTCATGGCAGATACCTATCTCATTTTTTTTTTACTCATGTAGCATAATGTTTTTACCAAGTCCATTCTATTTATAATATTCTCATCCTAGCTCCTCCATTCTATGCCCATTTTTAGTATAGCACCAGGAAAGGGAAAAAAACAAACAAACAAAACAAACAAACAAAGCAACAGGAAATAATAGGTAAAGGTATTAAATACTTTATGTAAGTAGTATAGCATAATAGGGACTTTCATGGGTTTGGAAATCAGACTGATCTATTCAGATTCTGACTTTGCCACTGATTAGCAGTGAATGTCAGCACTCAATTCCTGGACCTCATCTACTGCACTGAGGAAACTAGTATTCAGAGGCACAGTTAATATTTGGTCCTAACATGTATACCTAATAGATTCTCTCTCTCTCTCTCTCTCTCTCTCTCTCTCTCTCTATATATATATATATATATATATATATATATATACTTTACATATTTCAGCCTTTCAACATTTAAATTCTTAATGTTTGCAACACATGATGAAATATTTTTATTTAAAAGTTTTATTGCCTGCGTGATTTAATTTAAAAGTAAAAAATGTATACCTTTGTCTCATTTATGTGGTATCCTTTCCACAAAAGGTTTTTGTCTTCACAGCTGGATTGATACCTAAGTTTCTACTTTTCTTTTAGGTCTCATGTGTTCCCTTTCCAGCAAGCCAAAGGCTTTTAATTATAAAACATTTCCATTTTTTTCTCCCATGAGCATCTTTTGAAGTAGGTGATAACTATTTTTAGAACACTTACGCACTCATCCTCTAGAGCCTATATCTAAGAAAAATATTCTAGGAATAAAGAATTTCCATGCACAAAAAAAGAAAAAATATACCACAAGTTATTACTTTCAGTGACTCTTTGACATAGCAATCCCTGAAAGTTGGATAATGTCAGAATATCCCTTAGGCAAAAATTGACAAGATGTGGTAATAGGACTTATAAAGTAAGAAGATAAAGGAAAAGAAGAGATTTAGAATGATTTCCATGTTTCTAACTTAGGGGATTGAGCAGAAAGTAATAACTCAACATTTGAAAAGAATAGGTGTTTTGGGGAAAACAAGCTCAGTTTTGAATGTGTGGAGCTTGAGGTGCCCATAGGACATCTTGGGAAAATATTAAAAAATACAAAAGAAGAGTTGGATAAGTTTGAGCCCAGGAGAAGTAGTAAGCATAGAGTCCTGGGGAATGTCACCATTTCAGAAGCAGAAAGAAGCAAGTAGCCGAGGAAGTGACTTCGGGATCATTCTGACATGTCTTTGGCAGCTCTGGGAAATCTGATAATGGCACTCTCTAACTAAGAGCTTTTGAGTCTTCCATCATTTATATGATGAATTTAAAGTATCCGAGGATGTTATTGAGCCTGGACCACAGTCCCAGACAAGGGAAGCCACATAAACGTGTAAAAATATGCTTTGTGTTATATGCTTTGCATTATTTTAATAAAGCTAATCAATACCAATTGAATCAAAAACTTTATGTTTTATTTGATACACAAATACATACATGTATGTATTCCTTTCTCCTTTTTTCCTTCTCTTTGTGTGCCTTTCTTCCTGGAACATATAATAGAAATTCCACACTGTTCTATTGGCCATGTGGCTACCTTTTCCTCTGAAGTTGTGCAAAACCTCTGCTCTATGTGAGCTATCTAAAAGTATCCACAATCTAATGTTTAGTATCTTTATGGTTATGTATTTATAAAATGTCTCACTAAATGTATTTTAAGATCCTGAAAATAGAAATTATGTTTTTGTCTTATAACAGACTATGCTTATATCTAACCTTGCTTTAAATTCTCAGGCACTGTCTACTGCTTGAATGATATATTCCAAATACCTTTGCATGACAGTCTTTAGTAGTCTTATTCCAAAATACCACCGACTCTTACCAACCCTATTTCAGCTCTCCTCACCAGTCATGATCTGCACAGACCATGTTAAGGTAGTGGAATTTTTTGCCGATTTTTCATGCCTCTTATTTTTTTCTTTTTTCTAAGTCTAAAACAATTACTTCTTTCTTTCCTGGTGAACTTCTGTTCGAAATATACAGATTTAATTTTCCCAGATAAAAGTATCATCCCTTCTTCTGGCTTCTACCTCATTTTGGTACAGCCTCATGTATTATGGTTTTGTTTATGTCTGTCTTCTCCATCAGATTATAAATTAGTTGATAGTAGAAAATGATTTTCTCTAAATCTGCATGACCTATTTTACTGTCATGCAAAAATAGATACAGAATAAATAGTTTTGAATAAAAAATCAATTAATGATTTTCTTTTAATGCCTAGCAAAGCATCTTATTCAATGTCTTAGTCAGCAATAAGGTGATGGAAGTAAAAAAAAAAGATATGACAGAAGATTTGAAATCTTTCATGGAGATGAAGATTTTCATCCCTCATTCAGCCTCTTTAAGAAATAATCTTACTCAGTTGACTTGATTTCTTCCTGCTATAAAAAATGGGTGTGTAGGAATATCACTATTTCTAGTAAGTTCAGTAATCATGTATATTAATCTCTTAGGTGGGATGCTAAAAAAGGAACCCTGGACAGCCAGAAATGCATTAAGTTATTTAATTCGGGCTTTCCCAATTTTATTCTAGTAACAAATGTCCTTTCCCTAATTAAACCTTCTTCAGGACCTTACAATTAACCTAACTTTTTAACTTCAATTTTGAAATATTTCAAATGAAGGCAGTAGTGCCCACCTACATAGTTCCTGTAAATTCTAAATGAGAGAACAAATGTAATTTGTAAATTGTATCAAATTATTCTAATATGAGATACTATTTTTATTGTTATTGAGACTTAGACAATGCTGTTTCAGTAATTTATCTATAGCTTTGTTTTGTAAACATTTGAAGACTATGAGAAGGACAATAGTATCTATTGGCTACCAATAGCAGTATCTATTCAACTCAGGAAGAAAATAGAAGATGTGGTAAATTGTGGGATCATAATCTCCATGTGCCCATATGAAGTAAATAATTCTACCAATGGGTTAGAAATATCCTAAACCACAAACTTAAAAAGAATGATATATTTCTACCTTAGTGCCCTGCTGAATAACCATCACATCTCTCCAGCTGATTGGCATTTGTACAAGAATACTGGACTTAAAAGTGTTTGTGTATGTATGTATGTTCATGTCTCTTCAAGGATAAATGCCTAAACTTTTTTATATATATTCTTTTTTCATTTTAATCATCACCCGAGGATGTGTTTCCACTGATCTTTAGAGAGAGTGGAAGGGTGGGGAGAGACAGTGATGTGAGAGAGACATATTGATTGATTGCCTCCCATAGGAGCCCCAGCTGAACTTGCAACAGAGGTACGTGCCCTTGATCAGAATTGAACCCAGGACCCTTCAGTCTAGAGGCCAACATTCTATCCACTGAGCCAAACAGGCTAGGGCTGTTTTGTTTGTTTCTTTCTTATGGCTGACAGTAGTATAGATGGCCCCATTTCCCCTCCCTTTGCCCGCCTCCAACTAGCCCCTGCCCCATCCCAGGCTTTCTCCACATTATTGTCTGTGTCCATGGGTTATGCATATATGCATACATGTTCTTTGGTTAATCTCTACCCATTCTCCCAACCCCTCCCTCTACCATCTGACAAGTCTGTTCCATGTGTCCATCTCTGGACCTATTTTGTTCATCAGTTTATTTTGTTCTCTAGATTCCACATATAAGTGAGATCATGTGATATTTGTCTTTCTCTGACTGACTTAATATGCTTAGCATAATAATCTCCAGGTCCAACCATGCTTAGCAGCCTCATCTGTGGAAGTGTGGTGAGCCCAGTTAGCAGTTACCGCCATGCTGCTGCTGGGAAGCTACTTGACCTTTGTGTGGTGGGTAAGGGTCAGGCATGAGACTGGTAAGAAAGGCTGGATGAAAAGATGATGTTAAACCAAACTTGAACACATCTCTTAAACAAAAGCCAAACCAAAGTCTGCTGCCATCCACAAATGACTGTAGTTAGATAGAATGCTGAATTTAGATAAAGGGCCTCATTTACTTTAAAAGGTTATTAGCGAAAATGTAGAATTTCATACTATTTTTATGTTTCAGTAACATATATAACTACTTGGATTTGCCTGGTAAAGAGCTAATATTCTCATATCTTTAAAAATCAACTTGACTTTTATGATAACATTGCTGTACAAACAAGTGGAGCACAGATTTTGAGAGCTTTTAAAAATGTGTTCCCTGGAGTTTGGAAAAGAACAAGCTAATGCTCTGGTTTATACTGTACGAATAAATCAATTCCACAGTATGAGAATTTTACCACATAATGTGCCTATTCTGAAATTTGATGTTGAATGCCTTGATTGTTTTAAAATGTATTCAAGAAAATATAAATTTTTATATGAAACACATAAAATATATTGGCAATCTCATTTTGGTGAATCAGAGTTGTAATGCGAGGTTATGATTGTCAGGCTTTTATTATGTTTTGTTTGATTTTGTTCTAAGGTGACTGATGTCTGTGCCAAACTGGAAGTTGTATAAATCCTGTATCCAATTTATACCTTAAAATATGTAATTGGTACACCTAACTTTGTCAACATGTTTTATTTTATAACATCACTTTGAAGATCTACCGGTTATGGATAATGTTATTTTTGCAATTTTGGTACAATCATTACTTAATCTTTATTCTATGGATGTGTTGATAATAGTATATTACAAAAACCATGCATTTAGAAGTTCATGATTACTCATTTTTCTCATTATCCAAAATTTAGGACTTCACATTTACCTTAGATTTCTTATTTGCAATAGTCAACCTGGGGGAAAATATCCAATGTAGTGCAGGTGTGACACTGTATCAGGGAATAAATTCATTGGCTTATAGAAGATACTAGTATACACAGATTTAGAAGGAACCTCCTATATTTTTCCATACAGTGTATTTTGTCACTATATAAGCTGATTCAGCAGGATCTCTTCTTTTGTAATAAAATATTTTGTACCCTAAATGAGCAAGAACTCTCAGGATTACCATATATCTAGATATTTGATTATTTTAAATATAGATTTAAGTCTAAAACTGAATATAAACAAAAAAATGTTATAACTATCCCAAATCCACCAATGGCAAAGTTTATACTCTTATGGTATAATTATTAAGAGTTGAAGGAGATTTCAGAGATTAACATGACCCTTTTCTATTGCTGATAAGGAAGCTAGAACTCAAAAAGGTAGTCATTCAAACAAGGTCACCAGTTCATTGGTAAGAAAGATAGTTAAAAAACAAAAACAAAACAGGCCTCCCAAATATCAACTTGCCACATCTGTGTGCAGGAGAGCACATGATCACCTCCTACCTTTCACATCAGATTGCTCCTGCTAAGATCTCTCCTTGCATTAGATTTGACTGAGCCCAGTGTTCATGATACAATAACCATAGTCAAAGGAATAGCAACAACATCTTACCCTTCTATTCACTCTGTATAGAAGGTCCATGAAGAGAGTAACTCACAGAACAGTAAGCAAATGAGATAAAAAAGACAACTTTATTACTTTTACCAGTGAGGATACCCTGATGTAGGGCTCTCTTACAAATAAGATTAAAGCACCTAAATCCTTAGTCATAAGTGGAACCTACCACTGTTCCTGAAATAAATTATTGGGTGTGCTGCATGTTACAAAAACCTGAAAACAAAAAATATAGTTATTGAAAGGTTAAAGTTGGTGTGTGGGCAGGCTAAATAGTAATTTCAGATGGTGAATAAAGAAAAATTGAATGTATTTAAAGAGAAGGAGATGGGGGGATGGGGATATCCAAAGGGAAGGGCTACAAAGCACAGAGCCAAAGAGTATTGGTTAGATGATGGTAGCCCCAAGAACTGGAGTCTCGTCCTTATATGCAGCCACTGGCAGGAAGCTTTTGTCTTTAGTGGGTTTTAGGCACTTGGATGGTGGGCTTGGACAGTGGGGTGGGGTTAACAATGCAGATGTTCAATCCAGTGCTTCTTGGCAGTCCTAGTTCCTTATATGGTTTGATTCCTAGTATCCAGCATTTCCTGTCTGACAAGACTTTCTTGTCTTTGTTCTCCTGTGGTGGGAAGCTTACAAAATGGCCATTAAGAATTATATTGCCTTGTAAGTCCTAGCCTGATTTATGTGAGCCTGATGGAGTATTGCAGGAGGAGAGGGATGAAGTGGTGGGAGAGAAGAGAACACAAGGTAGTTAATAGTACTTGTATAGTTTACTAGATGATAATCCTAGGACTAAGTGTTTTATAGATATAGTCTCATTTAATAGTTACAACACTCATTAAGGTAAGGACTATATTTTGTAGTTTACAGATGATAAATGTGAGGTAGAGATTAAGTATTCTGTCAAAATTTACACAGCTGAGAAAGTTAAATTCACAAATCCACTGTTCTTAACGACTACATTAAATTGCCTATCTATGAGCCTGAATGTGTGTGTGTGTGCACATTTGTACTGGTGTGTGTATATAGATAAAATACACATATATATGAATATATATATATATATATATATATATATATATATATATAGAGAGAGAGAGAGAGAGAGAGAGAGAGAGAGAGAGATGGGGGGGATTGGACCATAATTAGAAATAGATTGGATAATTAGCATGCTCCCAAGGTACAGCATAAGAAATTATCCATCTGCCTATATTGAGGAGAAGAGGAAAAGACAGACCATATTTTAAATATTCATTGACCCTGGCCACTAGTAAACATGGTCTAATCAATGTCTGGAACTCTGATTAAGCATCTCATATTCTCTCTTAGAGAGAAGCACCCAAAGTGGTATATAAATAACTTGATGGAACAGGGATACCTTTGTATAGTAGAAAGAAATACATTTTTGAGGAATGTACTAGTAGATGTGGGTTTGAATCTTGTCTTATGAGCTAAGAAAATGTATGAAGGTTTGGTGAGCTCCATTTTGCTTACCTATACAATGAGCTCTTTTAAAGAAGTCCTACTTTACCCTTATATACTCCTCAATGCTGTACAGTTTTTCCAACTTCCCGTCCACTACTATAACCATCACCACTAACTACTACACTGAAATTGTTCTAGTGATTTTTTTTACTGCATTTTACAATTCCCTGCTTTTTACTTTCTTCAAGTTTATGTATTCAATTACTTGCCAGTAAACCCCAAATGTTCTTCAGGTATCTCAGTTTGCGAAGACTAAAAGGATAATAATCATCTTTCCTCTCCAACACTGTTCTTTCCTTTGTTACCTGTTTGAATAACATTACTTTTATTCTAATGACTCAATCCAGAAATCTGAGAGTCATTCTACATCCTTTTCTTTCTTAGACACACATAGGCATCTTTCATTGTTAGTTTTCTTCTTTTTCCTCCTTTGCTGTCACCATCATTTTTCTACTCTATTGATGCAATAGGTTAAATACAGATCCTCCTACCCTGATAGCAACCCTCACTTCTCTGATCCAGCTGTAACTCTGCTGACAAAACGATGCTTATAAATGAAAAATCATGTTATTGTAGGGCCTAAAACCCTGCAATGATTTATCAGAGCTTTCCAGATAAAGCTCCATCAAGGTTTCTCAACTTTGACACCACTGACATTTTTGAGCCAGATAATTCTTTGTTGTGACTGGGGGAGGGAGGCCTGTCTTGTGCATTGCAGGAAGTGTAGCAGCATCTCTGGCCTTCATTCATTAGATGCCAATTGTACCCCCTGGCCATTGAAATAACATAAAAATGTATTGGCATTGCCACATGTTTCCCGGGGACAATATCTTCACTGGTGAGAACCTCTGGCGTACTTGATCTGGCTGCCTCCTTCCACTTCTCTGCCACAATACCGTGTTTTATACCTTTCCCTAACACGAGCCCTTCATTCCAGTCATCCCAACTAGTTCCACTTTTCTAATCGTCCTGCTTCTCCATGCCCCCAAGCTTTCCCATGACTCTGCTCAAAATGATATTTTAGCTCCTACTGTCCTTTCCTTCATCTAGTTGACTCCTATTTACCAAGTTAAAAACTCAGCTCAGGCAATGGTTTATCTGTGTAAATCTGTCCTCTTGTTGATCTAGATACATTTTGAAAATACCTTCATCAAAGTACTTAAGTTGCATTATATTTTTTAATAAAACTTCATTCATCTTTATCATACTATAACTTCTTGACAATAAGGATCATGTCTTATTTGGTTTGCATTCTTAATGCCTTGCCACAGGTGGCAGCCTGGATAGATGTTCATCTTTATAAAAGAACTAGAGTCCCAGTGCACGATTCGTGCATGGGTGGGGTCCCTTGGCCTGGCCTGCACCCTCTCGCAATTCAGGACCCCTCGGGGGATGTTGGACTGCCAGTTAAGGCCTGACCCCCACAGACCAGGCCAAGGGACCCCAACTGTGCACGAATCCATGCACCTGGCCTCTAGTATGCATATAAGATCCTTGATTAATCTCTTCCTGCCCTCCCCCCTCCCTTCTTCCTTCTGAAATTCATCAGTCTGTTCCATGTTGCCATGCCTGTGCATTGAGTGTCTGCACCCTGGTAGCATCATAGCTACCAATGGTCGAACTGTTGCATAGGCTTATATATATATACTAGAGGCCTGGTGCATGAAATTCATGCATGGGGGGGGGGGTGGGTCACTCAGCCTGGCCTGCACCCTCTCCAATCCTGGACCCCTCGGGGGATGTCAAACTGCCGGTTTAGGCCCGATTCCACACCAGCAGTCGGACATCCCTCTCACAATTTCAGGACCACTGGCTCCTAACCGCTCACCTGCCTGCCTGCCTGATCACCCCTAACCACTCTGCCTGCAAGCCTGATCGCCCCCAAATGCCCCCTCCTGCTGGCCTGATTGGGGTGGGGGGGACGATTGGGGGTGGGGCTGGCCATGAGGAGGGGCTGTGGTTGGTGGGCTGGCCGGCCACGCCCCCAAATGGGGTGGGGGTGCCAGTGGCTTGGGGGAGGAGCCATGGGTAGTGGGCCGGCTAGCCCTGCCCCTGATCAGGGTGGGGGGACTGATCTAGGGTGGGGCCAGGCAGGGGGAGGGGCTGCAGAAGATTGTCTGGCCGGCCCTGCCCCCTATTGTGGTGGGGGGATCAGGGGCGGGCCAGCCTGGGGAGGGGCTGCAGGAGGTTGGCTGCCCAGCCCCACCCCTTATTGGGGTGGGGGAGTGCGATCAGGGACAGTCAGCCTCGGGGAGGGGCTGCAGGCCTATTGTGGTTGGGCAGGCTGATCGAGGGCGGGGCTGGCGGGTGGGGGGAGAAAGGAGGGGGCGTTTGGCCAACCAGCCTGCTCTTTTTTTTTTTTTTGGCAACTTCATGACTTTTATTTGTGGTGCCTGTGCTATGTCTCAAAAATACCTTCTCTTGCCCTAACCGGTTTGGCTCAGTGGATAGAGCGTCAGCCTGCGGACTCAGGGTCCCAGGTTCGATTCCGGTCAAGGGCATGTACCTTGGTTGTGGGCACATCCCCAGTAGGGAGTGTGCAGGAGGCAGCTGATCGATGTTTCTCTCTCATCAGTGTTTCTAACTCTCTATCCCTCTTCCTTCCTCTCTGTAAAAAATCAATAAAATATATTTTTTAAAAATAAAAATCATCATTCTCCCCTTTAAAAAAAAATACCTTCTCCCTCTGACCGGGACAGCATTGGGGAGGGGGCAGCAAAAAATAGAAGACATCCCTTCCTATTGCACACGAACCCTATATTCATGCCCACCTGGACCAGGCTGGTGGGATGCTTGGCACATTCTCAGATCCCTGCTCAGGGGCTGAAGGGGTGACTGGTGGCAGCACATGTGAGAGGGAACCTCTGGGTAGCCACTCTGGCCCTGGCTACTGGTCCTGGCACTTCCTGGTCCTCGGTTCCTTCCTGGTCCTGCCTGCAGCCTTGGTCCCCCTACCTGGCTCAGCCTCCCATATCCATCCTGGCCTCAGATGGCCCCCTTGGCTCCTGGGGGCTCTGTCCTCCCCTCCCAGCCTGGAGGTCCCAAGGGGAGGTTATGGCTTCTCACAGATTCCCCAGCATCCCTGTCACTGGTGTTCACACAGGGAAGGGGTGCGTGTGGCAGAAGCAGCTGTATAAATGTGGGTGCAGGGGCAAGTCCTCCGGGGTCACTTGGACAGTTTGCTGATGACGTGGATCAGGACCGCATTCTCCTCCTTGAGGTGCTGGTTGTCAGCCTGGAGGTTGGACAGGCCCTTCAGCTCCTCTTCCAGCTCAGCAGCCTTGCACTCCAGGGCCCTGCGCTCAAATATCTCTAGCTCCAGGAGGGCCGGCCTCTCTGCAAAGCGCTCCTGCCTCTGCATGGTGCGCTCCAGCTCCACCTTGAGCTGTGTCAGCTGCAGCGTGGTCTGGGTCAGGGCCTCACGAAGTCTCTAGTTCTCAATGCGCAGCTTTGCGTATAGCTTCCTGAAGCCTCCCTAGGGCTCTTCCAATTCGAGCTGGGGTTCTGGTTTTAGGTCTTGCTGCCTCTGGAGGGGAAGGGCTGGATTCTGCGCTGATGTTGTCTGGCTTCGCCTCCTCCCCCTTCACAGGCCCTCTCCTCTCATTGCCAACTCTGCGGTGGTGCTCCCTGGAGGCCTGTGGTCCCTGTCCCTGCCCCTCAGGCACTTCTACTCTCTGGGAAGGGCCATCAGAATTCTCAACCTCATGGACTCGGGGCTGCCAGGAAGGGTCCAGGCCAGGGGTGGGCAAACTTTTTGACTCGAGGGCCACAATGGGTTCTTAAACTGGACCGGAGGGCCGGAACAAAAGCATGGATGGAGTGTTTGTGTGAACTAATATAAATTCAAAGTAAACATCATTACATAAAAGGGTACGGTCTTTTTTTTTTTTTTTTTAAGTTTTATTCATTTCAAACGGGCCGGATCCGGCCCGCGGGCTGTAGTTTGCCCACGGCTGGTCCAGGCTCTGTGCTCCCTGCTCTTGATTGGGATGGGAGAATCCAATCAGGGGCAGGCTGGCAGGAGGGAGGGGCTGTGAGGTTGACCTCAGGCCCCAACCCCCGATCAGCCGGTTTCCTGGCTACAGTGGGCGTCATAGGGACCGGCCCAATCAGGGCCATCTTCTGGGGGTTTGTGTCTTGGCTGGCTCCAGCCCCAGCAGCCCAGCGCCGGGGCAGCGGGGCTGGGGCTGAGGTTCGGATCCCCCTGCGGGGTTGTTCTCTCCAGCTCTGGGCCTCGCCTGCATGTTGTTCTGTCAGGCTCAGCCTGCCCTGCCCCTCCTCCTGAGCTGGTTGTGACCGTTATGGCGTCCTGACCTAATTTGCGTATTACTTCTTTATGTATATACTAGAGGCCCAGTGCACGAAATTCGTGCACTCAGGGGTCTCTCAGCCCGACCTCTCATAGTCCGGGAGCCCTCGGGTGATGTCCAACTGCCCCAGAGGTGGGAGAGGCTCCCACCACCTCCAGCTGTGAGCCCGGCTTCTGGCTGAGTGGTGCTCCCCATGTGGGAGTGCACTGACCACCAGGGGGCAGCTCCTGTGTTGAGCATCTGCCCTCTGGTGGTCAGTGCATATCATAGCGACTGTTTGTTCTGCCGTTGAGTCAATTTGCATATTAGCCTTTTATTATATAGGATAGATAGATGGATAGATATTCACCTCATAAGAATCAAGGAAATCACTCTGAAAAGCACCATCGTGGTCTTTGGGTTGATGTTAATTGCCTTTTTATACATTTCCTAAACCTTCTAATAGGATTATTTATACTAAGTTAAAAAATGTTTTCTTTGAGTTTTTCAGATTTTGACATTTGTGGATAAGCTGTTGTAGACTTGTAGCTTATTTTTTAGCCACACATACTATCACTCCAGTGTGACTGGTCTTTTCATAGTCATCTGCTCAAACTTGCTGCTTTCCAATTTCAGTCTTTCATGTTCTTTCCTTTGTAGCCCTCTGACCTCTCCACTTGATATAAACTTTTCTAAGCCATAG
Source organism: Myotis lucifugus (assembly GCF_000147115.1). NCBI lineage: Eukaryota > Metazoa > Chordata > Mammalia > Chiroptera > Vespertilionidae > Myotis > Myotis lucifugus. The sequence goes on from NW_005871080.1 coordinate 7,105,386, forward strand.
AGTCCAACTCAATCCCAATTCCTCTATGGAGGCTTCTCCTAACTTCTAGCTCATGCCACTTTTTTCCTTATCAGAAAACTGTGCCTATTGGGCCTTTAAACACAACAAATTTAATTCATTTCCCTCATTTATCTAAATTAGAGTGGAAATACTGTAAGGACGACAAAGACTTATTAGAGACAATCAACCTGAAAATACAAGTAAGAAAAAAAACATAGCAAACAGAATTATGCTACCTAGTAAAATCTGTGACTGTTTGCAGTGACTTTATTTCTCAAGAGATGAACTGCATAATTGTACAATTTGGGTAATCATGTAAAAATGATTTCCAGGAAAATAGTTAAAATTCAGATTAACCCTTTCCCAGTGTTGTGGCTCAGTGGTTGAGCATTGACCTATGAACTAGGACAGGGGTCCTCAAACTTTTTAAACAGGGGGCCAGTTCACTGTCCCTCAGACAGTTGGAGGGCCGGACTATAGTTTAAAAAAAAACTATGAACAAATTCCTATGAACACTGCACATATCTTATTTTGAAGTAAAAAAACAAAATGGGAACAAATACAATATTTGTATTTGCATGTGGCCCGCGGGCTGTAGTTTGAGGACCCCTGAATTAGGAAGTCACGGTTCAATTCCCGGTCAGGGCACATGCCCAGGTTGCTGGCTCAATCCACAGAATGGGGTGTGCAGGAGGCAGCCAATTGATGATTCTCTCCCATTGATGTTTCTATATCTCTCTCCCTCTTCTTTCTTCTCTGAAATAAATAAATAAATAAATAAAATCTTTTAAAATTTCTGATTTACCCTTGAAAAGACATTGAATAAACAGAAGTGTTCTTTTCTACAGCCCTTTATTAATTTAGATTTTTTTTTTCCCAAATGGTATCTGCACAAAGCCTGTGTCTATTAGGTCCTCTGGTTGAATAGAATTTGAAAACCTACTCATCAGATTATGGTATTAGCCCTGAAACTGCAACAATGGCATTGCCTCTGTAACCTGATTTGCAAAAGAAAGAGATCATTAATATTTTACCTGTGAACTTGAAGGTATGATTGGTATTTCTTTAAAAAATAAACTTTCTATGACTCTGTGTGGTTGCAAATATTCTATGTATAAGAAAGTCTCTTTATAACTCAGTTTTCTATTCCCTATGCTGAATGAAAGTTTCTGTCTTTACAATAGATTGCTCACTGGGAAGGGAAAAAGCAACACCATCCTGAATAAAAGATTTTTCTTTGGAACCGTACATGTGAAATATTTAAATGAAAGGAAACTTACTGTGCTATTTTGTGTTTGCCATGGCTTTTGGATTATCAATAAGTACTTAATAATTTCTTTCTATGTAAGGAAACCGGTACCTGAGCTCCTGTGCTCTTGATTGTCGACATAATCTTTTTTTGTTAATTTAGACTTTAAAATGTAGGAAAAGAAAAGTGTCCTCAAATCAGCCTTCATGCTTTTGTCTTGAATCAATAATTTAGTAGCATTTGTTAGAAATATAGGACAATATCAAATGCACAGAGCCTTTGTGAAGATTAAATTAGAAGCACAGATAATACCCAGATATTTGTGTCCAGATATATGAAACCCATTTTTCCCCACATCTTCTTAATCTGAAGTAAATGTGTTTTCATTTGAAGATACCTGATAAAATTTATTTTAATAGTTGATATATCAAGGGGAATAGAGAGGAGACAGATGGTAGTATTTTGGGGAGTCAAGAATCTGAAATAACATGACAGAAACAGAAGCAAAAAGTATTTCTCTTAAGCACAACAAAACCGTGAAGAAATCCTGTAAGTATTTGCAGGGGCACATTGGTACTCAATTGGGAAGATTCTTCCTGTGGTTTTGTTTTGTTTTGTTTTGTTTTCTCCCTCTCTCTCTCTCTGTAATTCAGTATATACAAAGGCAGGAACATTTATTTTACATGTTTATTTTATGATTAGGATAACTCAGTTGCTGTTTTGCTTGTGTTACTGTTTGGGGGAGATTTTGCTTTTGTTTTTGTTTGTTCTTTCACACTGCCATAATATTTATTTTTCCCTTTTCATCTGGGCTCTGGGTTTGGAGAAAGGTTGGGGAAAAGTTATGTAATGCTCCACTGGACCAGAAAATTAGCGACGAGTGAACCTCCAAGAGGTCTGCAGGTTCAGCCAGGTTGGGGTTAACATCCAGAAGTCTAGATGTTTATTGAAACTGGCAGAGCCTCCTGAGTCCAGGGAAGTGACCTGTGCATTTTGTGATGCAATGCATTTTGACAAGGCGTTCAGGATGCCTTGTATCCAGAGAGAATGGGACGCCTTGAGAAGAGCTATTATGCCTTGGGTTAAAATGCAGGAGTTTAGGGAACATAAAAATGAAGGAAGATGAAAAAAATAAATTAAACCTCTTACATCGCAAGGGGTTGAGTTTAATTTAAGGATGCTTGCAACTTTTGTATTTTTCTTTAAAATAGCATGTGTATTGTGTCTGAAAGTATTTCATTGGGTTTTTTAAACCAAACATTTATTTTATATGTGGCTTTTGGACTATGAGAAATAATGCTAGGAGATTTATACCAGAGCTCCTATGACTAGTATTTTTTTTTTCTTGGAGGGGTGGGATTGAAGGCATTTTGGAACTATATGGAGTGTTGAGTTTTAAGGTAGAAAAAACAACCACAGGCAAGAGAACACGACAGAGTTGGCATCTGTATCAAGGGTTCATGTTTTGTGTTAGCTAGTTTCTCTCTTAGGAAGGAATGGCTGAGCCAAAGGTGGTGTGATGATAGCAGTAGGAGCAGCAGCAGCAGCAGAATAGCTCACATAGCACTAAGCGTTTTATATGCATTATTTAATCTTTATAACTTACTGAAGAAGATATTATTGGTTTTTGTGCTGTTGTTAAAAGTAGTAAATAGGCATAAAAATTCTTGAGTCAAAATAACTTAACAGAGATAGAATTTTAAAGTACAATATTGAAACCACAAAATTCTTGTTTTATCAGATACACTATTTTGAAAAATCACTAACTTGGAAGGAGATACCTAGCTTTAGAATTTCTGATATTAATTTCAAGATTCCTTCAAACCTATAACTGTGGCTCTAGGAATAATGGCATAAGAAGGGATAGATGTATAATTGTGATCTGGAGGAGAGATTGCACATTTATTCACATCTTTGGTGAAAATACTTCATTTCCACCCCTCCTCCAATTCTCCTCCACAAGATGATATTTAGGGTGTTGGGGAAATATGGCTTCTTTCAACACAGTCTCATACTATAGACATGTATTCTTAATTGTGTAAGGGATGATCGTGCTCATTCAAGAATCACCTTTTCCAGCTGCCTCTTCCTGGATTTCAGAAGGAAAATGAAGTCATTTCCTCTTTGCCCTCAGGTTTTCCCCTTAATGATTTGTACACCTGGCCAGGGATTGATGAAATCTGGAGCTCAGGCTCAGATGTCTCTCCCTTTTCTTTTCCCCCAAATATCCGTGTACTAGATAAGTAAAGCTGTTCTTTTGTTTCTCTTTATTAAACATTTACATGATACGGAAGCACACCTTTGGCTTAGTATTTACTGTATTACACTGTGCTAGAAAAATGCTGTATAAAAAAATATTTTCTCTTGCCCATTCAGAACCCTATTGTTCTGCTTAAAGAGAAATTTGTCTGGTTGATAAAATTCAGGACTAAAGCTAAAAAGTAGAAAGCTGCCCTAGCCAGTTTGGCTCGGTGGATAGAGTGTTAGCCTGCCAACCGAAGGGTCCTGAGTTCAATTCTGGTCAAGGGCACGTACCTTGGTTGCAGGCTCCTCCCCAGCCGGGCCCTGGTCAGGGCTCATGTGGGAGGCAACCAATTGATGTATTTTTATCACATCAATATTTCTCTCTGTCTTTCCCTCTCTCTTCCTCTCTCTCTCTCTCTCTCTCTCTCTCTCTCTCTCTCTCTCTCAATGGAAAAACTACCCTCAGATGAGGATAAAAAAAAAGAGTAAAGAAACAAAAGGAAAAAGCTTCTAGGATATAAGGCTAAACATTCACTGGTTTAATATTTCCAATATTCATATCCATTTCAAAAATTTCCAAGCATTAATGATCAATGCGACTACTGCAGAAGGGGGTTTTGCCTCTGGTAGGCCCATGAAATGGTACATTGAGAGGAGTTAGGTAATTGTTTATAAGACTAGTAATCAGAAGAACATACTGCTAGGACTAGTTGAGTGGCTTTGAGCAAGTCACCTAACTTCTACTTATATTGTTTCTAATAATATATACTAAAATAGCTGCTTTTCCTACCGTATGTGTAAATAATGGAGGTGAGATTGCTTTGTCAACCACAAATTTTGAAATATAAGATTTTAGCATTCACTTTCATATTCTCTAAGACCTAAAAGAACAATGGAAAAGAAGTTACCCTTCATTCATCTACATCTTCAGAATGATACAAAAATGGAAGAATCGGGAATTTTTAAACTTTTGTTTGCCAGGAGTTGTTTTTGACACATTTTATGGTAATTCAAATTCAACAGAGAAATCCTGTTGTGTGTAGTAAGAAATATCTAAATAAAATATTTGCTGAGATAACCTTACAACCTGGAAAGGATGCTTCATCATAGTTTTTCTTTATAAAATAAGGGTTATTTCATGATTTATTTATCCACAATATCTTCCAGATATATGAAAGTCTTTTCCAGGAGCATATATAGTGAACCTTATCTTTGCTATTGTAGCAAAAAGGTTTACAGGAAAACAAAGACATACAATTCTTTCTCTAAAGGAAAATTTAATCTCAGAGACACAATGCAAGCAAACATTGCTTGATATATAGAGAAAATTTATAAGAACATATATTATGGAAAATAAATTGCTAATTTAAACCGTAGGAAGCCATTTGATAGGTACACTCTAGTTCCTATCAGTTATTTTGGACTGAGTGTTCATCATTCTCTTGCTGATGGAACCCCCTTTTTTCTTTGGAAAATCACTTCTTTATGCATCATTACATTATTTTGGGTCCTTTAAGAAACGGACATCACACCAATATTAAACATGCAAGAGATTTTTTGGGGGAGGGTGCAAGAAAAAGCAAGGAGAACTTTTAGACTGACATCAGTTCTGATTCTCGTGGTAAGAGAGAAGGAGAGAGGAACAGGGCAGAGGAGTTTCAGACTGTAGCATTTTCCCAAGGAAGGTCCAGCTAAGCCAGTGGGGGGTCCTTGAGCCAATGTCATCCATCGAAGGAGTCATCTGTCTCCTGGGAGTGGGCTGCACTCATTTCCTCCTCCTCATTGTGTTCAGTAACTCTCTGGGGTCAGCACACAGAACGTGGCCACAGCTCAGATGCAGTGATAGACCCACAGGGTAGCTGACTGACTGGGATTGTCAGTGAGCTATGTGTCCCTCACTGAGTGGTCTGACTGGTGCAGTAATGGTTGTCGCTACTCCCAGTTCACCTGCTTATGGTGGATTTTACTTCACGTCTGGTTCCAGGGTGGACATGTGGATGAGGTCTGGCCAATTAGAACACTGTGTTTGCCACGGCCAGAGCTATTGGTTCAGAGATGAGCATAAGAGCTGCTTATAATCAGTGAGAAACAATCATTGCTGGATTGTGGTATTGCTGGAAGTGGAGCTGGTATTATCTTTTGAGACCATCTAACTTTTAGCTGTTGTGAAATCTTTAGGGAGTGTAGCCATTAAAGCAGTACAGCAAAAGCCAGAGCTTTGGAATAGAGAAAAGCCCAGTAAGATGACATGGTTTCACCCTTTGAATAAAGCTGTGCCTGACTTCTTGACATTTAATTCCATAAGCAAATGAATTTCTTTCTTATTTATTCAATACTGATTGCTATAGCTAAGGGTCGCTGAAATGGTTGGTAACTAGATGAGGACTGACTCCATAAAGGCTTAAACCATGAGTGAGGTATGTGACATTGGTAACTGCCTTATATGTCCTTAAAAACACTACCTGTCACTGGATATTTTTATAGTTTATAGTTAATGAAGCTGTGTTTAATGAATTGACAAAGTTTGTAACAAAGAACAAAGTTTTTTAAAAAATATATATTTTATTGATTTTTTACAGAGAGGAAGGGAAAGAGGTAGAGAGCCAGAAACATCGATGAGAGAGAAACATCGATCAGCTGCCTCCTGCACATCTCCTACTGGGGATGTGCCAGCAACCCAGGTACATGCCCTTGACCGGAATCGAACCTGGGACCTTTCAGTCCGCAGGCCAACGCTCTATCCACTGAGCCAAACCGGTTTCGGCAGAACAAAGTTTTAAGGGAACAAAGAAGGAACTCTATGACAAAAAGCATTTTCTTATGTCTCACACACACCCAGAAAATAAACTTCTCTAGATAGAATATTCTTAAACTCAATTTTCTATGTCCTCTGAACCACGCAGTGCACAAGGCCATTGTTACTCTTTCTCTGTGTAAGACAAAAAACTCCCATGTCATTCGATTAGATCATTTACTAATAAACAATAAGGGGTAGGTATCATTGAGATGTGCATGTTTTTCTTTAATTCTGCTTGAAGCAGCAGTTGCTGGAAGTAGACTGTCAAAAGGCTGAGGAAGTGCAACACAGCTTCCTCAGTCAGGAGGAAAGTACTGGGCTGCTGGTTACTTGCTGGCACCTCTCCTCAGAAAGGTGTTAAAACTGCCACCAGCCCTGGTCAGGTGGCTCAGTCGGTGGAGCATTGCTCATAGACCAAAAGGTGGAGGGTCAACTTCTGGTCAGGGCACATACCGGGTTGCAGGTTCCATCCAAGGTTTGGGAGCATATGGGAGGGAATTGATCAATGTTTCTCTCTCTCTCTCTCTCTCTCTCTCTCTCTCTCTCTCTCTCTCAATAAAAAACAAGCAAACAGAAAACACTGCCAACACCCCCGTGCCAGGGCAGGTCCTTGCTGCAGGCTTCTGCAGGGCAGATGCACCCCTGGCTGTTGCAGGCACTGGCTCCAGGGAACAGCAGAGCCCAAGGAGGTAGGAGTGTCCACTCACAGTAGGTAGTATCACTGCTTTTATTTTTTTTCAAATTATAAGAGAAAGATTATTTAGAAAGTTTCAAAGGTAGTAGAAGTGAGCCAGCTGGGCTGCATAGGCTCAGGAAACAAGTTAGAGAAGCAAAAGAAGGGCCCTTGGAGCTTAGGAGAGGGAAAGGCAAAAAAAAGTAAAGCACCTTCTGGGAAGAAGACGGGGACAGGAAAGGGACAGGCCTGCTACCAAGAGGGGGTGCCAGAATCCCTGCTTGTACATCACAGGTATTTTTGTCCTGTGCCTCACAAGATTGAGGATGAGGAATTAAAAGCTTTAATCCTAAACATTTCTCAATTATTTTGTGTCATCTGCAAGAATTTGTAACCAAAGACTTCGATTTTGTTTTATTTATTTTCTATATAGTTACAAAGAAAAGTGATTCTAAGAGAAAATTTAATTGTCAGACTAATCACAATGAACCGAAAAAGTTTGCATAATTACCACATTTAATTAGAATGATTTGGCAGGTCCTAAAATGGCTCTTTGGGGTTGCCATACTTCCTTTGCTAAGTAGATGGTTATGAAGTCCCACGATGGATTGTGTAAAATTGTGCTGAAGAAGCTGGTCATTCAAAGTGGGGTCCATAGTCTAGCAGCACTGGCATCATGTGGGAGCTTACTGATAGAGCGGAATGTCAGGCCCCGTCCCAGACCTACTGGGTCAGAATCAGTCTTTTCACGAGGTCCCCGGTAATCTGTTTGCTCATGAAAATTTGAGAAGCACTGCTTTAGATCAGAATATCATAGGCTTAAGAGGTATTAATTCATATTAGGATGTTTTCTAATTTATACCAGGATGAGCAAAAGTAGGTTTACAATTGTAATACAAATTAGTAATACAATAAGTAATAAATAATAGTACAAAAATATACTGTGTTTTGCATAAACTCACAACTGTAAACCTACTTTTGCCCACCATGTATTTTAACAGCCTTTGCATTCTGTCTTCTTTCCTTGTACCCTGCGAGACAGACTTGACTCATGTATTACATGTTGGTGTATAAAATTGAAACAAGGAAAGCACTGCAGGTTCCAATTTGATCTGCAGTGACAGATTGTGTGGATCAAGAAGACTGCATTTGACAACTGTTCTGTATACCTGAGTATGCAGGCAACAATTTGGCTAAACTCCGGCGTCAAGGTTGGTTACAGTTGATTGATAAAAATCCGCTTCTTTTTCAAGGTCAAATTAATTTGTAAGAATTTCATTTTGCTTACTGAGCAGCTGCCATGAGGAATCCCATTTTAACATTATAGCTGTGCCTGCATTTTCTCACCAAATGCGTAAACCTGCCCTTAACTTCAGTGTATCTGATCCATTGTATGAAGACACTAAAAAAAAAATTCCCTCAACATTTTGGTTTATTCAGATTTGCCGCACATGACCTGCGATAATTTAGAATTACAGAAAATGCCCCCAGGGTGCTAAACAGAGTAGGAAAAAAAATACCTTTTAGAGACTACATAATATACCTGCTTTGACAACATCAATGTTTGAAGAATACAATTATTTTAGGACACATTCATGAAAAACAATGAAAAATAGGCTTTTAGCCTCAAACATAACCATATTTGTATTATGTTATAAAATTATCCATTTGCTTTATTCAGGTACACAATATTACCCTCAGCTGTGAGAATTAAGAATGCTCCTTGGAAATAGTACTTGTCAACATTACTTGATCAGGGGAAAGGCCTAAAGCAACTTTTGATCTCTTTCGATGGGGACCCTTGTCATGGTAGGCAGAAGGAAAACTATAACAGTTTAATTTTCTAGAACTGTTTTGCATTATAACAAAGCTATAGTGATATTGGGACTTAATGAATACAAGCTTATCAGAGTGACACAGGTTTAAAATAAATTAAAAATGGGCACCTGTTCCAGTTACAGTTTAAAAACTCTGAAAGTGGGGTCTTCTATGAGCAGATTTTTAAATGGAGCATTTGTAAAATAAGCCAACTAATCTCAACAAATAAAAACGGGGATTTAACAGTTGATTGGGGTTGTTTGGAAAGTACAGGGTTCATCTCTCAAAGGAGCTCTTGGTTATTTGAACTAACCTTTGAAGTAGCATTTTTATTTCTATGTGCAGACTTCCCCTCAAACATTCCATGTTGTTCCTCCTCCAAGCCTTTATTATTACGTCCATTTCCTGAAAGCTGGGTGAGAGAGCCCAGGTCTGCACCTTTGGAAAGAGCCACATGAGAGAGAGAATAACAACTTCGGAGATATCTTTAAAGTATTGAAAAGTTCCAAAGAATTCTTCCTCACTTTATTGGCATCTTTACAACATGTCCTATTTTTCTAAAAAAATTGCCCATACTTGAAGAATTGTTATTTATTTATTTATTTATTTATTTATTTAATAGCAAAGGTGGAAATTTATTGAAGACCAAGTACAGACTCCCATTGGGAGGGGGAAGGATTCCAACTGAGTTCCTTTTTTCCCCTTTATAAAGGCTGCAGTTTTTGCGCCTCAATATCCCCTCTGATTGGCCACTATTTCCCTTTGATTTGGTCACTATAGCAACTCCTGAGCTCAAAGGTCAAACCTCACATGGGATACATGTGGCCCTCCCTTATTTTGTAAATATAGACCTTTGGCTACTCCCAGTTCCCTTATCTTATGGAAATGTAACTGCTGCCTCTCCCTTATCTTATGGAAATGTAACTTCTGCTGGCTCCCTGCTCCCTGTCTTATGGAAATGTAACCTTTTGCAACTCTGTAGTCTGTGCTTTTTCCATGGACTCCTTTAATTTCTAAATTTTTTCTAAACCTGCCCTATTTCCCCCTAAAAATTCCTATTTCAGTCCCCACTCCAATTATGAAACCCCAACTGCCACTGGGGACAGGGGAGACCAGGTCTTTATGGCAACTTCCTGCTGGCAAATGGGTGTAGTTTGGGGGCGGCAGTTGGGGTCCCATCGGAAGTGGGCGGTGTAAGGGTCCACGGAAGATGGATGTAGCGGCCTCCTTTTGGGGTTCCATGCGGAGGTCCATTTGTAGCTTTAAGGCTTCTAAGTGGGAGGATATGAAACATACCAAAGGTTAAACAGGCAATGGTTAAAGATGAGTAATAAACACAGCATGAACAAAGGTCTGAGAAGGGCAGTTATTTTAAATTTGATCTCTTTATGAAAACCATCTGCAAATCATGTATATAAAAGTGATCCTTTTTCACTCCATTCTACTAACCTAGTTCTTATCTCTAACCCTTATATTTCTTACTGTTTTGTACAAATTTGCATTCATAGAACATTTTTAACTTCATTGAGAACAAGCAATATAATGTATTAATCTTTGTAGTCATATAATCACTAGTAAAGTACTTCACATGTAGCTGATCTAATTAATGCCTATCAAATTAATGTTTTAATAATAGAATGAATGAATCCAGTTGATGAACATAAATACTATTTAGAAAACTCTAGGTTTAGCCCGGGAAATAACAGAAAATAGATATTAGTGGGGGTTTTTTGTTTGTTTTTTGTTTTTGTTTTTGTTTTGTGGGGAGTGTTTTGGTAGCTTGAGTACTTAGAGTGAAAAAATTTGCTCAGATTGGTTAAAATTTTAATTTTCAGCAGTTCTAGATGCATGACATAAAGGATGGCATTCTGAGCCTTCAGAGGAACGTTGAGACCCTACCACCTAAACTGTAAACATCAGACAGAAATGTTTACAACTCTCAGCTACTAAGTACTGTGTTAGGTTATTTCCTTACTTGATCTCCTTCCTAAGTCTTCTCAACAAACTTGCTATGTGATGATTAATATCCCCAATCTTATTTGTTTTTTTTTAAAGGGGAGAATGATGATTTTTATTTTTATTTTAATATATTTTATTGATTTTTTACAGAGAGTAAGGGAGAGGAATAGACAGAAACATCGATGAGAGAGAAACATTGATCAGCTGCCTCCTGTACACCTCCTACTGGGGATGTGCCCGCAACCAAGGTACATGCCCTTGACCGGAATCGAACCTGGGGCCTTTGAGTCCACAGGCCGACGCTCTATCCACTGAGCCAAACCGGTTAGGACTAATATCCCCATTCTTACAGAGAAGGATTTAGTCATCTTGTCCAGAGTTAAGCGAGACTAATAAATGGCCCGCTAGAATCCACATCCCGCTCCATCTGACACCCAAATACCCCTTCTTTCTAATATACTATTCTGGTTTTGAAGATCATCTTCAAAGGAGATGATTGTACAGACTGAGTTGTGGACACTCCCAATTCATTTGATGAAGCCTTAAGCCCCAAAGTGACTCTGTTTGGAAACGGGGCCTTGAAAGAGGAACCTAAGATCAAATGCGGACCTAAAGGCGAGGCTCTACTTCCATGTGACCGATGTCCTTGTGAGGAAAGGAAAAGAAACCCAGGCTGTGCGTGCACAGAGAAAAGGGCCTACGAGGACACAGTGAGAAAGGAGCCAGGTGCAAACCCGAAGAGAGGCCATCAGAGAACCAATCCCACTGGCACTTTAATCTTGACCTTCCAGCCTCCAGAGCACTGGTTCTCGACCTTGGCTGCACATTAGAGTCACCTGGAAATCTTTTTAAAGTCCTGATTTCTGGGCTTCATCCTCTGGAAATTCTGTTTCTTTGTTACTAATGTTGTGGCCCCACCCCATAACAAAGAAACAGAATTTCCGGAGGATGAGGCCCAGAAATCAGGATTTAAAAAAGATTCCCAGGTGATTCTAATGTGCAGCCAAGGTTGAGAACCACTGCTCCAGAGTCATGAGGAAATAAATTTCTGTTGTTTAAGCCACCCAGTCTGGGGTATTTTGTTCTGACAATCCTAGCAGACTGGTACAGAAACACTACTAAAAATCAAAATCTATGCAGTTAAGAAAAAAAAAATTCATAGGGCTAGAGACAGGGAAATGATCTAAATATGCAATGTCTCAGTGTTTTTTGTGGCAACCGCATTTAATCATATCAAAACAAGAAGTATTTATTGAACACCTACTATGGTCCTGCTAGCTCACCACCTAGCAAGGTTTCTGAGGCTCCGGACATGGCTTCTCTTCAGTCTCTACAATTCCATTTTGTGGAACCACCCTTCTAGATTGTAGCGTAATAAAGCTTGGCGTTATTGCACTTTGCTAAATACAAACACTGCCAATTCCTAAAGCTAACAGCACAGGACGTACTTCGAATCCTTTTCCCTGGACTATGATGGATTGCAAATGCACAGTGTGGCAGATTCTCTTTACTGAGGATGCATTATGTTTCCCAGTTGCTCATTTCCCTCTTGTCTTCTATTTCCCTCTTCTAGTCCCAGAACATCTTTTGAAGTATGTGTGACACTTTCTCCCTCAACTCTGGGGGACTGGAAAGATATTTGTACAACACAAAGGACTGCTCAGTCATTGTTTCTCAGGGGGGGTGCTCTTCTTCCTGTGTGCCCCTGGCTTGCTATTTTTCTAGGAGCCGCATGTTTAAATGATTTTATTTACACAATACTTCTTCGATGTTGCTGGTCTCTTTCAAAGTGAAATGATGAAAATTATTTTGAGAATCCTGAAGTAAAACAGTTATTGCTTTCTATCACAGCCCAACTGGTGGGAGGAAAATGGTTTATCATGGTCATCATGCTGTTAGATGACAAGGCAATCAAGCACTCAAAACGTCATTTGTCATTTGAAAAGACAACTTATAACTAGTATTGTGGGGGACATGACATCGGTAATCAAAAGAGCTTGACTTTAAAAGGAAAAGAGTCTTACAAGGCTCTCTAAGACAGGAGATTATGCTTGTCAGAACCATTAGTTCCCTTTACATTCAAATAGAATAAAGCCTTTGTTGACTTACTGGTAGATCATTCTCTGTCAGAGTCCGATCTCCTGTCCAAATTCCCTGGGGAGGAGCATCAGTGACACAATTAAGTTAACAGTCACCTCTGAGCTTGGTGGTAGAAGATCATTTTTTATAGGAGATCTTGGTCACAAATGGAAAAAAAATGCAACAGCCAGGAAGTCTTGTGGATACCAATGTAGACACGTAAAAGGAGCACAGAGGCAGCAGCTGGAGGATTTTCTGCATTTTGCAGAGGTATCTTCTGAGTTTTGCAATGCCTGGTAATCCCTGGGACAATTAAAATAAAATAAAAATTCGGAAAGGCTATCTGCAGGATAAATATCAGGACAATGAACTTAGTCTCTGATCAAATATGAATGACCATTCAAGTCATAGAGCCTCCTCTCAGTGCATTAGACCATTTCCTTTTGGAAGAAATCATTAGAAAAAAGGTTCTAAGGCAGGATTTATAGGAATGTGTATGTAAAATATATTTATGATATACAGTAGTTATTTTATATCAATTCTGAATGGTAATCACTATTATGATTTTTTCACATTTTTGTAATATATATATATATATAGCTATTATGCGAAGTGTCCTACCATCTGTGACTGGTTGCTATGACACAACTGACCACCAGGGGGCAGACGCTTAATGCAGGAAATGCCAAGCTGCAGTGACTTGGTAGCGGTGGCTCTGGGGTGACACACCCCCAAACCAGAGAGGAGGGAGCCCTATTCCTCACGGGGCTGCATGATTCCACCTTTGGCCATGGGTTACATTGTTGCTGGGGCACTGTCAGCCCCAAATCTGGTTTAATGCACACTTGCATTTGCGTTCTACACCCTGTACAACAGCAACTTTGCAGAGTGCCCTCTTGCTCTCTGGGACCCCTCAAGGGATGTTGGAGAGCCAGTTTCAGCCGATCCCCACAGGCCAGGCTGAGCGACCCCACCTGCCAGAGGGACCTGCTCACTCTGCAGACACCCAGGAGGGACCATGGGAGGTTGGCTCCAGGGTGTGTCCAGCCCATCTCACTCAGTCCCACCCTGCCGGCCACCTTCTAATTAATTTCCTTTCAATGTGCACGAATCCATGCACCGGGTCACTGGCCTATTAATTAATCTTAGAGATAAGACTAAATCTGTATTCCTTTGATTCAAAGTCCTGAGCTCCTTGTGAGAATATCCTAACAGTTTCTCAACATTTATTTAGATATAATGAGGGGATAACTAGCCACCATTTCTCACCCTTTTATTCCCTTCCACTTTTTTTTTTCTCTCCTCATTTTACTCTCTTCTCCTTACTACTCTTCTATTTATTTATTGGTTAATTGAGTGTATGTTGTTTTATTTCAGGTCAAAATTTCCTGAAGATGTTCTGTGACATCTTGATTAAAGCATTGTTATATCAAAATTTAATTGCTTTTCAAAAAAAAAAATCTCCTGATTTTCTTTCAACTATACATCTACTAGGGGACTCATAAATATTTTTAAATTACACGTTCGAAGCAAAATTTATTTGATTTGCAATTATATTAAAGTGTTGGTGAACATGATATGTAGTTACATGTATGAAAAATACAAACCTTCAAAAACAATATATAATACTCAAAAGACATGAGTCTTAGAAAAAGTCTCATTTCAACATCATACTCAAAAGACATGAGTCTTAGAAAAAGTTTCATTTCAACACAGAGATGAGTCCCTTTCTACTTAGGATCCCTGATACAGAAGCAGGAATGGTTTAGTCCAGTGGTCAGCAAACTCATTAGTCAACAGAGCCAAATATCAACAGTACAACGATTGAAATTTATTTTGAGAGCCAAATTTTTTGAACTTAAACTATATAGGTAGGTACATTGTTATTAACTTAATTAGGATACTCCTAAGGCTTAGGAAGAGCCACACTCAAGGGGCCAAAGAGCCGCATGTGGCTTGCGAGCTGCAGTTTGCCGACCACGGGTTTAGTCATTGTCCAAGACGCGCTTGTTTTCATCTGAAGCAGAATTGAAATCATAAAAATGCTGAGAAAAGGTCACAGTTTTGTTTTCTTAATGTTGACCCACGAGGCAACAAATAACATGTTAATGAGAAATCCAATGAATAGAGAAGTGCCCTAATAGAGTTAAAAACAGAATTAATTTGGAACTGATAGTTGAAGACTTGCTGAGAGATTGAGGGGAAAAAAAGTGGCAAAAAAAGAATACAGATATTTGAAGAAAAACAAGGGTGAAACCTGAAAAATAAGAAAGACACTGAGGTTACTTAGTGAAATAAGACAGAGGGAATGCGGGGAAGACATTGCACAAACATTGTCACCAAGAGCTCAGTTCTCAGAATTATTTTTATACAAGTGTCTGCTCCCAACATTACCACCCTCTACCAGTGTCCATTAAGGGCTGTCACGAAGAGTGATTTTTCCTTGAGGTGCCACCTTTGGAAGCATAAGCTGCCAGTTTAATTGAGTTCTGGTATTTTCTCATTCCAAGAATATTCAGAATCCAGAAAGAGTAAAAGAGGGACAAGGGACAAGTGTTCCTTGGCTCCTGGGTTTTGACCTAAATTCACTCAGCCAAATATACACTGCCTATTTGAAAAGAAATAAAACAGCAAACTATTTTTTGCTGATTCTGAAAACATATCCACTTTATTTTTCATTCCCCCACATCTGGAAGCTTTCAATGCTATTGGTACATTTTGAATTCTTTTTTTTCAAGTGTCTATTCTTTTTATAAAACAATAAGAAACTAAAAATTTCAAGGGGCCATGCATGTGTTGAAACTCTATTATGTCTAACATTTTATATTCAAAGCAACAACCTAATCAAGGGAGAGAAAAAGTCACCCAGTAAGGGATTCATCTATTATTACTGCTCTAGGGAAATGGAAATGCCTCTGTCCTGACTCATCATAAACAATCAGGCAAAATAAAGCTCTGATTTTTTTTTTTAATCCTCACTTGAGGAGTGAGGATATTTTTTCCTTTTTTTTTTTCAGAGACAGTGGAAGAGAGTGGGGAGAGGGAGAGAGGGAGAGAGAGAAACATCAATGTGAGAGAGATACATCAATTGGTTGCTTCCCACAGGCACCCGACTAGGGGCAGGGATCAGAGCTGCAACCCAGGGAATCGAACCTTTGATCCTCTGGTGCACAGGTCTATCCTCTAACCATTGAACTTGCCGGCCAGGGCAAATCTCTGATCTTTTGAGGTATAATTGACATATTATATTCATTTCAGGTGTATAATGTAAGGATTCCATATATGTTTACATTTCAAAATGATTACTACAATAATCTTAATTATTTTCCTTTGCCACACAAAAATAGAATATTTTATGAGAACATTTAAGATCTACTCTCTTAGCATCTTTCAAATAAACAATACCATATTATGTATTAACTATAGTCACCATATTGTACATTTTGTCCCTAAGATTTATTTATTTTATAACTGGAAGTCTGTATTTTTTTTTAACCACATTCGCCATTTTTCCTCACCCCCAAACTGTGCCTCTGGAAACCACCAGTCTATAAGTTTATTTTTTTAGATTTATTTTTTAGATTCTACATATAAGTGAGATTATATAATATGTGTCTTTCTCTGTCTGACTTATTTTCACTTAGCAAAATTTCCTCAACATCCATCCAAGTTGTTACAAATGGCAGGGTTTCTGTTTGTTGTTGCTATTGTTTTATGACTGAATAATATTCCAGAGTATGTGTGCGTGTGTGTGTGTGTGTGTGTGTGTGTGATATTTTTTTTTGTTCTGTGTGTGTGATATTCTTTTTGTTCTTCATCCATTTGTTCTCTGGTGACATTTAATGTTGTTTCCATGTCTTGGCTATTTTAAGTAATGTTGCAACAAACATGGAGAGGTTCAGATATCTTTTAGAGTATTTCCATTTCCTCGAAATACATATCCAGAAGTGGAATTGCTGGATCATATGGTAGTATTATTTTTAATGTTTTGAGGAACCTCCATACTGTATTTCCATGATGGCTGCACCAGTATACATTCACACCAACAATGCATTAAGGTTGCCTTTTCTCCCCATACTCGCCAGCACTTATTTCTTGTCTTGTTTGATAGCCATTCTAACAGGTATGAGGTGATAGCTCATTGTGGTTTTGATTTTCATTTTTCTGATAATTGTAATAATGAACAACTGTAGATCATCTGTATGTCTTCTTTGGATAACTGTCTATTCAAATCCTACGCCCATTTTTAGTCATCTTGTTTGTTATTTTACTATTGAGTAGTATGAGTTCCTTATATATTTTGATTATTAACCCCCTATCAGATTTATGAGTTGCAAATGTTTTCCATTCAGTATGTTGCTTTTTCATTTTGTTAATGATTTCCTTTGCTATGGAGAAACTTCTTAGTTTGATGCACTTCCACTTTTTTATTTTGCTTTTGTTTTGCTTTTGCAATCAGATCAGAAAGTCATTGCCAAGACCAATGTCAAAGAGTTTACCACCTGTTTTCTTCCAGGAGTTTCATGGTTTCAGGTCTTACATTCAAGTTTTTAATCCATTTTGAGTTAATTTTTGTGAATGATGTAAAATTCTTTTAAATATAACTGTCCAGTTTTCTCAACATCATTTATTGAAAAAACTGTCCTTTTCCCATTTTATTTTCTTAGCTACTTCGTCTTAAATTAAGTGATCATATATGGGTTTATTTATGGGCTCTCCATTCTATTCCATTAATCTTTGTCTCTTTTTATGTCAGTGCCATTCTGTTTGGATTACTATAGCTTTGTAATATGGCTCAAAACCAGGAAGCATGATGCTTCTATCTTTGTTCTTTCTCAGTATTGTTTTGGCAATTTGGGGTCTTTTGTTTTCCATACAAATTTAGAATGTTTGTTCTTTCAGTGAAAAATGACATTGGAATTTTGATAAGAATTGCATTTAATCTGTAGTTTTTTTGTTGTTGTTTGGTTTTGTTTTTTTCTTGCCTATATTCTGCTAGGACTTCCAATACTATGCTGCATAAGAATGGCCAGAATGGGCATCCTTGTCTTGTTCCTGATCTTATACAAAAAGCTTTAAGCTTTTACAATTGAGGATGATGTTAGTTATAAGCTAGTCATATATGGCCTTTATTATGTTGACCTAGTTCCCTCTATACACACTTGTTGAGGGGTTTTTATCATGAACGAATATTGAATTTTGTCAAATGCTTTCCTGAATCTATTGATATAATCTTGTGATTTTTATACTTCATTTTGGTACATGATGTAGCCTATGGAATGATTGGCATATGTTGAATCATCCTTACATCTCCTGAAAAACTCCTACTTGATCATGGTGTATGATCCTTTTTTAAAATATGTATATCTATATATTTTTAATTTAAACTCTTTATTGTTTAAAATATTACATGTCTCCTTTTTCCCTATTGACCTCTCCCCAGCCACTCCCACCCCCCAGCACATGCCTTCATTCCCCTACTGTCTGTGTCCATTGGTTTTGCTATTATGCATGCATACAAGTCCTTTGGTTGATCTCTTATACCCCTCCCCTGCCTTCCCTCTGAGGTTTGACAGTCTGTCTGATGCTGCTGTGTCTCTGGATCTATTTTTTGTTCATTATATTCCACAGATGAGTGAGATCATGTGATACTTACCTTTCTCCAACTGGCTTATTTCGCTTAGCATAATGCTCACCAGGTCCATCCATGCTGTTGCAAATGGTAAGAGTACCACAGTTTTTAATCCACTCATCTGCTGATGGGAATTTAGGCTGTTTCCAAATCCTAACTATTGTAAATTGTGCTGCTAGGAACATAGGGGTGCATTTGTCCTTTCTGATTGGTTTTTGATTTCTTGGGATATATTCTTAGAAGTAGGATTATTGGGTCAAGTGGCAGTTCCATTTTTAATTTTTTGAGGAAACTCCATACTGTTCTCCACAGTGGCTGCACCAGCCTGCATTCCCACCAGCAGTGCACTAGGGTTCCTTTTTCTCCTCATCAGCACTTGCCATTTGTTGAATTGTTGATGATAGCCATTCTGACAGGTATGAAATGGTACCTCATTATTGTTTTGATTTGCATCTCTCAGATGATTAGTGACTTTGAGCATGTTTTTATATGTCTCTTGGCCTTCTGTATGTCCACTTTCAAAAAGGTCCTTTTTAGGTCCTTTTGCTGTGTTTTTTTTTTTATTGGATTGTTTATCTTCCTTTGTTAAGATGTATGAGTTCCCTATAAATGTTGGAGATTAAACCCTTATCAGAGATAACATTGGAAAATATGTTCTCCCATGCAGTGGGCTTTCTTGTTGTTTTGTTGATGGTTTCTTTTTCTGTGCAGAAGCTTTTTATTTTGATATAGTCCCATTTGTTTATTTTCTCCTTAGTTTCCATTATCCTAGGGGCTATATCAATAAGGATATTGCGATGACATATGCCTGATATTTTGCTACCTATGGATTATTATAAGATTTTTATGCTACATATTTTTATTTATTTCAGAAAGGAAGGGAGAGGGAGAGGGAGATAGAAACATTAATGATGAGAGAGAATCATTGATCAACTGCCTCCTGCATGCTCCCCACTGGGAACTGATCCCACAATCCTGGCATGTGCCCTGACCAGAAATCGAACCTCCTGGTTCATAGTAAATACTCAAGCACTGAGCTGTAGGAACCTTGTAATGTACTGTTGGTTTGCTAACATTTTGTTAATGATATTTGCTTCTACTTTTATCAAGGATATTGACTTTTTTAAACAGTATAATCTATTTTAATCTAAGTTAGCACTTAAACTCTGGTGTATATGTGCATGCATATATTTATCATCTACAATATCAACTTGTACATAAAGCTATTTTAACTTGATTTTTATAGCAGAATTATCAATTCTTTTCACAAGCCTGAAAAATAAGTAAATAGATTACATCTCAGAAAAGAAATACTCACGAATATAACTAGTTAGCCTATATTTTAGCTTTGAAAAGTACCCAACTCATTTTATAAAATTTTGATAAAACCTGCAACATACCCAATCCACCAATCTTCCTAAAGAATCTCCAAGAATGGTGAAATTATATAAGGGTAAGGATAGTGATCTGAAAATGTTTGTTTGAAGATCTGGAATTTGGTTTGGCATTATTCAAGGTTAAGTGAGAACTGAGAAAAAAAGACGATGAAGAAGAAAAGCATCATGTGTGTACCTTTCTGTGTTGCAGAGACACCTATGATGAGAATAGCAAATAAGTGAAAACCTTTTATTTTTTATATAGGGTGTATGTACATACTTTGCTTGATTATAAAGTCAGTGTTTGTACTTCAGCTGTCTTTTCAAACTTCCAATGGCATTTTAGGAGTTTCCTTTGTTCAAAACTTAGTCTGGCTGGAAAGAAAAAATGTCGATTGAGTTATCAGCTGTACAAGTGTGTAGACATGTTTTGGGACACCCTGTGTGTAAACACAAAGGCCTACATAGTAAGATAAATAATGTGATCAAAGCCCAGAATTTCCATGTACAGCCAAATGCTTCTTGGAAGAGAAACACTGGTAAAAGAGAGAGATTAAAGACTAGAATAACTTTCAGACGAGGCCTGTGGATCAGAAAGAGGATGAGCAGGACTCACCCAGGCTTCTAAATGAATGCCATGCTCTCTGTTAAGATCCTGTTTTCATCCCAAAGAAGGTGAAATGAAATAATAGGACAAAGGCCAAAAGTGTAAATAAGATTTATTTTAATATTGTCTCCTTGTTTTTAAACTTTAAACATCATAATGCTTTTCATAGAACCTAGGGGAACAATGTTTTCCATAAATATTTTATTTTTCTCTTTATAATTTACACCACTTTATTTTACTCAAGGCAGTTAAGAAACATGTCATGAAGTTTAAAACCTGTTCTTTATTCTTTTTCCCCTCTTTGTGTGTGTGTGTGTGTGTGTGTGTGTGTGTGTGTGTGTGTGAGTGGTGTGTGCATGTATCTACTGGTATGTGTGAAAGGCAAGGACAGAGACATAAAGAGATTTGTCTAGTAGTTTCTTTTGTTCATTTTAAATTATTTATTATTATCTCCAGGTGCCACTTGCCATAACTTGATCTTTGTGAATGAAACACTTGATCTCTGTGAACTTACTTAGTGAATGAAGGGTATAGCTCACTATGTGTTAAGCACTATGTTAAATGCTTTAAACAGATTATTTAAATCAATCTTTACAATAAGCCTATGAGGTATAAACTAATAATATCTTTATTTTACAAGTACAACATGAGTTACATATAAGTTAAGTACTTTATGTAACATCACAGTTTTAATAAAACTGTGCTCAAATGAGTACTAAGAAGAAGGACTGCTTTTAATTACAGAACTCAGTTTCTTAACTACTGTATTTGCTAAAGTAAAAAATGAAAATGATGCCAAATGCTTGCACTTTACTTCTTGAGTCTCAGTCCTTCCACACAACCTTTTATGGTATAATAAATTGAGATTATAGTGACTGTTGTATTTGTCTATCTAGTACCCTAATATTTTTCATAAAGTTTCCATGACCCCCTTTCTTTTAGAAAGGTGCTTCCTCTATCAACCACATCCAATTCTACCTCTACCAGTGGTAAGAGAAGACAGAAACTAATCAGAAATAAGCCAATTAGAATCCTTTTGTGGAAATTTTGAAAATAAAACAAAGAGAAATGATTGATATTCATATTTTCTGATATTTAGAGGAGCTAATCTATAGGTGAGAAATAAACCAACAAACCAGCTAAGTCAGAGGCAATGAAAACAGCTGAAAAATCTTGACAGTATCTTACATATGGTTATAGCCAAGACTTAAATATATGGCAGAACTAGAGGCCCGGTGCACAAAATTTGTGCACTCGGTGGGGGGGGGTGCGTCCCTCAGCCCGGCCTGTGCCCATTTGCAGTCCAGGACCCCTTGGGGGATGTCCACCTTTTGACTTAGGCCCACTCCCTGGGGGATCAGGCTTAAGTTTGCAGTCAGACATCCTTCTGGTAGCCAGGGAGCCCTCGGGGGCTGTCTGACTAAAGTCTTAGGCCACCAAGGGATCGGGCCTTACCTGTTAGTTAGACATTCTTAGTGCTGCCATGGAGGTGGGAGAGGCTCCTGCCACCACCTCCGCACTGGCCAGCCATGAGCCAGCTTCTGGCTGACTGGCACTACTCCTTGGTCTGACCTAAACCCTTGAGATTAGTACTTCATTTTACAACTTTTTCTCGGTTTATAGGCAGCAGCAAACTCAGACCACACAGTCAGGTGTGCGCCTGGGCCCTCCCACCCTCCGATCGCCATGGCATCACTCCACACAGGCCAGCCGGCAACCCCAGCCCCAGTGGGGACCGGGGTTGCCGCCGGGTTTTCCAATAGCGATCACCAGCTGGGGGGTGGGGGAAGGCGGCCTTTGCCCACCCCCTAGCTCTTGCCTGCCGCCTGGGTTGCCAATCTCCATTCTTCAGTCCTTCCCCGTTCGCCTCCCGTATGCAAATTAGCCGCCATCTTTGTTGGCAGTTAACCACCATCTTAGTTGTCAGTTGATTTGCATAAGGATATGCTGATTAGCCAATGGGAAGGGTAGCAGTCGTACGCTAATTACCGTGTTTCTCTTTTATTAGTGTAGATAATGCCATGTGGTGGAAAACAAATTCTCAATTCAGAGTTTGATTAACTGGCTTTGAAGTGTTTTGTTGTTTGTTATTACCTGCTTAGCTTTTTGTCCTTTTTTTAAAAAAAAATATTGGAGTGACATTGGTTAATAAAAATTATATAGGTTTCAGTTGTATTGTAATTCCATAATACATCAACTATATATTGTATTGTGTGTTCACCATGCCAAGTCAAGTCTCCTTCCATCATAATGATCCCTTCTATACCCTCTTCTACCTCCCCCACACCTCTTTCACTCTGGTATCACCATGCTGTGGTCTGTTTCTATGAGTTTTATTTGTTTGTTAGCTTAATCCCTTCACCTTTTTTACTTAGCCCACAAACCCCTCCCTTCCCACAGTGTCAGTCTGTTCTCTAAGTATGAATCTGTTTCTATTTTGTTTGTTAGTTTACTTTGTTCATTAGATTCACATGTGACTGAAATTATACAGTACTTGTCTTTCTCTAACTGGCTTATTTCACTTAGCATGATGCTCTTCAATAGAGCATTCACCTAGGAGGTAAGCCCCCTCTAGTCTCCACTGATTGGGTGGTGCCAGAGTAGCATTGATCAATGCAGCTAATCCTAATATCAGCCGTGGCATCACTCCCTCTGATTTGCTGCTTCTATGGGCCAGGACCTAAAACACAACTGAAGCTTAGTCATTGTCTTCCAGGGGTTAATACTTAAGGCAGTGGTCATGCTCGGACCCTAGCAATCCTCTGCACCTGGCCTATTCTTCACTACATTTCTCCCCATCAAGGATTCTTGTTCTGAATTCTTTAAGGAAAAAGGGGTGTAGAGTCTCTTCCATTGCTACTTCCTGCTGGAGAAGGTGGAGTTTTTTCTCAGTGGGAGTATGATGCCTGGTACACAAGGAAGTTGCATGGTGTCTAGAGTCAGCAGGGGTCAGAATTGGCAGGGGATGGTATTCCTGGAGTATAAATAGAGCTTACAACTTAATTTGGGTAGTCGGTTTGAAAAGAAGTTTGAAGTCTCCATTTGGCTCCCAGGAGTTATCTGAATGTTGAACAGGTATTGGATCTTCTAGCACACAAAGTTTGACTCCAGTGTGATGCATCCACCTTGCAACCCCAGGTATCTTGATCGCTACTGGTGTCAATATCAGTACAGGGATATCAACATGAAGTTAGCTGTTCTTGAGGGGACCTGTCTCTCCAAGTTTTTAGTTTTGATCCTCATAATTAGATATCTTGGAATGATAATAGGATTTATAGTATCTCAAATTGTCTTTAGGAAAGGTTTTAGGGAAGGTTAAGTATATACATGTGAAAGTTTCCAGAACATATATAATCAATAAAAATCATTGTCTTAATTTTATGGTACAAAACAAGATTATTTGGTAAAAAGTTGCTATACAGATCTATGTGAGGGAAAGATATACTGTGTTATTGAAATTTTTTAAAAAGCAACAAACTATTTGGCATACTCTATGTTGAAAGTGCTACAAGCTGGAATTGTGGAAGGATACTCTATAATTCTAAAATTTGTCTACCTTTTTTCCCAAATCAATTTTTTAATCAATTTGTGTAATATCAACAGTGCATGTTAACCCAATTAAGTGGTTTTCAGGCTCAGTAAAATATATTTTAATGTTGGTAATAAGCAGTCTTATATTATCTGAATAAATTAACAAATACAAAATCACTGAATCCATTATGATGTGTCATTGAAAATTTAAAAATTATAATAGATATTGACACAAATAAAGGCTTGGGATGGTTTGTGGAGCTGAAGAATCAAGATGTACATGTGGCTTTACTGATAACTTTTGCTATAAGAAATAGCTGGCTTGTAAGAAAAGTCAGCTCAAACTGTTTTAAGCTTGAAAGATAATTTTTTGACAAGCTGTCAGAAATCCAGAGGTGTGTCTGGATTCAAAAGTTGTCACCAAGGACAAGTTTATTTCTAAATTTTTCTACTGTGTTGGCTCTGTTCTTGGACCCCAGATGCACAAAGGTCAAGGCTTCTCAGGTCCAAGTCCTCTTAGCAGTGGTCCATGTTTGCATTCCTGTCAGTCACTATGACTAGAGGAATGCCATGTGTTAATTAGTTTAGGCCCAGATCACATGTTTTACCCTGGGCTAATTGAGGAGGCACATGTTCCTGAAGAAAGGGACCTCACCAGTTAAAAAAGTTATCAAAGTAAGGAGGAATATACATATCCTTGGCAGCCAAAGATGCCAAGTCTACTACCTCTTGTGTTCCAAAAAAGTGTCAATATCTATTGTAAAAAACATGTAATTCCACTTTTGAGCCTTCACTTCTAAAAATATCCTATATAATAAAGAGCTAATATGCTAATGGTTGTGATGCCCTCACGCCGTAACGACTGTTCAGAAGGAGGCTACGGGCACAGGAGGGTGGAGCTGCTGCGTTGCTCTGGAGATGGGGTGGAAGTGGGGAGGTGCCTGGAGGAGGTGGGACCATCCCGTGGCAGGGACGGTGGGCGTGAGAGCCCTTAGTGCCTCCCTCACCAGTCCTTCACCACCCACTGCTAGCACTCAGTGCACCCGCTGACCACCTGCCAGGGGAAGGAGCGCAGCCTGCACGCCACCAGGAAGCGGCACTCGAAACTCCGCAGCAGGCGGGAGGCTTCCAAGCTCTCCTCCTGCACCATGAGGGGGCGGAGCCGCCATGTTGCTCCGGAGACAGGGCAGAATCAGGGAAGCACCTGGAGGAGGTGGGACCAGCCCGAGGCAACTTGTGGAACTAAGGGCGGGGCTTGAAGTGGCCAGAGAAGGCCAGAGGGGTCGAGGCAGGGCCAGGCGCACTGGAGCTCTGGGTGGAGAGGTTAGGGTGTCAAGGCGGGGCAGTGGGTGTGTGGGCGGGGCATGCACGGATGGGCGGGGCTGTGCAGTTTTGCACACCAGGTCACTAGTGGACCTGTAATTATCAAATAGATATTGAGATGAATATGGAACATGTTGAACTTTTTTTTCTTTAGCAAACATCTCTTGATGACATTTTGATTACTAGAGAAATAAAGCCATTCACTAAATTCTTGGCATTCATTATATGTCCATCTCTTCTGCTTCTTCAATTAAAGTGTGTGGTAAAAATTAAGTTATTGTTTTGTATTATTTTCTTAATTAATAAACTGGCAGTTTTTAGGTAAGCCTAAGCCATTTAATCTGAAGTGCTTAACTCATGTAATACAGTCAATCCAAATAGATTTGACATTGGTGAATGTTACAGTTATTTAGTTTTACACATTTGGTTTGGTTGTAAAGGCTTTGAAGAAGAGTAGGTAGAAAATGAAACAAATGCCGGATGTCAGCATGCGATATTAAAAAGGAAAAGGCTTTTCTGGTTTGGCTCAGTGGATAGAGCGTCGGCCTGCGGACTCAAGGGTCCCGGGTTTGATTCCGGTCAAGGGCACGTGAGTTACAAGTATGGAAGAATTAATTATATAATCTTCAGAACAAGAATAATTTTGGGGGTATATTGAGGAAATAAAATATTCTGGGTACCCGACTGACTTTGTATACCTCAACAAAAGTTCTAATTGTATTCCTGTTTATGAATAAATTGGGGTGTTGTTGTTTTTTTTTTGTTTTGTTTTTTAGTTAACATGTCTAATCTTTGCAGTGCTATTATTTCTAAGTATTTATTATATTTCAAACACCAAATATTTAAAAGGATGAAAAAGCTTAATTGACACAATATTTTTCTCCTACTTATGAGACATTGCTGGACTAAAATTTTCCTAGGAATTGCTGACAGCTTTATTTTCAAACTCTTTTGATTTTTTCCTCCCCAGTAATGTACTTTTATTTTTGTTTTGTTTATGTATATGATTTTTTGGTTTGGTTTTATAATGGGCGTAGCTGTTTTTGTGTTTTTTTGTTTTTTCCTCTTTATATTCAGCCAAGCAAATCAGCACAAACTAAGGGACTAATACCCCCAACTATATTGGACTTCAAATAGGTAAGATTTTTTTTTACTTTTCCAGAAATGGTCTATTTTCTTAGGCTACTAATTTATTGTTTCACGGAGGCCTGATGATTAAGCCACTGAGAAGTATGGGATCCTGACAACATTTGTAGGCTACTCACATATCTGCAAGTGTGAAGTATATTGAAACAAGCAAGCGTCCATGTCAATGTATGTCTGTAATGAATAACCTTGACATGCCCCTGGGGCAACAGCCCTGTTCAAGAAGTAAGCTATTACAGACCCAAATTGGCCACTTGTTTTGTCGTGGTGGCAAGTCCTTTAATTTCTGTAGGTATCAGCTTTTTTTATTTGAAAAATAAGAATAAAGTATGCCTCATTGAGATATTATATACACATTGAGACACTATATACTATGGAATTATATTTCAACCAGTTTGCCTTTATTGCGAATTATCTAAAGATAATTTGGAAGGTAGGGCTGGTTTACCACACTGGGCTTCACAAGTGACACAGCATCTTGGTATCAATATGGCTCTGGGTATAGTCCTTGGGTTTATTCCATATAATTGATTCTGTTATTATAAGCCTTACCTTTTAAGAGTTCAACATATAAAACCAGATGCTAGTGCATTATTTATAGAAACATATATTTTTAGTGTTCAGAATAGTCTTGTATCTCTGGCATACCTTGACTAATGTTAAAATCTCTGTGAAGTTATATAAGTGATAACAAAGAAACCCTAATAGATTATAATATAACTAAATAGATTTTTTTAAAAATTGAGTAATGGTTCTTCTAAGCTATATAAAACCCCTCCCCCTACAACAACATCTATCTCCCATTTATACCAATGATTCCAAGACCCCCTTTTCACTTGGAGAATAATAAACATTGAAAAATTCTTATTCTCTGACTCATTTTTATTAAGAGTTCCTTCCAGTAGCATAATCTTTTTTTCAAACATCATATAATGCTATTGATTGTCTTCAGCTTACTCAGTTAGAATCCCATTTCATACAGTGAGTTCCAGAGAACTGCTTTCCTATATTCAGATCTGGCCCCCGACCAAAATGTAACCTCAATTGACTAGAAGGCAAGAGAAATAAATGTTAAAATTTGCATGAATTTGCTCAAATGACCTGGGGATTTTCTGAGTCTTTGGACATCTGTTGGTATGTAGAGCATTCTCCAAAGCCATGCTGCCTACTGAATTACCTATGAAGCTTTAAAAACATTGAAGTTGTTGGGCCCACCAACTAAACATTCTGATGAAACCATATGATATAGGTATTATTATTACTCTTTCTTTTTAACTAATTAGGTAATAGGCACAGGGATGTTAAATGATATTTACTTAGAGAATGAATTTTATCAGCTAAGTTTTAGAATTTTATTTATTTGGAAATGTATAAAAATGGTATTCATTCTCTTTTGAATATATTTTACATATAACCGTTGCCAGAGGGGAGGAAGATGGATGACAGTTCAATGACCTATGATTCTGTAAATGGATTAAATGGTTTAAATTTATAGCTAACTGGAAATTTTACTCTCACTAAAGAAAGTCCATCTAAATTACAAAGCTATATAAAAGTTATTATGATCATTAAATTTTAAGTACCAGTTCTTAGAAAGGGTCACACATTTGAAATAAATAGTATTATTATATTTCTTATCATATGGTACCTAGATATTCTATAATTAGGACAATCAATCATTTCTTAATATATATTCTTTAAAATAACCTTATGTGGTACTCTAGTGTAATTTTAAAATTACAGATACTGAGATTGAAACCCAAGAGCTTAAACAACTGCCCCAGAGTTAAAACACACATATTTTAAAAGGCCAAGTTTACCATAAGGATGTCTATCTGCCCTGACCATTGCCTTGCAAGAATGATTTTGCTTCTAGAGTTATCCAGCTGTGAAAGTTGAGGGCACACCTCCATAAGACCACTCTCACTCTGACACTAACTGCAAGTTTGGGAGCTTTTCAAAACCACTCTCCATTTCAATAATTCACAATAAGGACTCACATAACTCTCTAAAAGCTATTATACTCACAGTTACAATATATTAGAGGGAAAGGCTTTAGAAGAAAATCAGGCAAAGGAAGAGACTCATAGAGTAGATTTGGGAAGATTCCAAATGCTGTCCTCCCCTGTAAAGTTGACCCTCCCGGTATCAATGTGTGATAGCGAAACATTGAGAACTCACTTGCTCTTCAGTGTCCAGAATTTTCATTGGATCATTATTACATAGTTTTGATTGATTGACTGCCAAAGTGGTTGGAATCAAACTCCAGGTCAACAGATACCATAAAATTCAAATCCCACCCTAAATCACATAATAAGTCTTTCTGAAGTAACCACTCCTGCCCTAAATAGACCCTCCTGTCAGTTATAGTATAGATTTCCTCCTGGAAGACAAGGGCAAACTTGAGACCTTTTATTGGACAAGGCCAAGTTCTTTACTATGCACCGCCAAATGTTTCATACAGTCATTTATTTCTGGTCATTCATTTAGTTAAGACCTACTAATTTAGTAACTGCTTTATGACTGAAAACTAGTGAAGAAAAGAGTCATATTCCCTGCTCTTAAAAATTTGTGAGGGAGTAAATGTTAAAATATAAAAATAGTAGAGGCCCGGTACACAAAACTGTGTGCACTTGGGGGGAGGGGTGTCCCTCAGCCCGGCCTGTGCCCTCTTGCAGTCTGGGACCCCTCGGGAGATGTCCACCAGCTGGCTTAGGCCCACTCCCCAGGGGATCAAGCCTAAGCTGGCAGTCAGACATCCCTCTGGCAGCCCGGGAGCCCTCGCGGGATATCCACTTGCCAGTGAGGAGCAGGCCTAAGCTGCAGTCGGACATCCTTAGCGCTGCTGAGGAGGTGGGAGAGGCTCCCACCACCACCGCTGTACTGGCAGCTGTCAGTCTGGCTTGTGGCTGAGCAGAGCTCCCCCTGTGGGAGCGCACTGACCACCAGGGGGCAGCTCCTGCATTGAGTGTCTGCCCCCGGTGGTCAGTGTGTGTCATAGTGACCAGTCATTCCCAGACATTCTGCTGTTAGGGTAAATTTGCATATTACCCTTTTATTATATAGAATTATTATATAGGATAGAGTCCTGGTGCACGGGTGGGGGTCGGCTGGTTTGCCCTGAAGGGTGTCCTGGATCAGGTTGGGGGTCCCGTTGGGGTGCCTGCCCAGCCTGGGTGAGGGGCTGAGGGCCGTTTTCAGACTGGCCACATACCCTTCAGGGTGGGGGTCCCCGCTGGAGTGCCTGGCCAGCCTGGGTGAGGGGCTGATGGCTGTTTGCAGGATGGCCAAGCCCCCCAGCAGGGACCCTCACCCCATGGGGGTGTGGCCAGCCTGGGTGAGGGGCTGAGGGCTGTTTTTAGGCTGGCCACACCCCCTTCAGCGTGGGGGTCCCTACTGGGGTGCCTGGCCAGCCTGGGTGAGGAGCTGAGGGCCATTTTCAGGCTGGCCACACCCTCTTCAGGGTGGCGGTCCTCACTGGGGTGCCTGACCATCCTGGGTGAGGGGCTGTTGGCCATTTTTAGGCTGGCCACGCCCCCCGGCGAAGCAAGCTTCGGGCTCTACTTTTTTTCTTTTTTTTTTTTCAGCGCCTCCTTGAGTGGAGGCCAGGGTAGGCTGGAAGCAGGTATCTGGGATTTATTTATCTTCTATAATTGAAACTTTGTAGCCTTGAGTGGAGCCCAGGGCCAGCCAGGGCAGGCAGGAAGCTTGGCTTCCTCCATTGCCCGGGGCAACCCAAGCCTCCTGCTTGTTCCAGCTCCATGGCTGCTGCCATCTTAGTTGGGTTAATTTGCATACTTGCTCCTGATTGGTTGGAGGGCATGGCTTGTGGGCATAGCAGAGTGGCAGAGTGATGGTTAATTTGCATGTTTTTCTTTTATTAGTGTGGATACATTACCATATAATTAAAACCATTGATGAAATAGATTAGGGAATGATGGTATTTTAAGAGTAAAGTTCAGGACCTAATACAGAAACAAGACTCACAGAAAGCCTTTTTGAGAAAAGTACATGTGAACTTATTTTAATAGCCTACATTAGCTAAATTAAAATCATATCCAATAATGTTAACCATAGACTGTTTTCATGTTGTACTTAATGGATAGTTGACTTTTACATTTTTTATTAAAAAATAATTGTCCCCAGGACTCTTCTGAATCCAAGAATTATAAAGCACTTCAGTTCATACTTAATGATATTTTATATACAGCCATGTCAATTCAATAAACAATCATGTATTCAGCAGTTATCATAATCACTCTTCTAGGCCTTAAGTAGACAACCAGCACTGAACAAAATAGTACAAAACCTCTATCTTCAAGTAGCTAACATTCTAGTGATTTAAATTACTGAGCTTAAACTCTGCAGGTAGTAACAGAATAATATCATTATAAAGTTAGATCCTGGATTAGCTGCCTTTTTAAACAATAAAGTATCTCTGTTACCTCAGTAAATTAATTGCTCTGTGCCTAAGTTCTTCATATATAAAATGTGGATAATGAAAATTATTATATCTTACAGCTATTGTTAAGACTAAAATTTCACTACTTAAAAGGCAGTTTGACTTGCACATAGAAAGTTCTCAATAAATGTTGGGTGTTATTTTTAGAGAGGGAGCATGGCTTGTTAGAAAAGTTATTGGATAATTCAATATTATTTAAATATTGACTGCAGTTTGGGATAGCCTTACTTGTAGAATGACTATGGTACACTTCACAATTCTTGGCCTCTGTGTCTTCATTTTAAAATGAGGGGTTAGGATAGCTTATCAGTAAAGTCTTTTTAGTCTACATTCAGTTTTACACCTTTAAACTATTCTGACTTTTTAGGACCTTAGGTGAGCTCCTAATCACAGGTCATGCTCCTTTGTGCTTAACTTTGCAGAGAACTTAGTACAAGAACAGATTCGGCTAATCTCATGGAGCAGCACAGCTCACTACTAGAAAGCTGTGCTTTAAAGAGGTCTTATAAAGTCAGCAATAGAAAATTAAGTTTGGAAGGATTTAGAGGCCAGATGTCCCACAAATTTTTTGTTTGTTTGTTTGTTTAGTTGTTTTTATTTTTTCCTTCACTCACAGGAAAGTTGGGGGTAGTTGCTTGAAATTTCCCTCTTAACAGGAGTTGGCTCAGGAAAAAAGACATCTAGAAATTGCTTTCCCATAAAGATAAAGTAAAAGCTAATTTACTACTGTCTTAGAGAATCTAATGCCTCACTTAAACAGATAAAGGTAGTGTTAGTGATCAGAGGAATCTACTGCTAAAGAGATGTCAAGGAGTCAGCAAGCGATTGCCATATTGACTGCTACTGAGTTCAATAAAATTAGTTTGCACCATTGAAAGAATTTTTTCTTGCCTAAAACCCAAGGTAAATTTCAGATACTCACTGTAACTAAGGAGGACTTGTGTTTAAAAAAGAATGCTGAAATGGGGCATAAATGTGACCATGATTCCTTAAAACCTTCAAGATACTTTCTAAATTTCTTAATATAGTTTATGAGCTTGTCTAGCTTGTCCTTTTCTTCCTCATAATCTATGTTTTAGTCAAGCCAAACTTCCCTTAGTTAAGTCCTTGATTATGCTGTGCTCTTTCTCAATTTTGGATCTTTTTTACATATTGTTTCTCTATATGGACCATTCTTTCCCGCCACTCAGCCTGGTAATTTTCTAGTTAACATGCATGTCTCACCTTAAATGCACTTTATTTAAGGAAATTTTCCAAAAGAAGCCCCACTAATATTATTTTCAACTGAACCCTGTATTTCCCCTGTCATAGCATATACCATTTGTATTATAATTATTTATTTGTCTTCATCCTTTGAGCCTGCAATGTCATTGGCACAGGAATCTTAAGGATAAATTGGAATAAAGAAACAGCAAATAAATGGTTAAGGAAAGTAGGCACTGTGCTAGGCATCTTCATGATGAGATGAGTGGCAGAATCTCTCCTCTCAAGGACTTATCAGCAGTGAAGACAGGAAATTTACACTCACAATGATAATATTTATGTATTAAGTCATATACTATAATATCCAGCTCAGTTTATTTTCAACCACTTACATTAAAAAAAAAATCCCTATACCAATCAGATATTTTACTAATATTATTTGAACATATTCTTTATTCCCCAAGTTGTGCTTTTGCCTTTGAATTTTTTTTAGAATTTATGGATACTTCAACAACCATAAGTAACATTAATGAAATGTTCTCAAGCTACTCTGGACCATTGTTTTTCTCTTTCCTCTGTACTTCAATAATACTTCTAGTACTACCACCCAGTTATATAGCTGTGTATATTCTATATATATAAAAGCCTAAGCGACCAAATGATGGGTCAACTGGTTGCTATGATGTGCACTGACCACCAGAGGGAAGACACTCAATGAAGGAGCTGCCCCCTGGTGGTCAGTATGCTCCCACAGCCAACTTCCTGTGCCTGGCCAACATCCCATGGTCACTACCCCCAGCCAACCAGCGTGCCATGGTCCCTGCCCTTGCCTGGCCGGCCCCGATCAGCCCCAATCAAACTGGGTGAGATGGCCCAATTGGCCCCAATCTCCAACCAGGCCTAGGGACCCCACCTGTGCACGAATTCATGCACCAGGCCTCTAGTACATATTTATAACCTTTGAAAGATCCATCAAGAAATAGAAAAATATCTTGCTCACAGAAGTTTCATTATAATTGACATTTTACAAAAAATTATGAGCAAGTCAGGCAGTTCTGCCTATTTTCATCCTGTTGAATTTTTTGATTCATTATCTGTTCTCTAAGTTTGCTTGGAAAAATATAGATCACTTTTTATCCTAACCACTAAATCCTAAACATTGAAGACTAGAGTTTTACTTATATTATTGACTAGCTTTACATGTACCAAGAATTGTGCAGATGCTTTATAATATTCTCCCATTCAATCCTTCCAATAATCCCATGAGGTAGGAAAAACTGGTAACTTCATTCTGGCTCTGAAAGAAAAAAATAGCTTCTAAATAAGTTTAGTTACTTTTTTAAGATCATCCAGCTCATAAGTACAAGTCATAGGTAAGTCTCCACTCTGATTCTAACATCTTAACCATCATTATATTCTAGTCATGGATGATGCACATAGGTCTCCAGATCCTTGCACATCATAAAAATGAGCAATTATCACTAGGTAATTCCATAGACTCAAGAAAATTCCAGGTGCTATAATATACCTTAAAAAATCCTATATAGGTAACAACTATATTTTCAGGAAAGCAGTTATTCTTTACCAAGAATCAGAACATACTTGGTACTTTAATAACACTATCTAATTTTTCCTAAAAGTTTTGTAAGTTTAATATTTCTATAATCACTTTAAACTGAGACTTAGAAAGGTCAAGCAAACTCTTCAAGGTAGCTCACATAGCTAGTAAGTAGCAGACTGTGGATGTGAACCAAACAGTTTGTCATAAAATATATTTTTAACTCCTATACTGCACAGTAGCTTGTCAACCACCATTTTTTTGCTTCTCAGCTTAATTAGTATATATTTGTTATCATTAGATTGCAGAATATGAATGTGGTCAGACTTCTGTTATGTAAATTTACAGACTGGGATCTAGGTACCTGGTTTAACAGTTACTTTGTGACTTTCTCTTTCTACTCTGTAAAAACTGCTGGAGGTATTGCGATTACATCAAATTTAAAGATTTTTATAAGTATAAACTAGTGGCCTGGTGCACAAAATTCATGCATGGAAGGGGGGTTCCCTCAGTCCAGCCTGCACCCTCTCCAATTGGGGACCCCTTGGGGGTTGTCCGACTGTGGTCAGACATGCCTCTCACAATCTGAGACTGCTGGCTCCTAACCACTCACCTGCCTGCCTGATTGCCCCTAACCTCTCTGCCTGCCTGCCTGCCTGATCACTCCTAACTGCCCTCCCCTGCCAGCCTGCCTGCCTGATCACTCCTAACTGCCCTCCCCTGCCAGCCTGATCTCGCTCCCAACTTCCCTCCCCTGACAGCCTCTGTCTCGGCCCCCACCACCATGACTTTGTCCAGAAGGAATTCGGATGTCCAGAAGATGGCCAGTCAACTCGGTCTAATTAGCATATTACCCTCTTAGTAGTATAGATAGATTATATAGGATAGGATTGCTTAAATGGGGGGAGGAGCCTTTTTCAGCAGGAGGAGATGCTCTTGGCAGACAAAAATACATAATCCCTATATTTGAACTGATAGCCAGCCATATGCACTATACTGCCAAATTGGTCATTAAAAATTAAACCACTTTCTTATACCTTACACCAAATAGCTGTTGCCCTTAAAACCCCTCCTCAGCCTCCACCTTAGGTTCTGCCTTCACATTTCACCCAGATTTGATTCTGATTGGTCAGTTTCTATGCCAGTCAGCATCTCCTAGCCTATCAGTGGGCCTGATCAGAGACGCAGGACTGATCAGCAGCCCCAGCGGAGGCCCAAGAGAAAGTGAGGCTCGGCCGCTGGCCAGGCCCAGAGCGAAAGAGAAAGGCAAGTGCTGCCACGGAGGCTGCGGATCAGACCCTGCTTTTCTCTCCAGGCTTCTCTTTGGACCTGATCCATAGCCCCCTCAGCAGTCAGTACTGGGTTGGGGGGCCCTTAATGATGGCAGTCAGTGCTGGGTCGCCATGGCCACCCTGCACTGATTTCCCATATGTGGAGCCTTTGGTTGTTTTGGATGTTACAGACCCTGGGTTTTTATATATTAGGATAATGTTAACACATTTTAATCTTTTATTAGCATATGTGGTCAAGGGCATGATTTCCAGTCACATTGATCTTGTTTAGAATTAGTGAGTAGCATGTTTACACTGAACTCATTTTATACTTTTACTCATATCTCTATTGTAACTCTTAGAATTCTCATTCTCTCCTGCAAAGTCAATATTCTATAATCTAGACAGCATTATGAGCTCAGGTGGGATATCTAAGATCATTACATTTTTTTGTCACATTCTTTCTCATGTAATAGGTAAAACTAATAAAAAGACATACTCATGTAAGATAAAAGCCAGCTGCATTATTTCAACCCAGCAATTGAATTCTATCAATCAAGGTACCCTTTGCTGTCAGAAAAGAAAACTGGAAGGCTCTATGTGGGTGAAAATAGGCATAGGGTAAATTAAAGTAAAAAGCTTAATCTTTACAATAAATATGCTTCTAAATTGAGGAATATGAACTACGAAAAGCATACACTATTTGATAAGACCTGTCTAGACATTGGTATCTTGAGTGTGAATATTGAGTAATAAAATTGAAATGAATAACCTTATGATAAGATCAGGTAAATTCATGAAGATATAAATCAGTAAAAGAGAACAAAAATGTGGTGCTTATTTTAAGGACTAAATGCAGACATGGGCTGGATCTTTATTTGGCAAACTCTATAATCAGTGTACTACCCTATAATGCCTATCATAAAAATCACTGTTCCTTTTCAGTCTATGTTTACTATGGATTTTAAAAACTACCTACCTCACGTATTCTTAATACAATTACTTTTTATTATCTGTTACAAAGTACCACATGTTATTCTAAGTGAATCATTGTTAATATTTTTATTTCAGGGACTTTAAACAAGCCAATATTAAGCATTTCCATCCTAAATAAAATTATCATGAAAATTTATTTATTTGTTTATATGCTGATTGTTTCTGGAAGCTTTTTGTTTATTTATTTAGTTTTTAACATAGTCTATTAACATATGTGTTAAATTAAGATTTCAGAGAGAAATATTAGGGACATAAAAGAGGCTTATCCAATACCTCAAAGTGTGAGAAAATACCAATGCTCATACTATATAGGCTATGTCTTCTACATTTATTGAAAATCAAATAACAGGCCATATTAAAGCTGTGAGGTTTGTTCTCATTTCACCACAGCCTGGCACCTGGGGCTATGGGGAAAGCAACACAGTTCAGGACCTATGCACGTATGATTCTTGGAACCCATTCACAGTTTGGAAGTGACATGAGGTGTTAAATGGTTACAGATTACCAATGTCTCTCTTTTTTTTAATTCTAAAATTAACCAGTCATGATTTTCCTTCTTACAAAAAGGTTTAGATGTGCTTACTTGAAGTTTTACTGTTAAACTCTGTAAGAGCACACATCTACCAGTAGCAGAAGAGTTGGGACCCAAGGTCTATAACGTTTGCAGCTACAGAGGATGAACTGCTAATGGAAACTATAGTTTTCAATTATCCCTCTCCTCCAAAAATCACTGCTACTCAAAGTGTGGTACTTGAATAATCAGCATGGGCCTCATCTGTGGGCTCATTAGAAATGCAGAATCTCATGCACCATCCCAGATTTTCTGAATCAGGATCTACATTTTAACAAGTTCTCTAGGTAATTTACATTAAGTTACATCCTAATAAGTCAGAACTCAACTTGTATTGCCTCCTTGAGGAACTCTTTAGTAATATCCCTGATGGGTCCAATGTCCTTAGTAATCCTGTCATAGCACAAAGTTCCTTTCATCCACTTTTCTGTTTATCAGTCTATGATGGATGTGATTGTCTCTCCAATAGACTGTCAACCCAGGATGAAACTTGTGATCATCATGGCATACCTGGCACAGTGTGTTATATATCATATAATCAATAAGTAGTGAATGAATGAATGAATGAATGAAACCTGTTTGACAATTAGCAAAAATGTCTGTATTATTACTATGCATCATTGATTTCAACTTTAAAAAAATAGCTTTCAGGTGTAATTATTACCATTGTTATTATTATAGATGTTGTTATTGAGTTACTAATGTAATAAAAAGTAGTTTTTAATAAAATAATAGCATCTTTATGATTGGAGCTTAAATCTGATAAAGATGTCAGGATTTTCACATGAAAAGACAAATGATAACATAGAGCCTGTGTATATTAACAGGCAAGGGAGTGAACCCCAGCCCTGTTGAAAGGACTGACTTTTCCATTTCCCAAAATAAGAAATGAAATATTTTGGAATTGCACTTGTCATTTGGGATATACTTAATAACATCTTCCATGTGTCAGACATTCTGCTAACACATTGAGGGTATCAGACAGATCTGATACCTGTCCTTGCGATGCTTTCACTCAATTGTTTTCTAATTTGTAATATGCCTAACAAACTACTTTTTATTACACACAGGACAGAATTGAATTATCCTAGAAGGCAATTGACTGCATAATTGCTTTCATAATGTCTGTCATTTGGCACTTTTCAAAGGTGGCATGGAGAAAGAGGAAATGCCTTGAGATAGCATTAGAGTGCTTTTGTGACCTGCATTATAGATTTCTAATACGTGTTTCTCTGACAATGCCTTGATTCCCCAAATACTCACACATGTAGAATACTATACAGTTTAGTTCATGATAAATTTATTTTTCTTTGCATTTACTGGGATGCCATTGGTTAATAAAATGTTACATGGTTCAGGTATATAATTATACAACACATTATCTGTATATTGTATTTGGTGTTTATCACCCCAAGTCATCACCATTTATCCCCCCTTTACCTTCTACTGCCTCTCCCTAGCCCCCTTCCCTCTGGCCATCACCATACTGTGGTCTGTGCCCATGAGTCTTTCTTTTCTTTGCTCAATGGATGAATGAGAAAACAAAATGAGGTATATCCATACAGTGGAACATTATTTGGCAATGAAAATGAAGTACTGGTATAAGCTGCATCAATGAATCTTTAAAAGATTAAGCTAGTGAAAAAAGTCAGTCCCAGAAGACTATATGTTGTATAATCCCATTACATGAATTGTCTAGACTTTGTCCATCATTAGAATGGTGGTAGTGAGTGCAAGGTTAATTTTTGTCACATTAAAAATATGCTAAATTAATTATCATGATGGTTGCAAAACTGTCAATAAACAAAAAACACTGGATTTTATGGTTTAATTATGTGAATTATATGATATATGAGCTATAGTTTAATAAACATGTTATTAAAACTCACATACAAACGATCGGGTATCACAATTGTATTGGAACCTTCAGTAGTATTATTGAAATTAGAAAACAGTGAAGCAATGCCTAAATTCTAATAAATAACGATTCATAGACTCTACTATGTAAAACCTGTCAATTGACAGACTAGAATAAAGATTTTTTTCAGACTTTTAAGCCCACCAAAATTTTATCACCCAGGAAATTATATAGAAGCATCAATCCAGGAAGATTTTCGTCCTTCACCAAAACTAAGAAAGCGACTTAGAATGCAAACTTTGTATAAAGTAGGCATAGATGTGAGGGTTTATATCTAGAGTCTCAATTCTGTTCCATTGAGCTATTTGTCTATCCTTATGCCAGTATGGCATAGTCTTGATTACTGTAGTTTTGTAGTTAATTGTGAAATAGGGAAGTGTGTCTTCTCACTTTGTTCTTCATTTTAAGACTTTTCCCAGCTATTCTGTTCCTTGCATTTCCATAGGAACTTTAGATCATCTTGTCAATTTATGCAGAAAGGCTGCTTTCTACTGATGATTATTTTGCTTGCTTAGAAAATGTCCTTCTTAACTGACCTACTACATACATTCTTCCAAAATAATTATATACAGTTATTGTTTAAATCAATATTCACTGTTTTCATCATCATTATCTTAGTCTTCAGAACTAACTCATGTAGAATTTCTTGTTGACATACCTTCCAAAGCCTTCAGTGACTTTTCCTAATTTAAACTGTTGAATCTGTAGATCATGTGGAAAGTATTGTCTTATAATTCATGAACATGAAATTTTAGTGTATAACTCTTACACTTCTTTTATTAAATTTATTCCTAAGTATTTTGTTTTTGGTGCTATTTTAAGTGGAATTGTTTTCAATTTCACTTCCAGATTTTTTATTGTGATAACACATAAATAACATCAAATTTATCATTTTTATAACTTTTAAGTGTCCATCTCAGTGGCATTAAGTACAGTCAAATTGTTGTACAACTGTTACCCTATCCATCTCTAGAAATTTTCAGCTTTCCAAGCTGAAATGCCATACAAATTAAACACGAATTCCCATACCTTCCCCAGCTCCTGGAAACCAAACCATCATTATATTTTAGCTCTATAAATCCGACCACTCTAGGTACACATAAGTGGAGTCATGCAATTTTTTTTATTTGACTGGCTTGTTTCACTTAGCATATCTTTAAGGTTTATTTATGTTGAGGCATGTGTCAGAATAACATTCCTTTGTATGCATATATCACATTTTGTTTATCTATTTATCTGGTTACGTACATTTTGATCATTTCTACCTTTCAGTTATTTTTAACAATATTACTATGAAACAAATGTACAAATATATGTCCAAATCATTGCTTTTACTATTTTGGTTACATACCCAGAAGTAGAATTGTTGTATAATATGCTAATTCTATAGTCACTTTTTAAGGAACCACCATACTGTTTTCCATAGTGACTGCACCATTTTATATTCTCAGCAGCAATGCACAGGGTTACAATTTCTCCACATCCTTGCCAATACTTGTCATTTTCTGTTTATTTTTTTAATTTTCTCTTTTTGATAATGGCCATCTTACTGGTGTGAAATAGTATCTCATTATGGTTTTCGTTTGCATTGATCTAATGATTAATGATGTTGAACATTTTTTCATGTTATTATTGGAAATTTGTATATTTTATTTAGAGAAATATCTACTCAAGTTATTTACTCATTTTAAAATTGGCTTGTTTTTTGTTATTGAATCATAAAAGTTTTTGTAAATTATGGATATCAATTATTTATCAGATATATAATTTCAGTATATATTTACATTTTTCTCCAATTTCCTGGGTTGCCTTTTCATTCTGATAGTGTAATTTGATATACAAAGTTTTCACTTTTGATAAAGTACATTTATCTTTATTCTGTCACCTGTGCTATTTTTACCATATTCTTTATTTACTTCTTTCAGCATTTTTCTTGTAGTTTTATTGAATCCTATAAAATAAAAGCGTAGTATGCAAATTGTCCCCTTGACAGGAAGTTTGTCTGAAAGTTCAACCAGGGGGCAGGGCCAGCCAGGGAAAGGGAGGGAGTACCTGGGTGGCAGCTGGCAGCCACTAGGGACCCTACCAGTGCACGAATTTCATATACTGGGCATCTAGTAAATATATAATAGCTATTTTGTGTCTTTGTTTGCTAATTCTCACATGGGGCTCTCTGAAAAGCAATTCTTGTTACAACCTGGTTTTCTTTTTCTTATGTGTGAGTCACAGGTTACTGTTTCTTTGCATGTCTCATAATTTTTGATTGAAAACTTAGAATTTTTGATAATATATTTTAGCAACTCTAGATACTGCTCTTCCCTGCTCCTTATTGTGGGACTTGGTGGTTTATTTTATTTTATCTTTAGGCATGTTTAATTTTTTTTTATTACATGGACTGGATTATTTTGGTGAAGTCTCTGTCACCCCTTTTAGGGTATAGACTTGGGCATATCCACAGTCCCCCTGGGATGACAGTGTTTTAGAAGGACTCTGTTTGATTTTCTGTTTACCTGATTTTTTTTAAGATGTATGCCTCTATTGTTATCACACTTGCCAGTTAGCATGCACTAAGTCTCAGCTGATAATGCAATATACAGATGATATATAATAGAATTGTACACCTGAAACCTACGTAATTTTATTAACCAATGACACCCCCCAAAAATTAAATTTTTAAAAAGGATTTTGTCGTAAATTGCTCCACTGTCTTATTCAATACAATTTTGGCCGCTTCTCAGAAGCAGACTTTGAACTTTGTTTTAACTCCAGGAGGATTCTTCTTCTTAGCCATCTTTTCTCTTGAGTCTGGCTGACCTTTGTTTTAGTTTGTTGCTCCCATGGAGCTACCATCATTGTCTTACTTAATTACCACCAAAATCTCTATTGCTTTTGACAGGCTTTTAGGTTTGAACTTCCCGATGCTCTGATCTAAATGAAGTCAGTTCCCATCGGGAGAATGACCCAGATATCTGTTCTGCAAGCCTGCTTTTTCCCCTGGGCAATCTCTTTATCTCTGCCCTGGAGCTAGAGATGGGTACACTGCCCCACTTCCCTCAGAGTGACCCCTCTGCTTTACAAGTGGCATTCTAGGTGGCTATGGTTGCCTTTGGTCTTCTTGGCATGGAACCTCTGCCCCAGAGTGAGGAGGGCAGTTGGAGCCCAGTATTCTTGGTCTGTTCCTGCAGTAGAGCTTCCACCTGTTTTTAAAGTGAGACACATACCTTTGTCTGTGCCTGTTGTTCTCCCAGTAAAAAAATTACTCTGCTTCCATCTCTTCAGAGAATAAACCTTCAGTGTTCTGCTGCCAAGAAATGTGTTGCATTTACCTTTGTTCATTCTCATGTATTGAACTTAACAGACACCTTCCCAAGGTTGTTGTTGCCTTCTATGGACTGGGACTAGTACGAGGATTTAAGACAACAATGTCTGACCTTTGAAAGGAA
This sequence comes from Myotis lucifugus, assembly GCF_000147115.1. NCBI lineage: Eukaryota > Metazoa > Chordata > Mammalia > Chiroptera > Vespertilionidae > Myotis > Myotis lucifugus. Next base: position 7,147,242 of record NW_005871080.1, read on the forward strand.
AGAAAAATGACTTTTACCTTCACTTTGCAAATACTGTAGATTTAATCACAAGTACCTCTAACCTTCTAAATATGCAGAAATTGTTAGAAGTTATGAACTCTCTTTTCAAAGGAGGTCTCTTTATTCATGCTACCTCATGTTCTCGAACCCAAATGCTACTACTACCTCCACCCTATTATGTTTATCTCAAGTAAGTTATATAATATACTTATGTAATTTATATGCATATAATCTATCTTCAACTGTATATTCATTTTTACCCATCTACCTGTAGGCATAAAAATTCTTTTACTAGATGTATGCAATTTCTACTAGGTAATTATATTTTTCTCAGGTCCTTGTGGCAAATTCGGTTATTTTCCCCCTCAAGCATAGTTTCACTGGGGATGCATCTAAGTATATTGAACCAGGCAAAGATCTAACCATGGTTTTCTTATTATTAATAAACATAGCCTATAATCCTTACTACAAAATCAAATACAAAACACTACTAAAACAAGATGTATAGTACCACATACTACCTTAGTTTTATCAGTCCAATGCACATAGAATGCTCAGCTCTCTCTCCCTTAATTCTCTCTATACCAGTTCATATCTAGGCAGTTACATGATACTTTCAGCTTATAGAGCATGCTTGCTCTCACTATAATTTTAATATGCACGAAAACTCATCAAAACACTTGCTCAGTTGAAATCTAAGGCTCAGAACATTTAAGAACTAGTGTGCAATTAAATGTCTGGTAAGAGATATCACAAACAGGTCTATGTCTTCTACCTTAAAAACTAGAGCACATTTCAAGAAAGCTTGTGTGCCTGTTATTTTATAGAAACAAAAATGGAAGAGAAAATTTCTGGGTCTCTTTGGTGGAAATGTTGTTAATTATTGTAATTATACTATTATAACTGCCAACCTATAATGGGCCTTTTAAAATATTCAGACACTAAGATAAGTGCTTCTATTGAATTACTGTATTTAAATCTCACACCATCCCTATGACATCAGTAATGGCATTCTCCTCATATAATTTAACCTGAGAAGAAAACCCCACACAAGCATCTGTTGTTTTGTTTTATCTTCTCACTAGAGGCTCAGTGCATGAATTCATGCATGGATGGGATCTGGCTGGCCCACCCCGATTGGGGTGGGGGGAGCCAATCAGGGGTGGGGCCAGCCACGGGGAGGGGCTGTGGGCAGTTGGTGGGCTGGCCCGGCCCCCTGGTCGAACTTCGGGTCGAACTCCCTGTCGAGGGGACAATTCGCATATTAGCCTTTTATTATATGGGATATCCTCTCACAGGTAAAACTGAAGTAAATGTTTTTCTTGCACAATATTTTCACTAATAACTTACACCTACAGATTACAGGTATATTATTTAGCACATTTTGTCAATGAATATTGAAACCAAATTTGTCTTTTTTTTAACATAAAATAAATTAACCTCTTCTCATTTGATTGTGCCTTGGTAACTAGATATTAATTTTCTGTATAATAAAAACTTTAAAAGTTTTGTATATTTAAATTTTAGAAATCGGAATGCCATTAAAATAAAATGTTCCTTAAGAAATCAGAATGCAAAGTTGGTAAGTTACTAAAAATGATTTTATTCAGAGTCTAAAGTAAGCCATTTCCATCTAGTGTTAGCCAGTCAGTTGAGGTTAGAACTCCTCTCAGTAAACCTGCAGCTTGCAGATATGATATAAAATGGGAAAATCACCATTGGTGTGGTACATGCTAAAGTTTTTGTTGTTGTCACTTTGGTTTAGCTTTGATTTAGTTTATACATTTCAAATTTCAAGGGGTAGCATACCTTAGAGTTGTATTCCCATTATAGATAGAGAAATGTCTGAGAAAACAGCATGAAAGCATGGCAGTGCAAGGACACTTCCAGGCAGTAAATAAGAGAATACGGGAGTGGAGAAGACATCTTTCTGGTGAGGAAGAGATAGATATCATTCCCGCACACCTTCCATAGGTAATAACCAGTTATGAGGCCCAAATCAGATGGAAAGAGAGGCAGGACCTAGAGTATCTGCCTGGGGTCACCACTGCTTACAAACAACTCTTCACTTGTTTCAGGAGGAAAAGTAAAACGATATTTAAACAGGTAGCTGTGTCCTTTATAAAAAAAATGTGTTCCAGCAGCTAATTTATTTACTAAATTATGAATCATCCATAAAATGGAATAATATACAACTATCAAAAAGGATGGGAAGATATATATATGCTGAGTATATACACACAACCATGTTATTTTAAAACAAAATGTGTACAATCTGTTATAAACTTCACACTGAGTCCACAGAATATTTTCTTAAACTACATAATTGTCTACAACTTCTACCTGATAATATATGTAAATTATAAAAATTTTTGCTTTTCCTTATTGAAAGAATAGTAAATTCATAAGAATATTACTATGCAAAGTGAAAAGTATGAAGTGATAGCTTACTCATGTTCATTTATTAAATAGTATTTTAAAAGAATTGCTTTTGAGTTCTGAACCATGTTGCTAGATTTAAAAAAATCTATGTAGGCAATTGTGTTGTTTGAAAATAGAGGTTGTTTTATTTATTTCATTCTTTCTAATTTTTATACCTTAAAATCTTTTTTTTTCCTCTCACCTTAATGCACTGGCTAGGGCCTCCAGTCCATTATTGCCTATAAATGGTAAGAGCAGTTACCTTGCTCCTGTTATGACTTGTCCCTGATATCATAGCAGATATTTGTCAGGTCAATGAATATGTTTTTTTTGTTAAGTGCTTTTTAGGCCACTATTGAAATGATCATATTTTTTTTCTCTGTTAGTCTATTGATATGGTAACCTGCATTAATTGATTTTCAAATTCTAAGCCAGTCTTGTATTATATGGTAAACCTTATATAGTCATGATATATTATTATTTTATATATTGCTATATTTGGTTTGTTAGGAAGTGTATATCTATGTTCAAAGGGAGTATTGTTTTATAGTTTTCTTATTTTGAATGTATTTGTATGATTTGGGTATTAGAATAATTCTAAACTCGTAAAAATGAGTTAGAAATGTTTTCTTTTTATCTGATTTTTAGAAATGTTTGCATGGAAATGGTACAATTTCTTCTGCAAATGTTTAGTGGAATCTCCAGTGAAACTATCTGGATCTAGCATTTTCTTTGTGGGAGGTTTTAGTTCTAATTCAATTTATTTTATAAATATAGAAATATTCAGATTATCTATTTCTTCTTGAGTGAGATTTAGCAGTTTGTGTCTTTCACAGAATTAATTTATTTCATCTATGTTGTCAAATTTAAGGGCTTAGAGAGGTTGGTAGTTTTTCTTATTATCTTTTTAAAGTTATAGAGTATGCAGTGACAGCCTCTCTTTTCTAGCTGCTGTTTTTAATTTGTGTCTTTTTGTGAATTTAGTAAGGTCATATGATACAAGGTTAATTTGTAAAAATCAATTATATTTCTAAATGCTAGCAATGTGCACTTGGAAGTTGAAATAAACAATACCACTCATAGCAACACTCAAACTATGAAATAATTAGCGACGAATTGAACATATTTGTGTAATATATGCTGAAAAATCATGAAAAAAAGCACCCAAAGCTCAAAATAAATGTATATATACACCATATTTGTAAATTAGAAGACTCCATAATGTTGTTAAGATGTCAGTGTTCCCAAATCTGTAGACTTAATAAAATTCCAATTAAAATCCTAGCAGGGTTTCATAGAAACTGACAAGCTGATTATAAATTTTTTATGGAAATATTAAGGAACTAAATATCTAAACAAATCTTGGAAAACAAGGACATAGAATGAGAACTCATGCTACCAGATTTCAAGATTTACTATATCAAAAGCAGTGTGATATTGGAAAAAGGGTAAATATGTAGATTAATCAAAAATACCCCCACAAATATGTAATCCACTGATTTTTAACAAAGATTCAAATGTAATTCAACGAAGAAAGGTTAGATTAACAAATGCTGGAAAAGTTCAACATTTAATGTAAAAAGAAAATGAACCTTGATTCATATCTTACATACTACATGAAAATTTGATAGATTCTTATAAAGTGAAACATCTTTTACCATACTAGAGGCCTGGTGCATGAAATTTGTGCACTAGGTGGGGGGTGTCCCTCAACCCAGCCTGCACCCTCTCCAATCTGGGACCCCTCGGGGGATGTCTGACTGCCGGTTTAGGCCCGATCCCACAGGGAGACAGCAGTCCCACAGGGATCCGGCCTAAACCGGCAGTCAGACATCCCTCTTACAATCCGGGACTGCTGGCTCCCAACCGCTTGCCTGCCTGCCTCTCCTAATTGCCCCTAGCCGCTTCTGTCTGCCAGCCTGATCACCCCCTAACGACTCCTCTGACAGCCTGATCAACGCCTAACTACTCCCCTGCCAGCCCGATTGCCCCCAACTGCCCTCCCCTGCTGGCCTGGTCCCCCTCAACTGCCCTCGCCTGCAGGCCTGGTTGCCCCAATTGCCCTCCCCTGATGACCTGATCACCAACAATTGCCCTCCCCTGCCATCCATCTTGTGGCTGTGGGCACTGCCATCTTTGAGGGCATGGCAGTCAATTAGAATATTCCCTCCTTATTGGCTGTGGGTGCCACCATCTTTGAGGGTGGGGCAGTCAATTAGCATATCTTTGAGGGTGGGTAGTCAATTAGAATATTCCCTCCTTATTGGCTGATGGCGCTGCAATATTTGTGATGCATGAGGGTCAATTAGCATATTCACTCTTTATTAGATGGGATAAGCAAACATTCCCATATTTACCCAAACAAAATGATAACCTATATTTATACAAAACATGTTTGTAAATGTATATAGCAACTTTATAAATAATGCACCCAAACTAGAAATAACTGAAATCTCAATCACTTGTGAAATGAATAAACAAACTGAGGTACATTCATGCAGTGGACACTATTCAGCAATACTACTGGTAAAATAACATGGATGAATCTCCAATACATTTTACTAAGTAAAGATGCCACTGGCTGGATGATTCCATCTATATAGAACCACGCTAGAATAGGCAAAACTATAGAGATAGAAAGCAGATCAGTGAGTACCAAAAACTGGCAGTGGGGCAAGGAGATGACTGTAGAAGGGCCAGAAAAATCTTTTGGGATAATGGCACTGTTCTATCTCTTGATGATGGTATTGGTTACACAACTGTATGCGTTTGTTCAAACTCACAGAACCTTACACTAAAAGGAGTGGATTTTACTGTATGTAAGTTATACTACAACAAAAATGGAACAAACATATTTAAAAAAGAATTTCCTTCCTTAATGTTAAGAGTGCATTGAAAAAGTAAGGCCAAGTCTGTGGTTTAGCAATAAGCAAATTATTCTGAAGAAATTCACATTAGCAACCACAAGCAGGAGCCTAATCTCTGGAAGCCAGCTCACACTCCTTTTTAATAGGCCAGGGAAATAGGGGTGAGAGAAAGAATGATGTGGCACAAATTATCAACATCCTAAATATGACAAGCATGTGTCCTGCTGACAAGAGGGGCTGTCTGGCATGGTAATATGCTGTATCAGCTTTTCAATTTCCAAGTTTAAAAAGCGAAGGAAATATTTATTTTTTCAAAGTGTTACATTAAAAAGAATAATTTTTTTCTCATTACTAAGATTATAGTTGTTGGTTAAAGGGCATTTTTGTATAAGGCAAATTCAAGGAGCAATTTGGTTACTAAAATTGAGAATAAAACCTTATTCCACCTTGTAAAATAATGTTTCATATAACATATATTTGGGATGGTACCTATATCTTTTTGTATTTCCAAAGAGTTTATAAAAGTTCTAATTTTCTCTCTGGAAGAAATATATAACCTAGAAGCACATGAATACAATAGCTGTGTTCTCACTATCATATTAAGTCCAATACACAATCAATGTGAATTGTATGATTTTAGGTCATAAAGGCTGCCAGCATATTGCTATTGATTATACTATGGATGAATTGATGGCTGTACATACAACATTGCAAACAGTGGTTCTCTGGCTTAGAAATATTTATATAAACAAAACTAAAGTACAAAGAATCCTCCTAACAGTAATAACTTGTAATTATTGTAATTGTTAGAATCTTATAATTGTTGGAATCAAGTTATCATCTTTTAATTACCATTCTCTGCTGTTGTGTTTTTACTCTGAGGCAGGTTAGCAAGTTATTTGTATGTGTTTTCTAAATCATAAACCAGCGTACATTTGGGGAAATGTGTTCTAAAACCCAATGCTGTTAAAAAACACACAAAAAACATAATAATCCCTAAAGACTGAGAAAATGGCCATAGCTATTTGGTGAAAATTGTTTATCTGAGGTGTTAATTGGTCCATGCTTATGTAGAAAATTAAAGGTGGATGTACATTGATTTGCTTCAGAGAATGATACTCATATTTTATAGGAACCAATTGCTAGTAGCCAGGATAGAAAAAATCTTTATTTTCTGTGGTTACTGTTTTCCCCTCTGCAATCAGGTAAACATTTCAGGAGAATTTGCCTAAAAGGTATCTTCTCTGGAAGATATTTAAAAATGCACATGTGCTTTGGGGGCAAAACTAGAATTATGTCATGTAACACCCAAAAGTAAAAGAGCAAAAGAGAAAGCCCTGCTGTTGTAAAAAGAAACATAGTTCCAAATTGCCGGAAAAAATGTTTAAATTATACGAATATTGACAATAGATAGTCTGTTGTACTGAATGGGTGATTAACCTTAAATGGTACAATGATAATAAAAATACTGATAATAAAAAAGTTACTATTTGGCAGGCAATATTTTTTTAAAATATATTTTATTGATTGTTTACAGAGAGAAAGGGAGAGAGATAGAGAGTTAGAAACATCGATGAGAGAGAAACATTGATCAGCTGCCTCCTGCACATCTCCTACTGGGGATGTGCCCGCAACCCAAGTACATGCCCTTGACCGGAATCGAACCTGGGACCCTTCAGTCCGCAGGCCGATGCTCTATCCACTGAGCCAAACCGGTTTCAGCAAGGCAGGCAATATTTTAAGAACTTGGCATGACTTACCCCATTTAAAACTCATGACAACTCTATGAGGTAGTTTCTATTGTTATTCCCATTTTAGAGATAACTAAAAACAAGAATAGAGATCTTAGGTCATTTACCTATCACCATGTATTGTATAACAAACAACCCCAGTACCTAGGGAGTTCAATGAAACAACAACAACAACAAATAATTTGTAACCCAGATCACAGTACAGTTAGGTTCATGGCTGCCTCCTATGTTGTGTTTCAGGCTCCCTCAATTTGAGGCCTCTACTTTCCCAAGGTCCAATGAGTTTTCTGCTGAATCCCTTGCATCCAGAGCGCTGACAAGTGAAGGGAAGAAAGTGGAAGATTATCTGAATTCTTCAGGGGCAGTTCAGGAAGAGGCACACACGAATTTTGCTTATATAACATTGTCCAGAGCCAGAGATATGGCTTTAACCTAAGAGCAAGTCAAGTGGGAAAACTTCTTGTTTTATTTGCCCATGAAGAGGAAACAGGATTGGTGAACATTAGCTAATTTTTGTGATACTCACATAACCTGGAATTAGTAAAACCAGAGTTAGAGCTTAGGTACTCTGGCTTCACAGTCTTTAGCCATTATATTCCACCAGCTCTTAGAGGAAAGGAAAAGGAAAAGAGATATAATATGAATTAATTTTGTAACCATGTAGAATTCTTACTATTTATTATTAATAATAAAAATTCAAAAATCTATTTCTTAAATCTATTTCTAAGTTAAACAACATCTTAGAATCTTAGATACCTCAAAGCTACACACTATTTGTAAACCAAACATGTCAAACTCACGGCCCATGGGCCACATGTGGCCCACAACGAATATTTTTTTGCAGCCCAGGCAATATAAAGTATGTAAGAAAAGTTTTAATAAAAATTTCATAACCTAATTTTTACAATATCCTGTTATACATAATTATTAATAATGAACTACAACATTCGCGAATGACTGATTACTACAATCGTGTTGCATTCATTTCCCTTATGTGCCTTACGCGCAGGCACACCATTTCTCTCCACTAATACTAGCAGCGAATATTTTAGCAGCCGATTGCCAGGTCATTAGTCTTGGACTGACTTGTTTGGTGTGTGCAACAGGAACTATTTTTCTTTTGGAGAACAAGAAAACTAGGTTTGTGTTACACTTATTCATTTGTGCAGTTATTCAGTGTCTGGTAAGTTAATGTTCAAGAAAAAATATTAATTTTTATTAAAATGTTCTATTATTTTATGTTAATGATGACTCATTTAATTTCTGCCCTTTATATTCAGCATGTCTCTATTGAAATTAACCTATGTTTCTATGAAAATTGAAGCTTTTGTTTTTTAGCGGCCCACATCAACTTAGACCTTGTTTATTTGGCCCGTGTTAGCCTTTGACATTGCTTATTGTAAACTGTTAACTTGAATTTGATAGAAAATATATACCCACACTTTTATAGTACTCTCCTAGACAACTTTGAAAAGGAAATAAAAATATTCCTTAAAATAACAGAATGGAGTGGGCCTGTGTTGGCTTTGTCTTCATCAATTGGATTACATTTGATTCCTGACATCATAGCTACTCTCCTTTAATTAAAAATGACACTTTCCTTTTATGATAATGCTGAGGAATACAGATCAGATTCCCTGTTTACATATCTGTTTCTTGGCTTGCATAGTGCATCTCCTTAAATACTAGTGGTCTTCCTACTTCAGTTTAAGATCCAAACCAATGATAATGTTGCATGAACCAATGACCGTGCTTCATAAAAAGCACTCTATGAAGACTGATCTGAGTATGAAATTTCTGTTCTACTCTAATAATCTTTCTAGCAAAATTAATTTGATGCATTTTTAATTACATACATAATCATTATAGTGTTGCACATAATTAGGCATACATGGTAAGTAGTTCTAATAGATAACATTATAATAATTAGTATTGCTTTCACAGAGTCAAGCCAAATTTTAAATTTTTAGTTTTTCATGTTGTCAGTTCTTCATAGTTCTTCATAGCTGGTTAGAAGAATTAGCACTTACCATTTTACCTGATATCATATACCATTTAATCATTTCCCTATCACCTCTTTGCACAAACACAAATTCTCATACAGGATAAAATCAATAAACCACAAGCTAAGTTGCCCACGTTTCTTCTGCTGTTTTCAACCACCAGACCCCCACCTAATACTCAAAACTGTGGGTGAGGTTCTGGATTTTCATACTCATTCCCCCGCCCCATTTTCTTTTATTTCTCCTCAATTCTCCCCATCACAACCCCCATGTTGTTAACTTGTATCAGTGCGCATTGGATTAGAGAGAGCCGAAAGATGGAAGCAATAGTCTGTGGATTTTCTACTTCAGATTGAGACAGGGGAAAAAGAGGGTTGGGCTACTGGGATTAAGTGGAAAAAAACAATACATGTAAAACACTGAGTTATTACGCCTGCCGTAAGGTACGGACTAAATTAAGTAGGTCCTACCCATACCTTTCTTCTCTTTATCCCCTAAAATGTGTATGTCTTTTCTATGACAGTCCTTTCCATTTCCTCTTTCTGTCCCAGCCCCTTATTACATTTATCTTTGTCCTCTCTGCTCTACTGAAACCCTTTTTAAAGGTCTTAATTGATCCTATTTGGAAACCCCGTGCATTTTTTAGAGTTCACCCAAGTATATTTCGCTAAGGCTTTGCCATTAATGGCTCTGCTCACTTTGATGAACTGTTCTTCTTCCTTAGGTTTTGTGAAGCTTTCTAGGTTCTTCATCTATATGTTTGATTGTTTAGCAGTTTCTTCATTGACACTTTTTCTCCTTGCCTTTCACATGTAAAAGTTCTCTGGATTATAATTGTATCATAAAACTTCTTTATGAGGGATGATTCTTTCCTCCTTGGGCTACAAGCACCAACTTTACATTTGTAAATTCCAGATTTACAACCCCAGTCCAACCTTCTTTTCTTAAATAGACTCAAATTCTCAACTTCCTCCTGCCCATTACTCTATCAACATTTTAAACTAAACAAAGACAAATTTATTATTTTCCCAAAACTTCCAGTTCTCCTGTTATTCTTAATACATTTTATTGGTACTATTAACTCCCTGACATTATGCTTTCACCAAGTTTTTGACCATCCATTGATCTAAATATTCATAGCCCTAATTTATGCCTTTGCTATTGTAGCCTTTTAGATGGCTTTTCTTCTTTCACTATTTTTCACTTATCTTTCTCCCTGCTATTAGGTATTTTCAAACAATACAAGTCAAAATATATCACCCTGTCCTCATTAACTAGCAATGACTCCCATTATCAGGAGAGAATGCTACTTAATCTATTAATTAATCCACCTGGTCCTGGTCCTAAACAATTCCAGTCCTATTTTCTACCACAGTCAACAGTATGTTCCAGATACCTACCCCCATTTTCAGTCTCTTTATGAATTTTTCTCTTTCTAGCTTATGAATTTACATTTTTATTTAACATATATATTATTCTGCTATGAGTTATAGCTGTCTAACATTGTTCTTCCCACCTAACACCACTTCCCCACTCATGGCATAATCACTTAGTTTGGGTAAAGCAATTTTGTATCTGTGGAACCCCAGCGGAGTGCTTAACTTTGACTAGGTACTCAATCCATGTTGGACTAAAGTAGCACATATGTGCACAGCAATTTTGAAATGATTCCACAATAATCAAACAAGATTTGACAATTCAATTACCTGACTTGAAGATGTAAATGAATGATATTTAGGACCTAGTTTAATGAAGTAGAAATGAAACTTGAGACTGTTAATCTTCATCCTAGAGTTCAGCTATTTTATTGATTTTTTGATGCATTTATCCTATAAAAATCGTGAAACACTTTGTTTTCTGTCGCACATTACTAAGCCTAGGCTGACAAACAAAGATACACCATGGTTCCAGCCATCGCCAGATTGTCCAGTGGGAATTACAGGTATCATTACATAGGTATTAGAATATATAGGTATCAGAACATAGACTTTATATTTAGAATGACCTTAATTTGAATGCTAGCTCTACTGTATGTTTGCTGTATAATCTTGGGTTATCAACCATCAGATTTATCATCTGTAAAATGTAAGTTACAATAATAACTACATGTTTAACTGTTGTGTGTTTCAAAAAGATTGTGAAATTAAAGAACTTGATATAGATTTATAATTTGTAGCTATATAAACTGGTATAAAGAAACATTTGTTACATATTTTATTGCTAATACATTTTTATAAACCAAGTTACTACTCTTTGTACGTTACATAAATATTGACATTTATGTTAGCATAAACTTAGCACTGATCCCAAATCCAAACCTATTAAATAAAATATAGTTAATTTGTGTATTGGTTGAATTTATATTTTGGAAAGAACAATTGTTCCAAGTTTTCAAGGAGAAAGAACTTTAATATAGTCACAGCAGTGAACATTAGAAATTGACGAGGGCACAACTAGCTGTCAAGTTATGATACTACAGTTATGTCCCAGTCAGAGAGGAAGCTCTGATGTTTGTTGAGTTCAACAATAGCATATTGATAGAAAAAGATCACAGCCTCAGCCCTAGGGCACCCCAACATTGGCAGGTTGACAATAAGAGGAGGAATCTCACAAAGGAGACTGTGAAATAGGAGGAAAAGCAAGGGTGTGGAGCCCATGGAAGTAAAGTCATGAATCTGTTTCAGAAAACAGTAGTTACCTGTGTCTACTGCTACTGAGAGGTCAAGGAAGATGAGGACTAAGGAAAGGTCATTGTATTTAGTTAGCATCAAGATCATTGGAGATATTCAAACAAGCATTTCTTTGGAGCAAAGGCTTGGAGTGGGTTTAAGATAGAAACAGAAGGGTAGAGAGAGACAGTGGGTATGGGTAATTTTTAAAATTTTGTTGCAAAAAGGAACTGAACAATGGTGACTAATAGGAGAAGTGAGGTCAAAGTTCTTTGTTTTTAAGTTGGGGAAAAATAAGAGCATGTTTGATGCTGAGATTGAACTAGTGCAGGGGTCAAAAAACTTTCTATAAAGAGCTATAGTAAATATTTTAGGCTTTGTGGGCCATAGGTCTTGGAGGCAACTAGCCAGCTATGCCTTTGTAGAGTAAAAGCAGCCTGAGGTAATATTTAAACAAAGGGGCTTCACTGTGTTCTGGTAAAAGTTAATTGACAAAGATTGAGGGCTTTAGTTTGTTCTAGTACATAGTTATTTAAAAAATAAAAAGCAATTATGAGAGGAAGTAGAGAATAGCTGAAGTTATATCCTTGACTCGGTGAGAGGGCATGGAATTTGTGTAAAGGAATTGGGATTTGGGCTTTGATTATGAGTTTTAAAAGCAATAAAGACAAGAATATGCAGAGGTGGATAAATATGAAAAACAGATCTGTGGAAAATCTCTTTTGAATGCTTCAATTTTCTAAGAAAAGTAGGAAGCAAAATTATCATACTGTGGCAGAAATTACCAGGCGACCGGAAAACACATAATGGGCAGTCGGAAGATTCAGGAAAACCCTTTATTTGCAGATGCACTAGTGTGGTGACTAAGGGGAGTCAGTCTCCAAAGCCTGAGTACCGAATGAGCGGTTGGGCTGGGGGGGTTGTCTTTCCTTTTATCCCTTAGTTTCTTTGTCTCCCAAATATGGACCAGGCTTCTGGACTTTTCACAGGCTTTGCATCCCCCATGGGTTGGGATGGGGGGAGTGAGATTATGACCAAACATCCAGGCTAGCTGGCGCCAGCAGTTAGTTTTCTTTGGGGGCTTTTTATGTCTCCCCTGCAGATATACAGGTTCTGCAAGGCTAGCAAGTGTTATGCCCAGAGTTCGGGGTCCCCAATAATCAACCACCAGGGAGCCTTTTCCGATGCAAAAGCAAAAAGTCTTTATTCAAACCCGGGTTTGGCTCCCATTGGCTCCCAGCCTCGACGAGAGAGAGAGAGAGAGAGAGAGAGAGAGAGAGAGAGAGAGAGCGCCCCGGGAGAACAAAGGTTATATAGGGCTAGTCATTTGGGTGGGCTTAGGTAAGTGACGTGAGTTACAGAGATTGGTCACTCTGGTCAGAGTTTTTCAGCAGGGTCTTACAGCACAAAGGTCAGGAAGTGACCAGCACATTCTGAGGCTTGAGCTGTCCCCCACTGTAGCCTTATTAGGACCTTAGCTGCATTCCTGGAGCTTCATTGGTCCATTCAGGTGGTGGTTGGGGGAGTTAGGACAGTACTGGCATTCTTGTGGTCACTCTCAGAAAAGGAAGGGGGCTTAGGCTGAGGGCCCAGCCCTACAAGACAAGATGGAGGAGATTTTTTTGTCTTTTCACAGGGACACAAGAGAAAAGGGGTTGGGGGCTAGCAAGCTTATGCATCAGAATGCAGTTTGCGGGGGGGGGGGGGGGTGTCTCAGGCTGCCTTTGCAATATGTGTGACCATAGGAAGGAAACTTGAAGTTTTATGGAGAGAACATGCATAAAATAATTAGAGTTGAAAAGTAATTGGCTAAAAAAAAATACTATAGATAATTAAATTTCTAGTAAAATGTCAAATTTTCAGCTTGAAATATTCCTGCTCTTCTTTTCCACATTGGACTTTTTATACATTTACATATTTATATATATATACATATATATGTGTGTGTGTGTGTGTGTCTGTATATATATATATATATATATATATATTTATGAAGCAGCAGATAAACTTGTAGCAAATAGCAACATATTTTAAATCATTTAAGTTTAATCTTCAATACCCTTCAATACCCTTATTTTTCTTCCTGGGGTGGGACAGGAGGGCTGTCACAATCCATTAATAACCCTATTTTCCTTTTTAAATATATTTTTATTCGTTTCAGAGAGGAAGCAAGAGGAAGAGAGAAATAGAAACATCATTGATAAGAGAGAATCATTGATTGGCTGCCTTTTGTACATCCTCTATAGGGGAATGAGCCTGAAACCCAGGCATATGCGCTGACTGGGAATTGAACTATAACCTCCTGGTTTATAGGTCCACACTCAACCACTGAGCCATGCCAGTCTAGCAATAACCCTATTTTCAAATAGAAAAATCAGTTACATGTTCTATGCATATATTTTTCTAGTTTAACAAGACTTATTCCTGTTAGAAATCATTTATGCAGTGAATATTCTCCTGTCACTTCAGCTGTTTCATGCATTTATCATATTGAATCTTAATTTGCTCTGATGGCTTGCTAATTTTTGTTTTAATGAAATATTCACACTGAAATAATTCAGATATAACAAAATATATTATGTCCAGTAGTTGTCTAATATTTTGCAACTCGTGAAAGAAAAATTATTGAAATTGAATATATTCATCGATTGCTATGAAGGTTACGCATGGATTAGTAAATCAAAACAAGTGCTCAAAAGATAGAAAATCAATTGATACGTCAGATAGGAAAGGCATGGAACCAATGGTGAAATCAACCACTTAGTTGACATTTTTCCATTTGAAATAATTTAATTTACAAGAATTTGAAAGGATTTTGTGACTTTGAAAATATATAATGAGCTAAAAAGTGAAAAACTGAACAAATAGAACTGAAATATTATTAACGATACTTCAAACAAATGCAAATCAACATATTTTAGAAGGAATACATGCTGTTTGTTCTCTCAACCAATCACAGAAACTTTGAAGGATGCACTGAGCAAATATTAACAATATTTAAATTTAAACACATGTATGTGCACAGTCATATAGAGGTGATCTTTCTGTTTTTCTCTACAGAACTGTTGTCCAATTGCCAGCAGTTGAATTGTCAGTATAAATGTGCAGTGGTCAGAAATAGTACAAGATGTTACTGTCAAGATGGATTTGAAGTAAAAGAAGATGGAAGAAGCTGTAAAGGTAAGTATGACAGGTGACTATTAATTTTTTTTCCAGAAGCTTAGTGAACAGAAATTTTATGAAGTATTTTTTATTACCTACCATGTGATCCACACAAAGTTTACATTTATTTTCCCTAAGATTTAAAAGTTGACACTCATTCCCCCAAAAAAACTACAAACATAAATATTATAGGACTGCGCTTATATCAATAATTTTTGATTCATATTACAATAATGTTAAACATGGGAAGTGTTTTGGTTAACCGTTAAAATATTGGATTTAATTATCTTAAATTTCCAATTGTTTTATGCCTATTATACAGCCGCAGGGTGGTATAACTGTGTTAGGTTAATAATAATCATGTAATATCCTTTACAATTTTTGCATTGGAAATTCTGACAATTGGCATTTCACCACTATGTTAATAATGGTGAACATGACAATATTTATATTTTAAATGTCCTAATTCTTGTTTTGTAAATACTCTAGAACAAAACAAAACCAAAAAAAGAGGCTCATTGCTTTTTAATAAACATTTGTGCCTTGAATTTGTAGTTTGTTGTTTACTTTCTGCATTATACAAATGTTATAGAAACATTTATTATTAAATGTCTATCAGGCCCAGTGGATGCATAATCTTTCTAATTTTTTTTACAGTGGTAGGCAGCAGTAAATGTACCAGGTGTCTGACTGGTGGGGTCAGACCAAACCTGGGTAATTGGGTTCTGACTAGGAAATAATTCAGAGCCAAGACCCAAAACTGTAAGAGAATATTTACTTGGTAAATTACAGAGATAGACAAAGTAATTCCTAGAAGAAATGGGCTTAGGAAACAGGTTATGGAAGTAAAGGAAGGAGCCTTGAAGCATGGAAGTGAGGAAGCTAATGGTAAAGTGCCTGGGGCAGGGAGGGAGTAGGGGAAGGGAAAGGTACTGTGTACTCCTGGGAGGGAGAGCGCACTGGGTCCTCCATACTAAGAATGGAAATTTTAAGGGATGCCCCAGGGGAAGATCTCAATAGAATATTCAGCAGTTTTCCACGTGTGTCCTTTCAGGGTTGTGGTCTCCACTGATTGGCCAGCACCAGGGCAGGGAGTCCTTATTCAATGCAGCTGGTCCTGATGAAATGTGGGGTTCAGGGGTGCAGATTCTTCTCGTGGGTTCTTATACAATGAAGTTGAATAATAAATTTGTGGACTAACAGATTTCTTTAATAGAAATGTAGAAGTTTATTAGAAGCATATACAAACTCCAAGGGTACCCCCTGGGGAGGAGCCCCCAAATGCAAAAAGCCTGCTCTCTCTCTCTAATGGGAAAAATCTAAATCCAAAAAAATCTAAAAATCTGCTGAGTCTCTGTCTCTTGATTTATAAAGGCTGCAGATCTTTGTCTGAGCCTGACCCTTTCTAATTGGATCCTTTATTAATTTAGGACCCCCATGCCTTCCTCATTGGTCATTCTGCTACATAGTGTTAGTTTCAAAGTCTAAATCCCACGTGCTGCCCCCCCCCCCTTATCTCGCCAGTTGGAGTTGCCTTTGATCTCTCAGCTGCTCAGGCAAGAGATATCTCTGTCTTTGGTTTATGGATGTTTTAATTGCTCAGGCCAGAAATGTTTCCATCTTCCTGGAATGCCCCCCCCCCACTCCCTTCCTGTGGCATTTCTCTATCTTCTGTACAAGTAAGATAAGTGAATTCAAGCCCCAATCTATGCATTTCTCTTGCATGGACCCTCCTTATCTCTAAGACTCCCAGAACTTGAACTTGCCTGTTTTGTTTCTGAAATCCCTTTCACTGATGTCAGTCATGGTTGGTTTTGTTGCTTATCTGGGCCTGGAGCTGAACTACAACTAAGGCATAGATGTTATCTCCAGGGAATAAAAGTCAGGGGGTCCAAACCTCATGACCAGCGATATGCTAGGGGAGGAAAAGTCACCTTGGTATCGAGGCTCTGCCCCACAATTGATTGTACATTGCTAGTTACTTGTGGCTTTCCACACTAGTGACCTGCCCCATCGTCCTTGCTCTGC
Source organism: Myotis lucifugus (assembly GCF_000147115.1). Taxonomy (NCBI): domain Eukaryota; kingdom Metazoa; phylum Chordata; class Mammalia; order Chiroptera; family Vespertilionidae; genus Myotis; species Myotis lucifugus. The sequence goes on from NW_005871080.1 coordinate 7,164,143, forward strand.
TCATGTCTGTCTAACTGCCTACAGCAGGACCAAACCGACATATTTATTTAAGTGACATTATTTTTAAGTCAACACTTAAAAATTAGAAGATTGCACACAAAAGGTCAGACTTTGAGGAAAAAACAAATCATAAGAATTGCCAGACTAGACCCCATATCATCACGAAAGTCAACAAAATGAGAATAGTACCTCTAGACATACAAATAATTTATAGTTTCTTTTTTAAAATATATTTTTATTAATTTCAGAGAGGAAGGGAAAGGGAGAGATAGAAACATCAATGATGAGAGAGAATCATGGATTGGCTGCCTCCTGCATGCTCCACACTGGGGATCAAACCCACCACCTGGGCATATGCCGTGACTGGGACTTGAACTGTGACTTCCTGGTTCATAGGTCAACACTCAAGCACTGAGCCATGCTGGCTAGGCTACAATTTTTAGTGTAAACCAGCAGTTGTCATTCACACAGGGTAGGCTAATATATCTCTACTCAAACTTCTTATTCTTTGGCTACACCTGACTCCTATAAGAATCAGGGTTTTAATCTCATTTTGGATGACTCTCTTCTCCTGAATCTCCTCATTAAATGCATAAAGATAAATTCAATCAATTTCCTCTGTTGAACATAAATAAGAAATTATGCAGCAATCACTATGGAAGGTCCCCAGTGGAAGAAGAGCTCTTCTTTCTTTCTCTGCACTCCTGAATGGCCAGGTTTGAACATCATTTACACTTTCCAGAAGCCATATTTCCAGAATATTTTCTGTCCTTAAAGTAAGAAAGTAGGCAGAATTAAAAGTAATGACAGGCCTACTTCTTTGTGGTCAATTTTGGGGGAGTATATCAATGTCACAGCAGTGCATTCTGGCTAAGGAGAAAGAACAAAAGAAATCATTATTCATATTGCTCTCCTGGACAACATAATGATATCAGAAAAACTAAAATAAAAGCCAATAACATTAACGTTGAACCATCTGTGAAAATAGATAAGAATCATTTTTGCCACTGTGGACTGGACTTTACCAAATATAAGATTTCATTTCTTTTATTATCATTGTAGATTCAGCTTCAAAGACTATTCTTTCTATCCCAAAGCTACTTACTTCAAACAAGCGATCCATGAATACAAGCTAGTTAATATACAAAGCTAAAGAAACCTGAGAAAAGTGCAAATGAATGTCTTACAAATGCATAGTTTTCTAATTAAAATGGTCCCTTAGCTTCTCAATAATCTTTTTGCTTTCCTTTACTAAATACCTTTCTTAGCTTTGGGTGATCAGAGGGTGGGGCTCAGAGTTCTGTTTGGTCTTTGTGGTGACTAGCCCCCATCCTGACATTATCTAGTAGTGACTAGCCCCCATCCTGACATTATCTAAGTGACCTCACTCACATGGACTCTGGTGTATTCCAAAGGGCCTCATCTATATATATATAAAAGGCTAAGCGACCAACTATCTGACCACTAGCTATGATGTGCACTGACTACCAGGGGGCAGACACTCAACACAGGAGCTGCCAAGCTGTGATGACTTGGTAGCTGCGGTTCTTGGGTGACGCACCCAGAACGACAGAGGAGGGAGTCTGATTCCGGGGTGTGTCACCCGGGAACCACCCTCTCGCAATCCAGGACCCCTTGGGGGATGTCGGAGAGCTGGTTTTGGCCCAATCCCCACAGGCCAGGCCAAGGGATCCTCCCAACCACTCACTCCGCAGATGTCCTTCAAGCCGCGTTGCCGTCCCAGGTGTGGCCGGCAGGGGAAGGACCACAGGAGATTGGCTCCAGGGTGTGTCCCGTCCATCTAGTCCAGCCCCACCGGCCATCTTCTAATTAATTTCCTTTCAATGTGCACAAATCCGTGCACTGGGGCACTAGTTATAAATAACAAAGAACACTCCTGTTACTCAGAAAATACAAGGGTTTGAAGAACTGAAGACAAAGAACAAATAATATATTTTATTATACCATAGCAGTTTAATCCAATTCACACCACAACCTCATTAGCCATTTTGTTTGCTTCTCATCTTCTTTTTTCTTCTGTGTCTTTTCCTCATGCCCTTCCTCCAAAATGGTTTCCAAGAGTCCCCACTTCTCTTCAAATTCAGTATTTCCAAGTTCCAATGAAGAAACATATTAAAACATAGGCCAAAGTTTGTATATTCAATTCCCTTTAGGGATTCAATAAAACAATAAAACAAAAGCACATTCCAGTTAATATCATAAGACCTACTTGCCATTTAAGGCAGCATCCCATTTTCACTGCGCCAAGGTAACTGCACCACGTCCTAACTTCCAAAACCTAATGACAGTTTCAATATCTATATTACTGGGTTCTTCACTGAGTATTTCACTATGTCACCTTCCCTAACTCCTTACATTTCTCATGAAGTCTCCTTCAGAGGAGGCTCCTGCCTTTTTAATATTGGTGTCCTGCAGTATTGTGCACCTGCCAAGCTTCTCTCACTTCTTTCTTTTTTGTATGTGTGTGTATCAAACCCTCTGCTATTTGTTTTTTTTTGTTTGTTTTTCATTCTATTATCCATATGCTACTGACTCCCAAATACTCCAAGACAGATCTCACTAATCTTGCCAGTTTCATATTTCCAACTACTTGTTAGTCATTTACTCCAGAATTCCCTACAGACTCCTCAAATATAACACATCCAAACCATATTCAATGTTTCCTTCCATGATATCTCCACTGAAACCTATACTTCATATCAAATTGGACCACCATTCAATTTCATCATATCCAATTAGTCTTCACATGTTGCCTATTCTGTTTTTTAAACATTTGAGTTAATTTGCTTTTTTTCATTTTTATTGCCACTGACTTAATTCACAATATAATGACTTCAAAATAAAGTTTCTGGAGTGAAATTAGTACATAACTAAATTTCAAGGACCTCTTCACTACTTTCACCAAGCCATTTTTTTGGTTTAGTTTTAAAATATAAAGTTGATCATATAGCTTATCTAATTAATGCTTCCCAAAGTCTAGGTATAATGCACAGCCTTTTAGTTTAGCATAGAATAACTTCATTAGCTGGCCTTAAAACTACTTTTGCCATGCTATCTCTTACCACTTCCCTTATACACACTTACTCCACTCAACTCTTTGCAGGTCTTTAAAATCCCCACTATGTCATCCCAATGCCTTTTCACATGCTATTTTGTTAAACTGGGATGCCCTATTCCATCTCATCCCTTTTCATTCAGTTTGAGAAAATTGAAATTATTCTTTAACTCAGCTCACTATACAGCCTTCACTTAACATTCTCTCTCTAACTCCAAGCAATTTCATTTACTTCTCTATGTCTATATCATAACTAGAGTATGACTCTCTCTCTATTGTAAGGAAATCCATAAAATCAAAATTATATTTCACTATACTCATTTCACTTAAGGGTAGGAATCATGTTTTATCAATTTGGATTTTTTTTGTGATTAGTATAGTTCATGGTACACAGAACAGAATAAAGACACATATTAGTCTAAATTATTGACTGACAGAATTTGTGTTTTTGCCTGCTTGGTTAAGAATCATTAAATACCTGCTGTTTATAGAGATTTGTACAAGTTGCTGCAGGAAGGAAGTACATGGAGAAAAAGGAGAGAGGGAGTAGAATGAGGATCATGCATATTAAAATAACATTTAATTAAGATAATATTTTTCATTTTAACAAGTGCTTAATGTTTTTTGTTTTGTTTTGTTTTGTTTTGTTTTTTTCCTGAGGGTAGTTTGCATAGCTTGGCTCAGAACTCTTATTTAATATGTTTATTGAAAACCATGTTATGTTATTAGACTAATTGTTAAAATACTGAAAAAGTCAGTGTCATAAACAGTAGAACTATTCAACAAATATTCATTGGAGTGCATTTCATACCTTTGTAGAACTATCCAAGGACATCTAGCCTGCCCATAAAAATGTAAATAAAACCTCTTTTAAAATAAAAGATGTGGATTGGTAGGAAGAGATCAACCAAAGACCTTATATGCATATATGCATATATGCATAACCATGGACATAGACAATAGGGTAGTGAAGGCCTGGGGGGCATGGGGGCAGGCTAGAAGGGTCAATAGGGGAAAAAAGGGGGTCATATGTAATACCTTCAACAATAAATATTTTATTTAATAAAAAAATAAAAGATGTTGCATTAAGTTTGATCTTATATTTCTGTAACTATTAAAACAACAATGAATTAGCTGATTTTTAAATTTTATTTATTTTATTTATCACTATTTCAGTTAGTGTAGTTTTGAAAAGACTTATTGAAGTTGGCCCCCTTTTTTTTATCCTCACCTGAGGATATTTTTTATTAATTTTTAGAGAGAGTGGAATGGAGAGGGAGAGACAGAAAAACACTGGTGTGAGAGAGACACATGGATTGGTTGCCTCCCGCAATGACCCAGACCAGGGCCAAGAGCCTGCAACTGAGGTACATGCCCTTGACTGGAATCGAACCTGGGCCCCTTCTGTCCTCAGGCCAATACTCTATCCACTGAGCCAAACCAGCTAGGGTGGCCCTTCCTTTTTAGAGCAATAGTCTATTTCCAAACTATATTTTTAAAAAGTTTTCTTCAAGAAAAAACAAAATGCCCAACTATAAATCTACTTAGAAATGATGCCAATTTTCCTTTTAGATCAAGATGAATGTGCCATGTATGGTGCATGCAGCCAGACCTGCGTAAACACGTATGGATCCTATGCTTGCGGTTGTGTGGAAGGCTACATAATGCAGCCAGACAACAGATCTTGCAAAGCCAAAAATGGTAAGTTATCATCATTTTTGTTCTTCCAAATTTATTTCCTTTTTGCAGTCCCTTTTCCTTACAAATGTAGTAGAGCAATATGGACACTGAGAAAAGAGATTTTTGCTTTATTTTAATTTGTAGATCCATACTTAGAAATCCAGAGTAGTTCTGTAGTTGTACTGATCATTATGTAATGCTTTCCATTGCAGTAGGTTTCTAATTAGCAAAAGTCTGTTTAAAAGGAATGGATTGATTGATTGCATTACCCAGCTCTCTCCTGGAGTAGCAATAGGCTCCTAATTTGTTTCAGTTTCCCCTCCAAGATTCATGTTCCATATAACAGTTCAAGTGATCTAAAATGTAAACCAGATCATGTCACTCTTTTGCTTAAAAATCTCCCAATAACTTTCACTCACACTGAGAATACAATTCAAACAGCTCACAGGTCCTGTAAGAGCCTAACGGACTGGTACCATTTACCTTTCCAGTCTCACCTCCCACTACTCTCCTTTCATCACACAACAGTCATACTGGTTTTCTGGCCCTTCTTCAACCATATTACTCTTGTTTTGACATTTTTCCACGTGCTGTTTTACCTGTCTGCAATGCTTTTCTCTATGATATTCACATTCTTATTATTCAAGCTTTGACTAAAATGTCAACATTCAGAATGACCTTCTCTGACCATTCTATTTACTGGTGTGTATACCTTCTCCATCACTACCTTATTTTCCAATTTTATTTAATTATCCATGCCTACTCTATAACTATGTGATTTTCTAGTTTTATTTTCTTTATAACACTACTATTTTAAATGAACTAATTTATGTACTAGTCTTTTACATCTGATTTCCCTAGAAGAATGTAAGCATTAGACTATAGAACTCATTTGGGACATGCAGCTACTCAATATTTGTGGATGGAAGGAAGGAGTAAGGGAGGGAAAGACTGAGGGAGGGAGTAAAGGAAGGGAAAAAGGCACTTTCCTTTCTAATTATAATTACTAAAATGAGTGCTCCACTCTTATGTGAATTTCATGGTTGAAAACTGTCTTTCTTTTACCTCTTACCTGCAAATAAAGCCTATAGTTTCTACACAAGTTCAGCCTACTATAAACACTCAGTGAGTATTGTTGATTTGCTAATGAAGTGGCCTTCAGATGGGATAGTAACAATAGGATAATGTTAAATTTTTGTGGGCTGAATTAGCTTTGGAATAATATAGGAAGGTTATTATACATCATATTCCATCTGGCTTCTTCTAACTTCCCCCAAATCTGGATTTACTTAATGCACTTTAAAATTATGATGTTTTGATAAATTAATGCATGTCCTCCTACCCCACTTATTAGCAATGAGAAAATTAGGTGTGAGATGGGATTCTCTTTTTTGAAGCCAGATTGTTCAAACATTGGATTTGCTCAGCAAGCTGCTGCTGCTGTCTCCCTTTACAACAAATCCTCATGTTATAATTGCAATGATTTCCCTGAGATAGTGTGTTTAATTATTTACAAAACATATTCGTATACAAAATTGCCCAGATAGAAACTCTTTTACTCATTATTTATTTGAATTACTGATTTAGTTTATGAAGGCCTATTTATTTTTCTGAGCAATCCTTGAGAAAAATTAGGTCAGGTTACATGCTCCTCTTTGTCCACCACTGGGAGTCCTGATTTTAAATATTGATGGAGTAAGGAAATAGAAGGCTAGTTCTTTGCTGTTTCTATTGATCCACACAATATTGTTGTGGTTACACAGGGAGAGTGTAATGTAATAAACCCGATGCAAAGAGGCACTTTCTCTCTTTCTACACGGAGAGGGTTTCTGACAATAACAGAGTGTAATCAGAGAGGGTTGGTATATGATAATGGGATGCTGATTCAAGGATATTGATGACTCTAGAATTGATAATAGAGTATATAAATGTCCTCACTTCTGGTTGGTTGGCTTGATGACAACATTGGCCTCCAGAGTTTGAAAATACATAGTTTCGATGGGAAAGTTTCTGTGGTTGGCAGTTTTATAACAATGAGTTGCAAGTAATAAAGTAAATGAGCAAAAATCTATAACATATACTGACTAATTCTAAAGGTCACAGGGATATTTGAACCAGTGGATTTGTACAGTTCAAAAGGAAAACTACCGGTTTTGCTTTAGATTTTTCATATTGATAACAAGTGACCCTTAGGATATTTTTTGCTTTAGGTATGTATAAAATTCTATTTCTTTCATCAACTTTAAATTTATATGACAATTTTATACTGTAGTGTTGCTGTGACTGATGGTTGCTAGGAAAAAGTTATAAATTAAACCACCTTTGTCTTAATGCTTTGTCATTCCTCCTTTTCATTACGTGACTGCTTACCTTGACCCCTCTTTTTTTCCCCCCTCTATAATTCTACCCTACTTGACTCTAGAAGCTGACTTTCCTCCAAGTCAAGCCAGAGTTCCAGGGCTCTCAAAAAGTGGGAGTATTGGAAATTAGGGAAGGTTAGAATGAGCTGACTCAAGATAGTGGATGTATGAAAAAGATCTCTAGGCTTTAGAAAGAACAATATAAAAATATCAAGTCCAAAGTATACAGTGGGAAGCTAGAAACAGACCCACGAGACAGGAACTGCAAAGGCCTCACTCGATGATGGGGACATAATCTGGGAGAAGTAGCCTTGTCTGAGCAGGCAGAGAGAGGCAGAGTCAGTTAGCTGGGAAGCTGCTTTTATAAAGGTGATGAAATAGTTTGGCACAGAATGATATCATAGTTGCTCCCCAACTATCCACCCCAAAGCTTGTGTGTGTGTGTGTTATTTTCAGTATGATAATTGATAGTAATTAGGTAAATTAATAAGTAAATTGATTATCCCTCCTTTGTCATATAATACCTGAATCCAAATAAAATTTATAAGCCTTAAGAGCACTTTTAAGAACTTTAATAGAGGGGAATGAGTGACTTTAGGCTCTGTAGCGATGGGGAAAGAGATTAATGTTAGGCAGGAAGCCGTTTGGTTTCTGTGAATTCATGCAATGCAGTTCTTTTAGTAATATTGACCTGACTACTGAAATAGAGACGCAGTCATTTCAGAGTTGGGAGGAACTTCAAAGGTAATCTAGTCCAACTGTCTATTTGATATCAAAATAAGTACTTTCCAAAAGGAAGAAAGTCTACAATGTACTTTACAAAACAACTTTAATTTAAATTTGCATACTTGAGTAAAAGCAGACCTTAATGCATGCACCCAGGCCCGGTAGGGGGAGCCACAAGCTGTGGATCACTGATAGCTCCATATAGGTTGGTCAAGGCCAGTCACAGGCAGCATGTGACATGGGCTGCACCAGAGTCTCTCTGAAGAGACCCAGAACCAATACACCCAGTGGCCCGCTTCAGACAACAACAGAGCAGGATCCAATGATCTTCACAAGCAGCATATCCACAGGAGATAGTGGCCGGCACCAAACCCTGCTGGGGCAGAGTCCACTTTGTGTGATCAGCACCTGCAGAGCAGCCTGCATGTTGTGTTGGGAGTTGAGCCTCACTGTCCGCCAGCCTGAGGGTTGAGTCCATCCACAAATGGGTCAATAGCAGTCAAGACTCAATTATAACAGGACGGCCCACATAAATCAAACAAGGGACATTCGTAGAGCACCGAGTTCTGGTAATCAGGAAGATGGTTAGCACTAGGTCCCACAGGTCACCTACGACACAAGTTTCCCTTACCAAGACTGGGAATATAGAAGATTACTTAATACATAGAAACAAACTCAAACAAGCAGCCAAAATGGGGAATCAGAGAATCAGGCAATGAAGGAACACAAGAATTCTCCAGAAAAAGAGCTAAATGAAGTAGAGGTAAGCAATTTATCAGATACAGAGTTCAGAGTAATAATTATAAGGATTCTCAACAGTGTAAAAAATGATACAGAAACCATTAAAAAGGACCAGTCATGCCCTAGCCAGTTTGGCTGAATGGTAGAGTGTCAGCCTGTGGACGGAAGGGTCACGGGTTCCGTCTGGTCAAGCGCACGTACCTTGGTTGTTGGCTCAATCCCCACCCCTGTAAGGACGCGTGCAGGAGGTAACCAACGATGTGTCTCTCTCACATTGATGTTTCTCTCTCTCTTTCTCTTACCTCCCTTCCTCCCTTCTACTTTCTCTAAAAATCAATGGAAAAAATATCCTCTGGTGAGAATTAACAAAACAAAGCAAAGCCAAACAAAAATTGAAGAAGAAATAAAGAGCTTCCCAGACAAGAAAAAACTAAAGGAATTTGTTACCACCATTTGTTGCTTTAAGAAAAGGAGGAAGAATAAGAAAAGGAAAAAAATAGTTGAAAAAATAAAATGGCAATAAATATGTAGCTATCAGCAATCACTTTAAATGCAATAAGGTAGCTGATTGGATAAGAAAACAAGACCCATGTATATGCTGTCTTCAAGAGACCCAGTTCAGAAGAAAAGATACACACAGACTAAAGAGATGGGAAAATATGTGTTGTGCAAATGGAAAGGAAATAAAAGCTGGGGTAGCAATACTTATTTGACAGAATAGACTTTAAAACCAAGGCTATAGTAAGAGACAAAGAAGGACACTACATAATGATAAATGGATCAATCCAACAAGAGGGTATGACCCTTGGAAACATTTATGTACTCAACATAGGAGCACATGAATATGTAAAGCAGATCTTGATGGACATAAAGGGAAAGATTGACAATAATATAGTTATAGTAGGGGATCTTTAACACCCATTGACATCAATGGACAGATTTTCCAGACAGAAGATCAATAAAGAGATGGCAACTTTAAATGGCACAATAGATCAAATGGATTTAATTGATATCTTCAGAGCATTCCACTCCAAAGCAGCAAAATATACATGCGAACTCATTTTTTTGGTTGATTTTTCTTTGTTAAAGGGCATTTAAATATATAAAATAAATATAAAAAATATAAGTCTTTGTTTTACTATGGTTGCAAATATCAAAAAATTTCTATATGTGACACGGCACCAGAGTTAAGTTAAGGTTTTTCAAAATGCTGACACGCCGAGCTCAAAAGGTTCGCCATCACTGGTCTAGAGTCTCGACTCGTCTAGACAGTTGAGCTGAACCGGAACACATGAACATACAGGACAGAATTAGTATGCAATCACACAAGGTTTATTTACCTATTCCTAGTGGGTCGTAGGCTCTGGCAAAGGCCACCTGGCGATGCACACAGAAAGACAGACGACGAAGACGGAGACAGACAGGCGGCCGCAGTTGGTTCAGGCTCGCACAGCAGAGCAGTCAGTCAGGGCTCGTCTCACGCAGAGCGACCTGGAGTCCTCCTCTCCTGGGGCAGGAGACACTGAGTGTCAAAAGTCCGGGGTTTTTGTGTGGTCGAGTAAACACGTTGGTCCTTATCGGTGGCTGCCAGGCTGAGGCCTTTTGGGCTGGTGTGATAAGGTTCTAAGGGTACAAGTTTGGGCGTTCACTCATTTGGGAAAGTACAGAGTTTGTTTATGTCACTTCACACAGTTTACAACATTCAAATTTGAGGGGTGTTATGGCTAATACAATTGTAACTATAACACTATGAAACTTGAAATCAATCACAAGTAGAAAACTGAAATACACACGGCATGTTATTAAACAATGCTAACTAACATGTTACTAAACAATGAATGGTTTAATAAGAGTTGTCCAGGGTGTGGAGAAAAGGGAACCCCTGTGCACTGTTGGTGGGAATGTAGATTTTTGCAGCCACTGTGGAAGCAGTATGGAGTTACCTCAAAAATTGAAAATGGAACTGCCTTATTACCCAGCAATTACACTTCCGGGAAATTACCCATAGAAACCTGAAACACTAATCAAAAGAATATATGTACTCCTATGTTCATTGCAGCGTTATTTACAATAGCTAAGATTTGGAAGCAGCCCAAGTGGCCATCAGTAGATGAGTGGATAAAAAAATATGTGGTACATTTACACAATGGAATAGTACTCTGCCATAAAAGGGAAGAAAAATTTACCCTTTGTGACAGCATGAATGGGCCTGGAGAACATTATGCTGAGAGAAATAAGCCAGTCAAAGATAGACAAGTAACAATATTTCATTCATATGTGGAACTTAAGAAACAAACTGACCTACCAAGCAAAACAGACACAGACTCATAGATAGAGAGCAGGCAGACAGCTCTGGTGGAAATGAGAGGGTGTGGGGGGAGTGGAGGGATTGAGCAAAAAAGAAAAGAGAGAACTCATGAACATGGACAACAGTGTGGTGATTGCAGTGCGGGTGGGGCGGGTTGGAAGAGGGCATAGAGGGGATAAATAGTAGAAGAAAAATAAATTCAATTAAAAACAATAAAATAAAAGATTAGAATAATTTCAATAAAATAAAAGATTAGAATAATTTCAAAGTATCTGAATTTGCCCTTCGCACAAAGGAATCTCCCTGCTTTAATGTCTTCAGTCTTGTGATGTAAAGGTAGATTATCGTAGTGTTTCAAATGTAAAAATGGATGGAATGATTAGTTCAACTGCCTCTGACATAGGACATTAATTAATATAACAATGGATCTCTCAGGATGAATTAGCTTCTCTCTCAGAAGATAAAATCTAGACTGACAGGGAAGAAACAAACAAACAAGTAAATAAATATGCATACTTGATAAAACAAAGTAGGAGGAGGCAAAGTAGAATATGAATGTCACGATGAGTGTTTATTAATTTGAATGGGATACACGATAAAAGCTAGCAATATTTAAATTAAAGATTAGGGTTTGTCACATGAAGAAACTGTTTTAAAATGTACTGTCAAAGCATTTATAGGCATCTACTAAAACTTCCTGTATATTTTTACATGTTTTGAGATTAGATTACTGGTAACCTGTCAAATATGAAAATAAAAAGATTTTTATTTTATTTTATTTAAATTCCTTTTAACTGATTTAGATGTGAGCACCCGGGGCTGAAAGTCGGTTCATGTAGAATCTGTAAGCGTGAAAGTAATAGCTAAGGGTGTTTAATTTTTGAACTGTTTCCATTTGTAGCGCTGATAAATGCAGGCTCATTGGACTGCTCTTTTCAATGTCCCAGCCACTGAAGCCGGGCACTCACGCCAGCATACATTTCTAGGGAACTAATACGGCTCTACTGATTGTACGATGGTAATAGTAGGATAAAGAGCACTAAATACTTCTATGCTGTCAATGTACAGGCCCTGCATTAAATGGTACTGAGAGAGAGTGCGTGTACCTGTTTGCCATGGAACAAACAGAGCAGTGAGAGCAGAAAGCCCATTAAATAATGTTGAGATTCTATTACGGCTTATAGTTTACTGTTCACTGATTGGGGCGGGAGGGAGGAGTGTCAGACTATTTAGGCAATGGATTTCTTTGTTGCAATAAATACAAATAGAAATCTCTGTATAATCCACAGGAGCGTATTTCCAGCCTGTGTTTTTTTATACCACTTGCTGTTTTCTTTACTACAATTCTTAGAAAACAGAGAGAAGTAATACAAAATATAACTTTCTATGGCTCCTACATCTAACCTCTAACTCTGTTATTATCTGTTAATAAATAGTTTAAGTTTCTTTTTGGAATGTTAGGAATCAGCCATGGTTTTCAGCCAGGGCTGGTTTTGCTTAAGGGAAGAATCAGCAGGTGCCTGTATAGAAAGGGAATAGTTTCTTGCTCAGGTATCAGAGTCTCAGCAGCCATTTAAAGTACTTAGAACAGGGGTCCTCAAACTACGGCCCTCGGGCCACATGCAAATACAAATATTGTATTTGTTCCCATTTTGTTTTTTTACTTTAAAATAAGATATGTGCAGTGTGCATAGGAATTTGTTCATAGTTTTTTTTTTAAACTATAATCCGGCCCTCCAACGGTCTGAGGGCCAGTGAACTGGCCCCCTGTTTAAAAAGTTTGAGGACCCCTGACTTAGAATTCAGTTATTAAAATATAATTTTCTTGCCTTTTTTCCCCCTTCTATAAAAGAACCAGCCAGTGTTAAAAAGTTAGTGTTCTTAGGAAGGGTAACATTAAGTCCTAGTGACCTTGATTGCTTATGAGACTAGTAGATCAGACCTATTTTAGCATACCATCTGGCTAAGAAGGGCTTCCTGCAGAATGATATGTGGTTATGTCTGGATGCATGAAGATTTACTATTCAGAGCTTTTATTGGTTTTATGTAGTCCAAAGGTGTGGTTGCTGCACAATTTGTCATTTCACTGAGGCATAACTGTGAGTGATGCTTGATGCCATGATTGTATCTGAGAATCTCTGACTAGGCAGGAGCAGAGTAATCCAGAGTGCTGTTCTTCACTCAGTCCCATATGCATGGTGGAAATTACACTGTGGTAAGTAGTAAGTGGCGGAGATACAGCTCAGTGCCTGGAAAGAATACATGTGTGGTAAATATTTGTTGGGTGCCAAAGCAATTTTCTTTCTAAACCTTCAGGAAGTAGAATAAGTGGACTGGGATGTTGAAAAGTCAAATTGCTGGAATAGGTACAAAGGACAATGGGGTATTTTACTAGTTTAATCCTGCTATTCAGGGCTCATGCTGCCTTCATTATAGTATTGGCATAAAAAATTGGTTTGGGGAGTTCTGCATAAGCTCCATAAATGTGTGCCCGCATCACCAAGGCCCTCCTCAGATAAACATGCAATTCCAGTGAGCTTGCTGTGCAAGGGTAGCTGAGAAAGAGCTACCCCTCCTGTATCAGGTAGTATTGCCTAAGCCAATATCCTATAGAAATAACAGAGCTTTGCAACCTGCCTTTGAAATCCTGCCATGACCAGTGAACAACATATTTCTGTATTTTCTGGAGTATTCCTACCCTACATCTCTGGCCCTTCACTCAGTTAGAAATCACATTTCTTGACAAGATAGGGCAAGAATTTCTGATGGAATTTTCATCACTAAAATTAAACATCACACTTCTTTTTCCTAGTCAAACACTGTTAATGAGTATGCCAGTGTTAAGATATAATATTCTGTGTGGTTTTTACTTCTTTGTTTATTTTTTTTTAAATTTTTTGCTAGAGGAAATCACTTTCACAGTCTAGCACCTTTCTTAATATCCTGAGTCTTTTTTCCAGCAACAAAGTTTCAAGATTGGTAACAGTGAACATAACCATGGTGTCTTATGTGTCATAACACCTTTGATTTTGCTCATAGTCAAAGAAAACATCAGATACAGAAAAAATACATGTCTTCCATTTTCATTACTACATAACATTTTAATTGCAATCTAGCTGAGGACTTCTTTGTTTGGATATGGAGAATTACATGGCCACCTTTATGGGTTCTATATTGACAATCAATAAACTTTTTTTTTTTTTTTAGAAATGGCACAACAAACTGTAGAATAGCTATTGAATGATTAACTAAATCCTCAATTAGAATGTGTAATAGATAATATGCTCTACAATTAAATCCCTTTCTTTGTCTTCAAATTGGACAAGTATAATGGAAAAATAAACAGAAATGAGGCATACTTAAATTTATAGAAACTATATGGGGTTTAATTTTAAGATGAGGCAAGGATATATATAACTATATAACTTTTCTATTGCTTTGTTTGGGGAAAGTAGAAGTATATAGTTATTAAAATATTGAGAGGAGGCAGGGTGGAACTTAAAACCTGACAAAAAGAATAATATTTTGTTTATTCTAATGAGAAAACAAAAAAAGTTTTCAGAGAGCCTTCAAGGCATCCCTATATCAATTTCAATCAACAAGGTAATAACAGCAGTTAGAGAATTACCCTTGGCACTCTTCCCTCTAGATTTTATCTTGACCTTGACTTTGATGACTAATATTCTGCATATTCTCCCTAGTCAAGCTGCTTAGAGTCATTTTAATCCTGAGAAAAGAAAATCCATTGTATCGATTGCATTTTAAAATGTTTAAGCATTTCCCTTTAGCACTAGGACTCACAAAGTCTTCATCTTCCCATACAAGATAATTTTTGCCAAATTATTGTATGAATTATATCTTAATATCTTCAGAAGTTTAGAATAACTGAATTGTCAAATTGCAAAGAGTATATCTAGGAAAGTAGCTAGAAATTTGATATATAATCACCATTGAGTACTTAGAATTAATCTGCCTTTTTAATAACATAATCGAAAACTGAAATCTAAAATATAGGTTGTATATTTACATCCTTTCATAAAACAAATAAATAGATTACATGACCTTAATTATCTATATCTACATAATTAATTTTTATCTATATACCTTTTTTCTCTTATTCTAAGGATCTGGTTTCATATTTCCCTGAGAAAGTAGAAACAAAAGAGAACTTTCTCACTATAAACTTAATTAAATCTACCAATTTATTTGAATCTAGAATGAATCACTCCACCTTCCTGTTATTTAGATCAAAGAACAATTTGACCTTGCTCTTAAGGCCAATCCTTCAAATGTGCATCAATGTCATCTTCTTTCTCCTGCTCAAGAAGTAGACGTATACAATTGCCTTCTTTATTTCTTGCTCATCAATATTTTCTCTTCTCCTGTATCAGTCCTATCAGCATAAAAGCATGTTGTAAAGATGTAAAGAAACAACTTTCTTTAAATCTATATTGTTCTCCACTACCACTCCATTTCTCTTTAAATAAAAACTCACAGATATGTTGTCTCTTTCTCCATTTCCTCCCCATCTCTCTTGAATGCACTTCAGTGGATCTTACATTCTTATCACTCACCTAACACCTTTATTATCAAGGTTACCAATGACCTCCAATTGCCAGATTACTCAGTTATCAGTTTAAGTAGCACCTTATCTTTGTCTCAAAGCAACATATTCTTGGAGTTTTCTCTTACCTTACAAGACATGTTTTCTCAGTTTATTTTGTTGCATTATTCTCACAGTGCTAGTATTTATTGGCACAATTCAGTGTTCAGTCCTTTGAACATCTCTTACTTGATTGATTTCCTAAGTGCTCTTATCCTGTATCATGCCTTTACAAATACACACTCTTTCATGGTTTTATAGAACATCTGAGACTGGGACTCCCAGATTATTATCACCAGCCCTAGTGTCTCTATTGAACACACCACTCACTTGAATATTCAGACCCAACTCAATATCTACACTGGAATTAATAGAAATATCAAACTCGATGTTTTTCAAACCCTTGATTTTCTCCCCTTGTAACAATGCTTTTTCAAAGTTTCCCATCTTGGTAAATGTCACCCCCAGTTACCCAATTGTTCAAGCCAAAACATTAGAGTCACCCTTGAGTCCATTCTTTCTCATAAACCCTTCATTTCAAACTTTTAAATATATTCTGAATTGAACTACTCTCCCTAAGGAGCAGTCTACATTCCCATTACTTTACTTTTCCTTTTCTTTATAGAATTTGTCGCTGCCAAATCATATTAAATAGTATTTATTTACTTGTGTATTTTGTGTTCCCCCCACTAAAATATAAGCTCTACGAAAATGGGAGTTTTATTAGTTTTGTTAACTGTTATATCTCTAGCATCTACAGCAGTGCCTGGCAGAAGCTAGCCATGCTCAATAAATATTTGTTAAATGAATATGCAAATACTGAGGCAGTATATATATATTTTTCTTTTTAGGAGACAAAATAAATGTGCTTCTTAAGACCTCATGCTTTTAAACAGGAACTACTTTATGAAGAGGAGTTATTTAAAGGCAGTTTTTAAATGAGCCAATATCTATTACATTTAACTCAGTCATTACAAACTTACAACTTGGAAGGACATATCTAAATTAGGAAAAATGTGTTTATATAGCTAAAGTAGTTCCATCTTGCTATAATTAGGAAGGAGACTAAGAAATTAAAAATAATGTGAATTGATCATCTCTAGACTATCTGCTAATTCTAATCATTCAATAACTAAAATTTTGAATGAATTATTCTCCAAAATGTTGAGATTCACTGATAATGTCCTGCAATAATTATCAATTAAACTTATTTCATTGTCCTGATTAAAAATCACAATGTGTTATTTATTTCACTTTGCATATTGAAATACATGATAATTTTCACACTGTGGACAAAAAGGGGCCACATGCTAACCTGACTACCACAGGAAAGGCCTGCATGGTGACTTTGCAAACTCAAAAAGTGAGCCGCTGATTAATATGACATATGTGATAGGAAGTAATCACTTTCTGACCATACAAAGCACAAATACATGTCTCTATAACTGGTTTTTTATGCCGCTGACATAGGAGGGGTGTTGAAGCAGGTGAGGACAACTGTCCTTGTCCAGTAAGAATGAATTGATAGCCTAGGAGAGGTTTATTCAAGCCGAGTCTTGGTTCTCTAGGTTAGAATACTGACTGCGTGCTTTTTTGTGCTTCAATCTTTTCTATGTGGAAAGTTAAAAATAATGCAAGAAATGGAGAGTATAGTGGCTTGCAATTTGTATGAGCTAGAGATACTTTCACCAGAAAGGTGACATTCAAATAATGCCTAAAAGGAGGTGAGCAAGTTGGCCATATATCTGGGATAATAATTCCAGGAAGAATAAAGAGCCTCTGATTGAGCAGCTTACCTGGCTTGATCAAAAAGGGGCAAGTAAGAAGTGCACCATGTCTGAAATGAGATGCAGGAGGATGAGAGTAGTTAGGAGATGAAGGAAATTAGGTCGAATCAGGTAAGGCTTTAAACACCAGGACACAGGTTTTGACTTTTACTCTGATTGTAATGAGAGCCTCTTGGAAATGGGCAGAAGATGGACTTGGTCTGCCTTAATATTGTAAAGGTATAATAACTCCGACTGCCATATTGAGAGAGACTAAAGAAGAGGAGGGGATAGATGGAAGTGACAAAACTAGTTAGAAGGCGATTGAAATGATCTAGTTAAGAGATGATGGCTGCTTGGGGCAGGATGTTAGTAGTAGTCACTGTGAAATGGTGGGATTCCTGATAAGTTTGACATCTGAGTCAAAGAGATTTTAATGATACTTTGGATATAGGATAGGAAAAAAGAGGAATTGAAGATGTTCAAATTCTTTTGTACTTCCTAAGTAGCAAAAAAGCTACCTTTATAATATAACTAGAGCCCTGATGCACGAATTCATGCAAGGGGCTTGGCCCTCACAGCCCTGGCAGCCTTGGTTGGCCCTCGAAGACACGGCTTTATCCTGAAGGTCGTCCAGAAGGACATCCAGAAGGTCGTTCAGCTATTTGATCTAATTAGCATATTAGCTCTTTATTATATAGGATTAGTGATCTGGTGCACAAAATTTGTGCACAGGGGAGGGGAAGGGTGTCCTTCAGCCCGGCGTGTACCCTCTCCAATCTGGGACCCCTCAGGGGATGTCTGACTGTGGGATCAGGCTTAAACCAGCAGCCAAACATCCCTCTCGCAATCCGGGACCACTGGCTCCTAACCCTTCACCTGCCTGCCTGCTTGATCACTCCTAACCACTCTGCCTGCCGGCCTTCTTGCCCCAACTACCCCCCCACCAGCCTTCTCGCCCCCAACTGCCCCCCTTGCCAGCCTGATCACCCCCAACTGCCCCTCCCTTGCCAGCCTGCTCACCCCTACTGCCCCTTCTGCTGGCCTGATGGCTCCCAACTGTCCCCCACTGCTGGCCTGCTCGCTCCCAACTGCCATCCCCCCGCCAGCCTGATCACCCCCAACTGCCCTCCCCTCCTGGCCTGATCACCCCTAACTGCCTCTGCCTTGGCCCCGCCACCATGGCTTTGTCCGGAAGGACATCCGGAAGGTCTTCTGGAAGGTCTCCTGGTCTAATTAGCATATTACCCTTTTATTAGTATAGATAAGCGATTCTCACCTGTGGTCACGACCCCTTTGGGGTCGAACTACCCTTTCACAGGGGTCGCCTAAGACCATCGGAAAACACATATATAATTACATATCGTTTTGTGATTAATCACTATGCTTTAATTATGTTCAATTTGTAACAATGAAAATACATCCTGCATGTCACCACAACATGAGGAACTGTCATAACAGTAGCAAAATTATAGTTATGAAGTAGCAACGAAAATAATTTTATGGTTGGGGGTCACCACAACATGAGGAACTGTATCAGCATCATTGCCATAAAAATAACTCACAGCATTCCCTTTATTTACTGCTAAACAATTTTTAATGGTTTTTCTTTTGTCTTTTTTTTTTTTAATTCTCACCCGAGGATATATTTATTGATTTATTTTATTTTATTTTTTAAGATAGAGGAAAAGGAGAGAGAGAGAGAAACATCAATTGGATGCCTCTTATACTTGCCTAAACTGAGATCTAAACCGCAACCTAGGTATGTGTCCTGACTGGGAATGGAACCCATTACCTCTTGATGTACAGGTTGACATTCCAACCAACTGGACTACACTGGCCAGGGCTAGCCAAACACTTTGAACACTAATTTTATATTAGACTAGAAGCCCAGTGCACGAAATTGGCGCACTTGGGGGGTCCCTCAGCCCAGCCTGCACCCTCTCGAATTCCAGGAGCCCTTGGGGGATGTCTGACTGTCACAGAGGCGGAAGAGGCTTCTGCCACCGCCGCTGTGCTTGCCAGCCATGAGCCCAGCTTCTGGCTGAGTGGCATTCCCCTAGTGGGAGTGCACTGGCCACCAGGGGGGCAGCTTCTGCATTGAGCGTCTGCACCCTGGTGGTCAGTGTGCATCATAGTGACAGATCATTCCGCCGTTAGGTCGATTTGCATATAAGCCTTTTATTATATAGGATTTACTATTACCTTCAAATATTAAAGGTATTGAAATTCTAGGCAATTATCAATACTAACACAAGCAAAAATGCATTGTTCAATAAGTAGTATTGAACTAGTTGCTGTTCCATTTAGAATCTTATTTTCCTGACCATAGGGAAGAAATGTGGAAGGAAGTAGCTCAATAATCATAATCTAGACACTAAGGGAATGTGTGATTATTGACTCTTGGGGCCAGTCAAGGAACCAATGAGGCTAAAGTCATTCTTTGTATGAGCCTGTGAGCTTTGCATGTTCTGATCCAGAGCATGTATTTCTGACCTCCTATATCCACCTCAGAAAAGCATGCTCTTGCTCATCAGGGAAACCAGATCCAGCATCATTGCCATAAAAATAACTCACAGCATTCCCTTTACCTACCAGCAATGGAAGTAAACAGCAAGTTCTTATATTGTGACAGCCCATTTCAACTGAGGAAACAAAGAATACAAAATGCTCAGTGGACCATTTTCCTTAGAGAAGTGAACTGAAATATATACTTAGTGAAGCATACATAAAGGTTATTAAGAAATGTTTTTATAAGTATTTTTTATTTTAAAGATGCATTAAAATACAGAATAATTCAATAAATAATGCAAAATTGTAAAAAGGGACTTTTTGTCACGGAACTCACTTTTCACGTTCTCTTTTATCCCAGAACCTACAGACAGGCCACCTATGCTGTTAATTGCAAATTCTGAAACCATTGAGGTCTTCTATCTTAATGGAAGTAAAATGGCAACCCTGACCTCAGTCAATGGAAATGAAATTCATGCTCTGGATTTTATTTATAATGAAGATATGATTTGTTGGATTGAATCTAGAGAATCTTCAAATCAGCTCAAATGTATTCAGATAACAAGAACAGGAAGATTAACAGATGAATGGACAATCAATATTCTTCAATCCTTCCACAGTAAGTGTTTCAATTCATATTATATGCCACCCTTTAACGATTTTTTTTTGCAGACCAGTAGAAAGGATTCTTAGATTTTCTAGCATAATTTATGGCTATGGGGAGCTATATATGCAAGTATGAATGCACTTAAATATGTGCACTATGTGTTTTGCATATACTCACACATACATGTATAGTTTCACTGTTTCCATAAGTAGTGGATTGCATAGGTAGTTTTAATTCTTTTTTAATGCTTATTACAGTATCACCTCAATGAGAACTGTGATTTCTTTCACTGAATGGTAGTTCACAATGTGATAGTGAAGGTGGGATTTTTTTTTAAAGCAAGAAACAGAATTGATTATTGTAAGCTTATCAATTATAGAGTTTGTTAAAATACCTTGAAAACTATTAGTTTTATGCTAAGTGGTAACTACTACCTGTGTTTGTTGATACTTTTCCCTAGCAAATCAATTTTATACACTCTTCTTACAAGACTGATTTATGATGTATAATTCACGTTGATTTCTTATGCCAGAAATTCACAAACTATCAACTGTTATTTTATTCCTGAATGTTACCATAAATTTAAATCACATTGTTGCATACACATATCCATTTATGTTTTGATTTACAGAAAAAACTTATTCTTACAGATATTGCTAACATAAAAATAGGAAGAGAAAGGAAGAAAAATGTACAATTAAGTTAAGAAGAAAGATAAGTTCTATAATAGAATAAATTTAGTTTTCAGGTATATAATGTTTTATTATTTGGCTTTAATAATCATATTTTATTAATGTTTTTGTCATACAATTAAAGGAATTGGTTATTGATCCTTATTAAACGTAAGAAAATAGTATGATGTAATGTTAAATAATCATGATTAGATTAAATGAACCAGTGTCAAATATTATTAAAATGATTGTATGTATTTACATAGACAGAAATAAATGTTTAACAAACAGAATCCAACACTCTGAAGATCCTCTTAAATAAAACAATCAATGAAGCCATTTATTCTGGCAGTGTAGCAAAGTGCCTAGTGAAGGCAGTTAACACTGGCTAGTTCAAGGATTCTCTGGATAAATGATAATTCATAATAAAGAGTAAGTAACAAGTGGAAGAAGCACAAAGACTACTGCCGTATGATTTGAGTATTACAGACACTGGCTTAGATTTCAGGTGGAAATTGAACAAAGGCCTCCAATCCTTGCCATGTCAGCGATTACCTCAAGTAATCCAAATGTATTTGTCCCTAGGAAATGGAATACTGGTAGTCACATAGCTACAATAATCACTAACTTGTCAGGTAAAATTATTATCTGAACTTATTTAAGTAACTTTTCCTCTCTATATAGTATATTCTAATAATTGTAGTCATCCTTCTTTAATTTGTATTTTTTAAAACAACACATTTAAAATAATCTGGGGATGATCAAGCAATGGTACATTGTAATGTTTATAGAAAAGAATTTGTAACTTAGATTTTATTTGATTTATAAAACAATTCTTGGAAAAACCTAGAAAAAATAAAGAGATATTTTTAGGCAATTTATTGAAATGTTGAAGAGAACATTTATTTTGATCTATAAAAATTAAAGTCAATGGCAATGTTTTAGTTAAAATAAATAATTTTTATGAAGTCATATTCGAACTGTGCAATTTCAGTCACTTAAGGAGAATTGATTAATGTGTGGAAGAAATTCAATAATGAGAGTGGAGGGAGGTGTGAGCAGGGCTGGGCTCCTCTATCATTGCTTATAACTTATGCATTTCATCAACATGTCACAGAAGAGCTGTCATTGGATGTGATGGGCACTGCATTCACCATGACAGTTTGTGAGTTGATAATGAAATAAGAGTATTCCTTGCATGTATAATTACATGAAAACCTCTGTTACACCATATAAGCAAAAATTATGAATTGATGGGAATATGTCTGAGTACCTGTCACTACCCACTGTTTCAGAGTTTATCTCTTTAGCTTACCCTACTCCATTATTTTTAGATGCTTTTCTCTGAATTTACCTACAGAAAATATCATTTTTTCAAAAAAATATAAAAATTTTATTTTTCAAAGGATTCCTATAAGGAGAAACTCAATCATTATAGGTTAGACTGACTTGCACTTAAAACTTGCATAATAATAAATTGAAAAACAATTTATTGTGATATTACATTTTTTATTGCTTAGCTCATCTCATGCATACCCAACACATATCTGTGGAGTAAGCAGGAGAGATATGCTCTTCCTGTTTATCATAGATAAAACAACTACAAAACTCAGTTGTATTAGGCAATACTGAGTATCTATAAAGAAGGCAGAGATAGGACATCCAAATCCTATATTTTTTCTTCTACATTAGAATGGCAAATACTGTCCATTCAAAGAACTTCCCAAGTCTTCCACAAATAATAATATCTACAACTTAATGAATGACCATATGCAATAGGGAGACATTGTTTTTCCCTTTAGGCTGAAGGAAAAATTGGGACTCTTGGAAACTACATAGCAGCCTACAACAAATATTGGATATGGGTTTGAGCTAGGTCAGACTTCATGACTTTTGCTAAGCACCAATCTGCCCTATTGGGCCTCAACTATTGATTTTCATTTTAGCAAGCCAAATCGATTAGATGCACTAGCATTAGCAACAGCAGCTCACAAAAACAGTCTCTAAATGGAAAAGAGGTATAAGAATCTTGGAAAGGGCCCTAACCGGTTTGGCTCAGCGGATAGAGCATCGGCCTGCGGACTCAAGGGTCCCAGGTTCGATTCTGGTCAAGGGCATGTACCTTGGTTTCGGGCACATCCCCAGTAGGGGGCGTGCAAGAGGCAGCTGATCAATATTTCTAGCTCACTATCCCTCTCCCCTCCTCTTTGTAAAAAATCAATAAAACATATTTTCAAAAAAAGAATCTTGGAAAGGGAGTGAATGAGATGAGTTGTAGAAGCCTATGTCACTTGAAAAGGTTTACCAAATGATTCTGATATGGCCCTCTAGAGAGGCCTACCTCTAACATTGATAAATACTCCTAAGAAATATTGTGAAAAATTGAAGAAGAGTGATAATCATATACTTAATAAATTATATTAATTAACTAAGGAACATTGGGGAAAATGATAGAGATTATATTTCTCATTGGATTTTATTCTTTTTAAAGACACCTGTATTTATTAACTAGCATTTTAGCCTGATAGTTGCAGATTTTGAAAAAAAAATTTTGAAAGTGAATGTTTTGTAAACAAAATTGTTTCTCTAATAAACTATTCAAAGAAAGCACATTTGCAATAACTAATTATTTTCCAAATATTTCCTGGAGAGTACTATTGTAGAGACACAAATGCACACATTCAACAAAAATGATGGGGTTCACAAAAGTAGTGATATCCAGTGGTTTCCTTGGGACAAAGTGCACAGAGATTATTGAGACAGATAAGAATATTTTCTGGGCTAATCCCTTATTAAGAAAGATGATTCAGAACCACATTGTTCTCCCCCAGGTAAACAGTAGACACTTTCATTCTCTATGTTACTCTCCAATATTTTGCAAAATTTGTTATCATTTTTCGGATTCTAATATGGAGTTGACCAGCTTGTCTTGATTATTTCATGGACTCAGTTCCAGTCCAACAGACTATGCCTGGACACCAATAAAGGATTGTTTATTCTTTATAGACTTTGCTTCAGAATTAGCCCATTCCCTTGCTTTGGGCCTGTTTCAGCCGTAGCTAATTTACTACGTGAATCTCTGACTAGATCTATTAAACTGAATTCTTGATTGGATAACTTTTGGATTTTGACACTTTACCTTTGTCTTTTATCAGTCTTACTTATTTCCCTTGTGTTAGCAATTCTCTAATAACCACATTACATTAATTTACTGAATATTATCTAGCACATTAATAATTCTGCATATATACATCATTGTTATCACAAAAATTACATGAACTGTATACAGTTTATAATTGTCAGTTTGTAGATGAGAAAATGAACTTAAAAATGAAAATTTTTAAGTTAAGAAGAAAATTTGCCTCTTGGTCTCAATAAGTACTAATCAATGACTTTCTTGATTATAAAATACTAGCGGCCTGGTGCACGAAATTCATGCACTGGGGGGGTGTCCCTCAGCACAGCCTGTACCCTCTCCAATCTGGGACCCCTCAGGGGATATCCGACTGCCGGTTTAGGCCCGATCTCTGTCCGGCAATCGGACATCCCTCTCACAATCCGGGACTGCTGGCTCCTAACCACTCACCTGCCTGACTGCCTGATTGCCCCCAACTGCTTCTGCCTGCCAGCCTGATCACCTCCTAACCACTCCCCTGCTGGCCTGGTTGATGCCTAACTGCTCCCCTGCAGGCCTGATCGCCTCCCAACTGCCCTCCCCTGCCAGCCTGGTCACCCCCAACTGCCCTCCCCTGCTGTCCTGATCACCCACAACTGCCCTCCCCTGCTGGCCATCTTGTGGTGGCCATCTTGTGATGATGTGAGGGCGCCAGGGCCACCTAGGCTTTTATTAATATAAATTCCCTACTGGCCTCAGTTCAGCCTAGGAATTTAATAGTCTTCACTTTTCACAAGCATCATCTATCAAGTTATGGTTGGACAAGAATAATCAGGCTGTGTCCCTATTGAAAATGCAGATATAATCTTGTGATACAATAATCTACCTATAACTGTACAAACACTAATTCCAAATTAGTCAACTCATAGTGAGTCTGCACTTCAGAAGATGATTATGCAACTTTATAGCAACACCTTATAAGATTTTGTTGTCAAATTAGTGTAGGAAATTTTACATGCCATATAACTTAGCAGCTTCCCTTTTACCTCAGGATAAAATAAGATTTTATCATCTGTCTTTTCTGCAGGCACCTGACCTACCTTGCCTGTTCCCGCTCAAATCCCATGGTCCACATAAAAAGCAGTACTTACACTTATATGACACTTATTTTTCTGTTTTCAATGTATGTTTGTATAATCTGCTTCTTCACCTAGAAAATAGGTTCTCATTTCCTATAACCAATCATCTCTTGCTCATTTTATAAGGCAGCAGTTCTCAACCTGTGGGCCGCGACCCCTTTGGCGGTCGAACGACCCTTTCACAGGGGTCGCCTAAGACCATCCTGCATATCAGATATTTACATTATGATTCACAACAGTAGCAACATTACAGTTATGAAGTAGCAACGAAAATAAGTTTATGGTTGGGTCACAACATGAGGAACTGTATTTAAAGGGCCAGAAGGTTGAGAACCACTGTTTAAGGTATCATGTCCTTTCCAAAAGTTTTACCATTGAGTTGAGTAGCCCTTTCTACGTGATCTAGGACATCATAGGGCGAATGGATTATACACAGTATTTTAATTTTCTGTTGACCTGTTAGTTTTCCCCCCCGAAAGGGTGGCTCCTTTAAGCTTAAGATGTGAATAAAGGATGAGAAGTTAAGAATTAGAGGGAACAAGGTTAGAGCCAATTTCTGGAGAGCCCATGCCAAATCACTATGAGAGATATCTAGAAAACCAGTCTGACTGATGGCTAATAAGATCTGATCTGTGTCTAGATAACAGC
The DNA here is from genome assembly GCF_000147115.1 of Myotis lucifugus. NCBI lineage: Eukaryota > Metazoa > Chordata > Mammalia > Chiroptera > Vespertilionidae > Myotis > Myotis lucifugus. The sequence goes on from NW_005871080.1 coordinate 7,190,094, forward strand.
CTCACATGTTAGTCTTGGTTTTTCTGAGTCACTGGGTCTGTTCCGCAACTACTGGCTTTGACTTGGACTCAGTTTCTGACTTCCCTAGGGTGTGTGCCTGTAGATTAATTTTGAAAATTTAACATCAATGACCATAGGAAGAACTTGACCCAAACCTTTTTTAGTTTTCTCAGTTATAATTAAACAGTATTGGAGCCAAAGCTTTTACAATAAAAGTCAATTGATTTTAGTAGAGAGATCAAACAGAACAACACAGTGGACTTTTTAACCCTTCTCCTTCCATTGGTGTGCATAGACTTTTTATTAGGAAGGAAGTTCCGCTATCTTGTATTTAGGTTCTTGTATGCATACAACGGTGGATGTGCTTCTGATCCCAGTCCCATATACTTAGTTATTATCGAGGCCCCAGATGCCTTTTGGGATAAAAAGTGGAGAGCAGGGTCAGGATTCTTTGTGTCTCTCAGCCTCTGAGAAGTCCTGAAGAGGACGTACCTTGAACCCAGAACTTATGCTCTTTATTCTTCAACGGAGATGAAGTTTGTTCAACAATTGGTCAGTTCTAGTTTTAGCCTCCATGATAAAAAGTTCAGGAATTGGTTTGCTCCTAGCTGAAAAGGCAATATGATCATTCTTCTCTTGTAAATCAATGAGACTAGATTTCTCCCTCCCATAAAAAGGTGTGCTCTTTTTAATCCTCACCTGAGGATATGTTTTTTATAAATTTTAGAGGGAGAAAAGATAGAGAGAAACATCAATGTGAGAGAGAAACATCGATCAGCTTCGTCCCATATGCATCCGGACCCAGGATAGAACCAGAAACCTAGGTATGTGTCCTGACCAAAAATGTAACCTGAAACCTTTTTGGTGTATGGGATGACACTCCAACCTACTGAGCGAACCTGGCCAGGCAAATGCTATTTTGTTTTTATTTCTCTTTGTTTGTTTTAGCTGTTTAGAATTCAGACTTTTTGATCAGTATATCTTGTGAAGCTACAAATAATGCACAAAATTTTGATTGCAGTAACGGCTTTTTTAGTATTCCCTAGGGAACACATGTGAAGAATTCAAAGTGCATACTCCAGGAGGATATAAATACTCCTATGATGCATTTTTAAGTAAATGCTGTTTTATAAGGAAATACATGTTTTATTAAACCCTTTATATCTCTTAAAAGCTTCTCATCTCCTATTTAGCATATTTATATGGAAACATAAAAGTGACTTTTTTTGAGACATGACTGCTGTGTGTGTGTGGGTGAGGGGGTGTATTTAATGCAATAATGCATTCCTGCTGCACTCGGGAATTTTAGCAAAGTTATCAGGCCATTCATTGAGAGCTCAAAGCAAACAAACAACCTAACAAAAAGAGTTAAATTTAGCAAAGCTGTGGATCTGAGGACACATTTTTAGAGAACTAGCAGAATTCCCTTCTTGATTCCAAATGCTTAATGTTGTAGGCATTGGTATTAAATTACTCTTTAATTTTTACATTAACATTAGATGGATTTTTACTTTGAAGTAAGTAAGCTGTTCTGATTTACAGCAGGAACACAACCATAAAAGGCCGTTTTGAATGCCTAGTTAAAAAGAAAAAGAAAATAAACAACTCCAGCACTCGGTTCCTCTATAAATTTGTCTTTATTGTTAGTTCAGTCGCCATGCTATGAAGAACTCAATTACTATTTTATTGTCATTTGGCAACATGCTTGGAACTCTCCAAAACAGAAATTAGAGAGATGCTGAACTTCAACTGTTCATAGTTATTTTTTTCTTTGAAGTTGGTGAAATGTACTTTACACATTCACTAGACACAAATATTTTCCCCTCTAAACTTGTCTTGATGCTGTATAGAACTTTATGGATTTTAATAATCAAAGTGGGAATATCCTGATGGCCCCATCACACTTGTCTATTCCAGGTAGAACGTAATATTAGGCAGGTTCTCTTTATCTACCCAACTGAAATGTGGAAGACACAATGCTATTTTCATCATTAATAAGTCATGAAACATGTTTTAAAATCTACAATGTTAATTACTGAAACTAGTTGTTGAGGATGGTAGCAAACAGTATTCTAGAACTTAAAAATGTATGCAGTATGAAGGGATATCCGATTTAATTATAATAAATATTTTTCATGAGTTGGATAAGAGTATGATGACAAAACCTCTTGATAGTAGAAGAGAAATGTCAAATGATGAGATGGTGAAAGAATTGTAAAATGTTTGTGAAATATTGGTCTAAATTTATTATATATATGTGTGTATATATATATATGGTTATATATCTATAGATAGATGATGATAGATAGATTAGATAGATAGATAGATAGATGGATAGATAGATAGATAGATAGAGATAGACTATGCTGAGGTACTCTAGTTGTCAAAAGGGTAGAATTTATAGTGCAGCTCTGATAACTTTCTAAGCACCTCATAACATTTAGAAGGCCTAACCTTCAGGTCTATGGATTTCCTTTGCTTTGATTCTTTGCTTTTCAAAGAACTTTCAGGTTTGGTTTTTCAGATACAATAATTCTAGAATTTGTTAGGATGGTGTCTTTTAGTAATTGTGCCATCCTATTCATTACAAGAGCCTCATTATCAGTAGTCATAAATTAACAAATTGACATTCCGGTTGATATATCCCTTTTCTGGGAGGCTGGTAAGCATGAAGTAATTCCCCAAAGCCTGGTAATCCTTTGGTGAACAACTCAAATGGATTTCCTGAAATTGTAAATCTGATGATTAGATCTGTGCTTGAAATATTCTGTAAGACTTTATCATTTTAATGACAGCATAAATATAGTTAATATCATATTTTTCTTAGTAGAAATTCTTGTTTGACCCTAGTTACTTATGAGGGAAATAAAATCAGTATAGGAACCAGTGATTACTATGTTTTGTTCTTCTCTTTTAGGAATTATAAAGAATATATTTTTCCTGCTGAAGTGGCTCTGTGGACTGTGTGTGTGTGTGTGTGTGTGTGTGTGTGTGTGAATATTTCACCTCCGCACATTATTTTTATTCAGAGTATTTATGTCACAATGCGGTTTCCACAATTTCATACCTTTCTTTGGAATCAACAATTTACTTAAAGAAAAGACTCCCATATTTTCTCCAAGGTTCCCATTAGACCCAATCTATTGTTTGTCTCCTCACCCCTGACTTTAGGAACGCTTCAAGTTTTGGAGCATCTTCCTTCATAGACATGGGGGGAAGGGTCAGATCTGGCAGGAAGAAAGATGTCCTAATTGAATTCTACTGAGGAACAGATGTGGGTTTTCAAAAAATGATCTTTTTGTTGTTTGATTTTTGTTATAACCAAGAATGATATTTAACTGTCTCTGAACTTCTGAACAGGACCCTTCCATTACATTTTAAAAACAACATTTAAAAATAAATAAAGGTTTTTAACCTTTCCTCTGTTTCAGATATCTTACTCTGTCTTAGAGCTTTGTGTAATTGATTTGTAAGAAAAATATAATTAAGTAAATTAGAAGTATAAATGGGTATCACCACAAAATTTTTCAACTTAAAAGAGTACATTATGATTGCAATTACACAAAATGCCTTTGGAAATTATAGCTGTTACCTAGATAATTTGTGAAAAAAGGTGTTTGTTCCTAAAGTACAGATAATTGAGGGGAAATACTTCTAATGTGTCAATTATGCAAATACTCATCTCTCTGTTTACATCAAACTATTATTTTCAGACTCTCTATTAATGTTGTGCATCCTATGTCCCTGGGATAATATTTACACAAAATTACATGGAGAACCAAGGTAATTATTTTTATAAACTCAAACTCAATTATCGGCATATTCCAACTTTCCCCCCTTGAATCATGCAGATAGTCAATTCATTTTTGGTAGTTCATATTGAATGTGTCATCTGATTTATTTTTAAGCATTATTATATAAAGTTAAGAAGTATTGAAAGATTATTGTAGCCAGATACACAACAAATACTTAATTTTCTTAGAACTTTTTGTTGGAACTTTAACAAGAAACATTAAGATTAATAATGATATTTTGGCTTGCTCCAAGATCAAGTGATATTTACATATGAAAATGAGAGTTTTAAAAATAGGTATTTTTCAATCCAAAATAGGAACTAAGATAAGTATTGAGTTACTATGAAATGTAGTGATTTTTAACCCTTTTCATCTCATGGCATACATAAACTAATTACTAAAATTCTGCAGCACAAAAAGTATGTTATATTTTCGGCCAATCTGACAAAAAATAGGTATGATTTTGATTCATTTACAATGGAGCAGTGTTGTGTTGGCTGTTGTCATTTATTCTGTTTGACAAGCTAAGGGAAAAGAGGTCAGTATCCCTGACTAAATATTACATGTTTTAAAAATTCTTGTGGCATACCAGTGTGCCACAGCACTCGTGTTGAAAATTGCTGATGTAATGTATAAATATGAGATATTTCAGAATTTATTATTAGCAATTATTTTATTTATCATATGTGGAATTCAATATGAATTGAGATTTCTATATTTCTGAATGCTATAAACTGAATGTGTCCTCCCAACATTCATATGTTGAAGCTCTATCTCCCAATGTGATGGTATTAGGAGAAAGGGTTATTGAGTATAATTAGGTTTAGGGAAGGTTGTGAGAGCAGAACCCCCATGATGGGATTTATACCCTTATAAAAACCAAGGTGACCAGAACTCTCACTCTCTCTCTACCATGTTTGGATACAGAACAAAAGATAATTGGAGGGAGGATAGGGCTGAGCAGAAAGGGGTAAAGGAGGAGGGAATGAGAAACGTGTGTGTGTGTGTGTGTGTGTTTGTGTGTGTGTGTGTGTTTGAATTAAAAACCAGGAAAAAAATAAGTTACTTATTTGAACCAGAAAGAGAGCCCTCACCAGACATGGAACCAGCCGGCACTTTGATCTTGAACATCCTGGCTTCCAGAACAGTGGGAAATAAATGTCTATTGTTTAAGACACCCAGTCTATAGTGTTTCATTGTAGCAGCCTAAACGAACTGAAGACATTCTTCTTTCTGTATTCTAAAAGTAGAAGTACATTTATTTCCTAGTGTATTCATATGAAGTGCCATGGGGCACACCGCAGAAAAATAACACTCCATCTCCAGTTGTAGAGGTCTTAGGCCTCGCTAAAGACTGAATTTTATGCTAAGTGTGGTGGGAAGGCATTGGAGATTTTAAGGAGAAGAGTGATGTTTTAAAAAATAAAAATACAGACTCAGGGTTTTAGAGTAAAACCTGTTGTTTATTAAAACTGTGCGGAAGAAACAATAACACAAACAGAATTTGGAAGCTTACTACATCTCATTTTCTGGTTGGTGTGCATGGCAAAATGTTAAAAAGAGAAATACTCCATAAGAGTTTGACTTAAAATTGAGCTAAATTTCAGCAAACTTAGATATTTATAAAAATAGTGATGATGTACTTTGAAAGCATATGTGCGGAAGAGATGTACTAATCTCTAGGTTCTATCGGTTTGTTAAGACTTATTTTCACTAGTAATCAACTGTAACATAGATTTCAGGCTATAAAGAATACTGTTTCCTTCTTTGGTGCCATAATATAATTTATTTCGTAACGATGCCCCTTGGTGCTCTGTGAAGATTGTAACAGAGAGTTTAGAAGGGAGGCATAGAGACCAATTAAGAAGCTATTGCGACCATCAGGGGAGAGAAAAGAGTGTTCTGACCAAGGAGAGTAATAGCAGAAAGAAGTGTATAGTTTCAGATGAAAGTCTTAAGAATTTCTGATAGATTTAATATGGAGTGAAGTGGGGATAAAAAAGGAAGGAATAAATGATGAATTTCTTTGAGTCATGGGTCAAATAAGAATGAGAAGTTTTGCATAGCGGAAAAAGACACTTTTTGTGTAATTGCTGTAGAGAGATAATAGCAATGGTATTTTTCTAAATGCATCCCCTATAGCCCTGGTCAATTTGGCTCAGTGGATAGAGTGTTTGTCTGCAGACTGAAAGGTCCTGGGTTTGATTCAGTTCAAGGGTGTGTGGTCAAGGGTATGTGCCTTCATTGCAGGTTTGGGCGCTTGTAGGAGGCAACCAATTGATGTGTCTCTCTCACATGGATGTTTCTCTCTGTGTACTTCCCTCTCCCTTCCATTTTCTCTAAGAATCAATGGGGAAATATCCTCAGGTGAGGATGAACAATAACAACAACAACAAAAATACATCCCCATAGGAAATAAGATTAGCATGTAGCTTGGCTTAGAGAAGGAATTAAGAAATATTGGAAACATGAAGTAGAAGAAGATTCAAAATCTCAGTCATTTCATGTCCCTCCCTCCTAACAAGAATATAGAAACATCCGATATCCATATGAATACCTAATATTGGCACACTAGGAAGCACCTTCCTAGTATTTTTTCATGAAAGCATACACAGATTTATGACTACTTGTACAGAGAACTGACCTCGATACCCATTTTGACCACATTTTATGTGTTTGTGAAACAGGATTGGCACCCGGGAAAAGGTAATCACTTAAAGGAAAGGGAGGGCTCTGTATGGTCCACGGGTTCTGTTCCTGAGGAAGGAGGTGCCTGCCCACAGCGCACCCGAATTGAATTACTAGAATAGCATTTATTTATTTTTTAAAATATATTTTTATTGATTTCAGAGAGGAAGGGAGAGGGAGACAGAGAGAGAGAGAGAGAGAGAGAGAGAGAGAGAGAGAAACATCAATGATGAGAGAGAATCATCGATTGGATGCCTCCTGCACGCCCCCTACTGGGGATGGAGCTCACAGCCCAGGCATGTGCCCTTGACCAGAATTGAACCTGGGACCCTTCAGTCCACAGGCTGACGCTCTATCCACTGAGCCAAATCAGCTAGGGCTAGAATAGCATTTTAATTATAATACCAAGCAGACAGAGCCTCTTTTTGATCAATTCAATTATTTTGGGATAATATTTAGTATATCAAAGGATAAAGTGAATATGTTTCTTGATAAAGATGGCGGCATATGAAAATAAGTGAAATTACATCATCTTATCATTCAGTGAGCATTTTCAAATGTTCTAGTAAAGAAATGGGGGAGAGGAAACTAAATGTTAATTTCCCACATAAAGAAAGAGACCTAAATTTAGGAAAACCGAATAGTTTCTTTATAATCTCGGCATTTTTTAAACTTTGTTTTTGCCTGCTGTTGTCTGTATTTGTATTAGAAACACTATAACTCTCCTCAGTGAAGGCAATATCACAGCTTCAGGGACAAGATTTGAGTGGAAATAAAAATGTTAGTTTAAAATATTCATAATATACAAGAATAGAAGTCTATGGAAACACTCTATATTTGGAATGTTTTTCATTTTCTTTGATATATTCAAAATTTCTCTCATCCTCGTCTCCTTCATATAAGCTAGAATATAACTTAAATGTATTCCTTTGACTATGATCATATATATAATGTTGATAAAGGAAATATGGTGAATACATGTAACATAAACTCACCATTGTTTTGATACTCTTTGAAGACATTATATCTCTTCTGGAATTGCAGGGTCTCCCTAACTGGGACTCATCCCCTTTTTCCACAGAGCAGTCAGAATGACCTTTTTAAAATGACAGACAGATGTCTAGCTGTCCCCAGGGACTTTCCGTTAAACACTGCAGATTGATCAAAAGTATTTACCTGTGTTTTTCTTTTTGAAGTCCACTGTATAAACAGCAATGGCATGTTTTTAATTGTATTAAGACAAAAAGAAAGAGAGAAGACAAAAATGGAAGATAATTTTGGACAATAAGGAATGGATGATTAAATGACAAATGCATTGGTTTTAGTACTTATTTGCTTTGCTGAGTTCAAATGGAGTACTAAGATAAAGAACCCAGAAAGGCTAACGAGTAGACTCTGAACACCTCTGAGGGTGAAGATAAAGGATAGGCCAGGAATAAGATTAGCTTAGAACCTGCTTTTAGACTATCTAGGATAATAAAGACCATTATAAACTGATGACAAAAATAGAGACAGAGGCAGAGCAGCATTGAACAAATTGTCAAACTACAGCGAGAAGGCTGGGGAGGGTTGAGGAAGGGAGGGGTAAGAAATCAACGGAAGGACTTGTATGCATGCATATAAGCATAACCAATGGATACAAGACACTGGGGGGCAGGGGAGGCCAGGGAAGGTAAGGAGAGAAAAAAAAAGGAGACATATGTAATACTCTTTGTAATAGTTTAAGCAATAAAACAAAATTGTTTAAAAAACCTAAAGCTCTATATTTCTATTAATAGGGAAACAGTTAACTAAATTATGGTATATCCATGTTGTGCAATGGTCTAAACCCCAGAGCTGTAAGTAAGAGTGCTATCTTTATATACTGATAAGAAAAAAACTCCAAGATATGCCTATTAATAAAAAAATAAGATGTAAAAAAAATAAGCTACTAGATTTCCTACGCTGTTCCCACAGCCAGGAACAACTTACCCTCTACTTTAGGAGAAATGTGATGTTTGATTTTTGAAGCAGTGAAGTAATATGTACCTAAACTGATAATAGGAAGCCCAGAGACCATGGCTATGAGCAAGGCAAGTACAGACTAGAACAAGAGCATGGCAGGAGATAGGAGGAGGTCAAAAGCAAAAAGAAATTAATAATTTACTGTTTGTTGTTTCCCATTTAGGGAGGAGTTTTAGAGGTGTTTTTTTTTTAATGGAAATAGGGAATAATGAATTCTACAACAAAGAGAAAAAAGAAAAATTAAAGAAGTTGTTCAAGTTGGGAAGTAAAATCATAATAAAATGCATTCTTCAGAAAACTATATAGATATAATTATATAAACATTGAATGTTAATTTAATTAAGAATTAAGATTATGGGAGGCAATTAATATCTGTAGAATACCTACTGCATGTCATTGTACTGGATTCATAGTTTTGTTGTCCGATGTAATCCTATGACCACTTTGTAAAATGAATGTGATGTTTGTTATTACATAAACAATGGCTTTTATAGATATTAGTAACTTTCTCAAGAACACACTTTTAAGTGGAAGGTTAGGATGGACTAAATGATATACAGTGTTTGCTTTGCTTTGGTGTAATCACACTAGTAGCTTTTGATCCAGTTTGGCTGCAGACAGGTTTTGTTTGGTACAAAAAATGCTTTATAATTTAAAAAATAGTTTACCATATTTAAACAACAGAAAACTTCAAATGACATGTAGAAATCCATATTTCTGTGGTCTTTGAAACAAAGAAGCATTTCAATGTCAAAACAATGAGCTGGGTTTGAGCCTGCCTTTTTAGGGACACGGAAGATTCCAGGTCATCATGGTGGTTTGCCACAATCCCTCCACACAAGTATTACCTATTTACCTTATTTTCTAATCCTTGTATTCATTTAAGTGTGCTACCTCTGGGTGGTTGGAGATCACATAGCAAATAATTAAAGAAGAAATCAAGTACTAAAATTTGTTAATGTGTAATTTTCAGGAGGTTAAAAACATGACATAAAAATATGTAGTGAAATTGAATTAACAAGACATTTAGCTCATTAATGAGAGAACCCGCAGGATGGTAAACTTGGTTCAAAGGAGTACAGAAGAGACAGAAGTATTTACAATCAATGAAAGAAAATTATCCTGATTTAAGATTGTAAAATTAGTAGAAAAGTATTTCATGGCGCACTGGAAAATAAGCTGGGGTTATTTTTACTTCCTGATGGAAATTATTTTCGTCTCTATTGGACAAAAATTATTTGCAATTTATTAGTATACAAATTAATATCTAAATTCATCATAACTGAGACCTAAGCAATACTGTTAAATTGTAAGTTAAACAAAAATATATTCCCCAGGAGAATTAATTAATCCTTGAGGGGCCTGTTAGACAATGTCCTAGTCTGACATGGAAAGGACATGGGACATTCCTTCCTATTTTTCCTTAGTAAGATTTTGACTTTTGTTCTCAATTGTTTATGGCAAGGACCACTTTATTTAATACTTGAGTAGGTATATTATTTTCCTAGACCTGTCATAGCAAAATATCACAGACTGAGTGCTCCCCCACAGAAATCCATTTTCTCACAGTCTGAAGGCTGGAAGCCCAAGGCCAAGGAGCCAGCAGGACTGGGCTTCTCTGAGGTTTCTCTCCTGGGTGTGCAGATGGCCTTGCCTCTGGTCTCTCTCTGTATGTCCTACTCTGTTAATTTTATAAGGGCACCAGTCCGATTGATTAGGGCCTACCCTAATGGCCTTGTTTTAAATTAATTATTGCTTCAAAGATTTTATTGTCAAATGCAGTTACATTTTTAGGTACTGGGGATAGGATTTTAGCATATAAATTTTGGAGGAAACGAGTCCATAGCACTAAGTATACATATATTTTTGTACATTAAAAATGTTTAAATTCTATATTCACCAACTCTGGTAATTAGTTACCTGCTTTATGCACACACAAAATGTCATGTAACATGTTATTCAATTAATTCAATTATAGATTATATCAATTACAGATTATCATAAGAATTTGTCTTCTTTTGTTGTTGTGCTTACTTTTCTCATGAATTTTTAAGTTAATTTCCACTAGGTAAAACTTTAAATTTTTAGACCTAAGAAATATTGTTTTAGAAATTGTTAATAGTTACTTATATTTATGTAATAACTTTATCATTTTCAAAATACTTTCAATATGATTTAAATTTTCACCAATATTTATATTGAAATTATTTTGTAGATATGAGTGGAAAAATAACCTTTGCTTTTGGCAATTAAGAAATTCTGAGTGACCATTATAAGAGCCATTTCAAGAGAACAGTAAGGATGAAATCTGAGTGACTTTTGGTTGCAGAATGCATAAAAGCTAACTAGAGAACATAATAATGAGAATATATTTAAAGCTATTCTAGTAACAATGAAGTAATAAAGGTCTTACTACAAAAAACTTAGAAATTATTTTGTAATATAATGTCATAAAACAATTATTGCTATCTTCAGCAATTTTCGATGAACTTTGTTATATATCAGAAAATGAAAATGAAATGCTAAATCTGTTTTCCAGAAAAATTCACCTCTCTCCTAAAATGTTCAAATTTTTTTAGCCAAATTTATCTATCTATCATCTATCTATCATCTATCTATCTATCTATCTATCTATCTATCTATCTATCATCTATTTATCAGCTTACTTGAACTCTAATTGCCTTAATTTTCCAATCTTAATAAAGATTTCATTAAGATCAGACAGAAACTTCAAATATAAGAAACTAAACCAATTCCTACAATTACTAAGTGTTTGCTAATTATCAGGCTATTTAGTGAGACCTTGCTCCTTCAAGCTTGGATAGTTGTTATGATACTGAGTTGAAAGAAGGTGTAAATGCTGTCAAACAGATCTTTTGTCTGGAATTACAAGTGCATACACTAAACCAACTGCATGCCTAGCATGAGGGATGGGTCATTGAACATACTCTGTCACATTATCTGAATCCAAGATATGTACAATGACATTGGAAACAGTGGTTTCTGTGCTGCAGCTGATATAATAATACAAAAAGATTACCAAACCAAACAAGGCTTACAGTTACAGATTTCTGGAGACAGAGAAATAGTTCATATTTTTAAAAATTCTTCTAGCTGCCCTAGCTGGTTTGGCACAGTGGATAGAATGCCGTCCTTTGGACAAAGAGTCCTGGATTAGATTCTGGTGAATGGCACATACCTTGGTTGCAGGCTCCGCCTCAGCCCTGGCCCTGGCCAGGGCCTGTTCAGGAGGAACCAATAAATGTGTTTCTCTCACATGGATGTTTCTCTCTGTCTTTCCCGCTCTCTTCCACTCTCTTTAAAAGTCAATGGAAAAATATCCTTGGGTGAAGATGAAAAATAAATAAATAAATAAATAAATAAATAAATAAATAAATAAATACTAAACATTCTGGTTGCTGAACTGGTTGAGAAAAAAGTTTCATGTGGTGAGTGAATCGTTTAAATGCTTATACTTCCGTAAGGACTGTGTAATTTAGGAATGAAACTGTAATCACTTGTTTGAAAATTTGTTTCCAATTAATACAATATCCACTTTCTGTTTGTCCATATAAAGCATGGTAAACATTCCCACAAAGTCAATGTTCTCTCTGTTTTGCTTTGACAATATACCATTATAAATAATAACTAGAGGCCCGGTCCATGAAAATTCATGCACTGGAGGGGGGTGTCTCTCTGCCCGGCCTGCCCCCTCTCACTGTCCGGGAGCCTTCAGGGGTGGGAGGCAACCCGGTGATCAGGGGAAGGCGACGCCCCATCACACCTCTGTTGCTGCCACTGCCAGCAGCTCAAGTCTCGGCCGGCCCTGGTTACCTGTGCCTCGGGCGGCTCTGGGCGGCTGGGGGCTGAGGGGACTGGAGAACTCCGGAGGCAGGTGCACGCAGAGCAGCCGGGCCGCCTTGGAGCAGGCTTGACCTTGCTGTGCACCTGCTGCCCTGGCAAGGCTGAGGGGACTGGGCACCGCCATCTTGAGGCTGTGGGTGCTGCCATCTTTGAGGGTAGGGCAGTCCATTAACATATTCCCTCTTTATTAGATAGGATGATTGCACATGCATCTCCATTAGTCTTTCTTTTGAGAAAATAACAACTGAAGCAGCATGTTACTAAGGAATTCTTTTGAAGCATAGAGTTGGAGAAGTGTTTAGGTTCAGACTGAAGAAGGAAATACCTCTTAGTCAATGAATCATAGATTCATAGTGAGTGCAAACAAGGATGCATCAAAGTATATTTTCCATACGTAAAAATAAGACTCATAAAATTTAGAAATGAATACAAATCAAAAATGTATTTATTTAAGGCATTATTGAAGGAACCAGCCCAATATTGCTGCTCTAAGAGCATTAGTAGAATAAAATACTTATAGGTATTTTAAAGGAAAAGAATCTATATACATAAAAAGCCAGCGACCGGAACACTGTAACAACCGTAATAACCATAATGACCGGTTGCTATAATGCCCACTGTGGCCAGCGAACCAGCCTGGTCGGGGGTGGGGCCAGCCGGCCAACTTCCCCTGGCCCCTCCCCCCAGCTGGCCCTGCCCCCGATGGGTCCCCACCACCCCAATTGGCCCATAGCCTCTCCCCCAGCCAGTTCCACCCCTGATCGGCCCCCCCAGTCTAATCAGGGTCAGGGCTGGCTGGCCAATCGCCCGTGGCCCTCCCCACAGCTGGCCCCCACTCTCAATCAGCCCCCACCACCCCAATTGGCCCGTGGCTCCTTCCCCCAGCTGGCCCAGTCCTGATCGGCCTGATCAGGGTGGGCTGGTCAGCCAACCTCCCGCCATCTCCTCCTCCCCACAGGCCTGGCCCCAATCTGCCCAGACTTGGGCCAGGCTGGCTGGACCCCACCTGTGCACAAATTCGTGCACTGGGCCACTAGTTTTTAAATAAGATTTATAGTTTAGATTTAAAAATGGTTAATGGTTTGGGTAATAAAACCATGACCTTTGGGATTATCTTTTTTTTTTTACCAGAAAAATCTAATTAGCATGAAATTTCACAATCTGATCAAACAGAAAATATTCAAATCAAACATGTTTTTTTTAAAATATATTTTCATTGATTTTTTACAGAGAGGAAGGGAGAGAGATAGAGAGCTAGAAACATCGATGAGAGAGAAACATCGATCAGCTGCCTCCTGCACACCCCCTACTGGGGATGTGCCCACAACCAAGGTACATGCCCTTGACCGGAATCGAACCTGGGACCCTTCAGTCCACAGGCCGACGCTCTATCCACTGAGCCAAACCAACCAGGGCCAAACATGTTTTTTTAAGAGTTGCACAATCTATAGCAGCCACTAGCAACATACATTTTTTAATATTTAAATTTGAATTAATTAAAATGAAATACAGTAAAGATTAAGTGTCCCAGTTATATTAGCCACATTTTAAATGCTCACTAGACACATGTGGCTAGTGACTCCGCAAATACTACTGAACATCATTCTTCTAGAGAATTAATTAATATTTGAGCAGGCCTGTTTCACAATGCCTACACATGCGTTGAAAGAACATTCCACCCCTCCTTTTGCTTTACTTCCAAGTTTTGGAAACATTTTGTAAACAAAGGATCTTATAGATCTCCTCTTCCATCTTCTCCATCCTTCCTTTTTGTAACAGAAAAGGATCTGAAAGTAAGGATTTACTTTAAGTTCACAAAAAATGTTCACCTTTCTTACTACTAAAGAATTTAGCTGCGCCATTGAGCCAGTTATGACAATTGTGTTGAATGAACTATTTTGGGCAAATGCAAAAACTAGTAAAATTTTATTGTAATACCTATATTTTAGGATTCACAAACTCTTCATCCATTTGGGTCTAGGTCAGTGATGGCGAACCTTTTGAGCTCAGCGTGTCAGCATTTTGAAAAACCCTAACTTAACTCTGGTGCCGTGTCACATATAGAAATATTTTGATATTTGCAACCATAGTAAAACACTTATATTTTTGATATTTATTTTTATATATTTAAATGCCATTTAACAATGAAAAATCAACCAAAAAAATGAGTTCGCGTGTCACCCCTGACACGCGTGTCATAGGTTCGCCATCACTGGTCTAGGTCATACTCAGTCTTTAGATAGCAAGAAGAATGTTATCAAGAAACTGTTTTGTTTTGTTGTTGTTGTTGTTTGTTTGTTTTTCTTTTTTAAAGAATACTTAAATCACTTATTTTGGCATAACAACAAATTTTTCTTTGCAGTTTTTTTTTTTTATCATAAAACAATCTATACTCCCAAAATGTCCTCTGTGATGGTTTGGGCAGACCTATGGCTCATGATACTTGATTTGCACCTGTGATTCAATGATTTTGTGTGTGTGTTTTTCAGATGTGGAGCACATGGCGATTGACTGGCTCACCAGAAATCTCTACTTTGTGGACCATGTCAGTGACCGGATCTTTGTTTGCAATTACAACGGGTCTGTGTGTGTCACCCTGATTGATCTGGAGCTTCATAATCCGAAGGCAATAGCCGTAGATCCGATAGCAGGGTAAGACATTCTTGGTTTTAGTGTTAGATCTGAAATAATTTCTATTTTAAAAAAAGATCAGAGTCTGATGACAGTTGTGGAATATAAGACTACAGGCTCAATATTTTTTTAAATGTTGATTTTTAACAACTGCATTAAAGGAAGAAAGAAAAGGGTGTCATGTACCATGCAGATGCTGAGAAACAAACATTTGCACATTTTTATTGACTTTCTAATTTAACAAGCCATTTTCTTGGTTAAAAAGAGATCTTACCTGAGCTCCTTTTAGCTAAAGGCTCATTAATCTTTTCTAATAGTTAATAATTTATCAAAATTAGTCATAAATGTTTAAATCCCCATCAACTTTTTATTTGATTAGAAAGTCAATACATGGATTTTACTTAAATTTTACAAATGCTATTATTCCAGGGGGAGGGGCAAAAAAGTAGAGTCATCAATTCAGGTCTGTCATGATCAGTATTAGTCAGGGATACTGTCAGATTGATGACATAGTGTACAACTTTTCTTGGAGGATCTGTTGTTTTCTCAGATGTAAGTTGTAGCAAAGATGTGAAAACTGAATTTTATCCTTATTGCTTGAATCATCCCCAGGCAGTTCAGGCTGAAATGTCTGATGGAACATATCCTAGACTGCCATAAGCCTCCGTTCAATAAATGGGAAAATATTTACTGAAGAAACAGCTGTCATCCATATGTGGACTTTTGTCACTCTTTACTTAAAGTCTGATTGACTATTAAGATGCATCATCACAATGGTTCTGATTTTGACAAGAACAGCTTGCACGTAAGAACTTAGCTAGGAAGGCTGTGTAATATAATTCTTGAATGTAGCTCTATTTGTATTTGCAGCAGATGGTTCCTTGACTCAATCTGACTGCAGTGATGCTTCAAGAGGCATTAGTAAAAGAAGTTGTATTTAAACTGATTTGTTTGCGTTGTTGGATAAGTGTAGTAAGAAAAAATTGGAAATTTACAAATGTGCTAGCAACATCCTTTCGGCATTCTGTTGAGAAATACATTTGCTTGCGTGTTTTTTCCCTGCATGTGCTAACTGAATTTCAAATTAGCCTTTAGACAACCTTGTCTGTCAAAAATGTTAGAAGGTGAAACTATTGTATTTCTCCCCTCATTCTACCTCTCTTAGCCTTCCCATTCTTGTAAGCAAAGATCCAGAGACGCTTTTCAAATAAAATGGCCCATCTAAAATATATAGGGACACCATTTCCATTTCTATGCAACAAGGTAGTCTATGTTCTCAAGCTTCCTATTTCTCCCTGTCATTACATGAAAGAACCATATTTTGTCATTTTTGTCAAAGGAATTAGGGATAGAAAACCCCACATTGTTTGCATTTGTCCTAGGCTGGATTCCTTTATGCCTCTAGTCACTGTCTAAATGTAACTTTGTCATGTGTCATTTATCATAATAAGTTCTTTGAAATTTTTTGTTTGCGTTTGCTCCGTATCTCTAGCACCGTTTTTCAACAATGAGTCATAGAAATCAGAGCAGGAAAAGCTCTGCTCTTTTACAAATATAAACCTAGATGTAATAGAACACTTTCAAATGTATTCTACTTTTCTTTTAATATCAGATATTTGGCTAGGATTCGTGTGATGCTGTCTAGGGAAGGAGAAGTAGGTGTTTTCCGTTAGCTTTAACTTTGGGGCTTGCTTGAGAGTAATTTGAATAGTTGAGACAAGGACTCCACTGCATGGCCCACTAGAGGAGGGATATGCAAGCTATCTTTTCTCCCACCTTTTCCTAATTGTATGGGGTGATATGTCTTTGCTTTTTTGGTTATGACTTCAGTTGGGAAACATGAGAATGTATTAAAAGTTGACCTGACTGTTAAGAGCTTGCCCTTAATAATGATGGAAATAGAAAAAGATTTGACTTACCTCCCTAAAGGCTGCATTGAAAAAATATATTTCATTTGGCTACATATTTAACTTCACTGTCTCAACCTCCTATTCCATTTTTATCAAAGGCCTCTCATAGTATTATTGTTATTCCCTCCATGAAATTTTTAAAAAATTGATCTTCATTGTTTGAATATAGATTACTAATTCTGGAGATGCTTCTTAAAATTTTTCTTTTACCTTTAAAATTTTGGTAATATATTTTCTTAAAGAAATTTCCATTAGATTGGAAGGGGGCATGGAGATCATAGTCCAACCAACATCAAAACTACCATTTCTGGTGGCTGCTATTTGTCTCTGCGTGTTTAATGATGTAGAGCTTGAGTCACTTTCCCTTTTGATCAAATTCTGGCTGCACCAAGACTAGTTGTGTGATATTAGATGCTTCTTTGTACCTTTTTTCTTACCTTAAAAATAATGAATAATACCCTGATTGGTGTGGCTCAGTTGGTTGAGTGTCATTCCATGCACCAAAAGGTCACAGGTTCCATTCCCAGTCAGGGCACATGCCTGGGTTGAGGGCCTGATCTTCAGTAGGGGTGTGCAGGAGGCAACCAATTGATGTTTCTCTCTCTCTATATATACCTTGCTCTCTATCTAAAATCAATAAAAACATATTTTAAAAATTGTTGAATAATATTAATCCTACCCTAACACTTTCTGAGCTGTAGAATATATGAATTTCTTTTACATGTTGCCTCAAAAATAACTACTAATGTGTCCAACATTTATGATACCATTATGTATACTACACACCCTCCCTAAAATAGTTTATTTTATATAGACTAAAATATTATATAAGAAAGTACTGAGAAAGAGGTGTAGACATGAGAAATAAAAGTGATATAGCCTGGGAATAAATATGAAGTATATGTAGAAAGGTGTAGATTGTACAGAGTAACTGTGGTATAGGGACGGTAGCAGAGGCAACATTACTTTAATAATTGTGCAAGGTGTATTTAAATTAACTTTAAGGTCTTTCAAAAGAATAAAATCCTTTTCTAGTTTTCTTTGCCATTTAACCTGTGTTTTTAAATATAACATTGTTTCAATAGTAAACCATATAGTATTTGGGCCTAATGAGAATTATAACTAAGGGCAGGAGTGAGCTAGTTTATAATTTTGTTTCTAAGGGATGGCCCTGAACTTCCTATTAAAATCATCACACTGCCCAGCTGGCACGGCTCAGTAGTTGAGCAGCTATGAACAAGGAGGTAGCGGTTCGATTCCCGGTCAGGGCACGTGCCCAGTGTTGTGGGCTCAATCACCAGTGTGGAGCATGCAGGAGGCAGCCGATCAATGATTCTCTCTCGTAATTGATGTTTCTATCTCTCTCCTTTCCTCTCTGAAATAAATAAAAATATATTTTAAAAAATAATAAAATAATAATAAAATAAAATCATCACACTAAATTGGAAACAAGAATTCATTTCACCATGAATGTCAAAATTGTTTCAACAATACTGAAAAAAAGGGGGATCAATTAATCCTAACCATGATAATTATTAGAAAAATTGTATAAATTTAAAGAGATATTTTAACGATAGTACTGAAGTTGGAATTGAAAATTTGGAAAAATATATTTTGAAGACTTAGGGTACCATGGATAGATCCAAAATCTAGTCTTGAGATGGCTAAGTTGAGGGAGAGGGAAAATCTCTTATGTCATGTGAAACAGCAGAAATTGAAAATTTTCCAAGTTCAGTGTATAACCTCTTTCTATGGAGAATGGACTTTTGACTTGTAGAGAGTGATCTGTGGAATTTATTTGTGAATCCATGACCCCATGTTAGTATTGAGGGGAAAGTATGTTGTTTTTGTTCTCTGCATGAGCAGGCCATCTGCCAGAAGGCAGAGGAGTAAAGCTCAAGTCTCAGAAGTTGAATTCACGTGGAAGTGATTGGCAGTATTTAATAGTTAATACGCCCTTTCCCATCACTCCCCTGGATCCTCACTGTTGGTGAAACTAATCATGGCTGAGGAATTAAAGATAGAATCAAAGTTAACAGCCATCAGGGAGCAGGGCTGACTAATGAGATTCTAATCTGAGATGCTGTGTGAATGTAGGAAACTAGAAAATAAAGCAGGTTTGCCAATGTACACAAAAGGAGTTTTATAACAAGGAGACCCTTGGGATAAACATCAGGTTTCTCCCTCTGTTAGGGAGCTCCTAGAGCCAGCCCAGGTTCCCAGTTAGAGCCTGCACTCACTATTCACTTGCAATAGGACATATAACTAGGATTGTTACAGTCCATTGACTATTAAACCCCTCGGCTATACTGTGGACAAATTAAAACTACAGATTGCAACCCCCACAATTAACCACTACCTATTGCTTTGAGAATAGATGGGTCTGAAGTTGGTATGGCTTTGGACATGAGTAAGCATGTAAAGAAGTGCCTCTACATACTCTTTTTCTCCTCATAGAAGTATCAGTCTTGAAAAGTCTCATGCTCATCTGCAATTTGTGACTGTCCCTAATCTTTTGAAATTCACATTTACATTTTCATAGGTTGCAAATTGTTAGTCCTAACTTTTTAAGGCAGAACTACCCTACACACAGGTACACATTTATATTTCTACTAGAGGCCCTGTGCACAAAATTTGTGCATGGTGGGGGGTCCTCTCAGCCCAGCCTGCACCCTCTCCAATCCGGGATCCCTCGGGAGATGACCCGGGATTGGGCCTAAATCGGCAGTCGGACATCCCTCTCACAATCCTGGACCGCTGGCTCCTAATCACTCACCTGCCTGGTCACCCCTAACTGCCCCCACCCTGCCAACCTGATTGCCCCTCCCTGTCCCCCCCACCAGTCTGGTCACCTACAACTGCCCCCCCTTTGGCCTAGTTACCTCTCAGTGCCCCCCCTGCCAGCCTAATCGCCCCCAATTGCCCCCCCGCCAGCCTGGTCACCTCCAACTGCCCCCCTGCCGGCCTAGTTTCCCCTCTCACTGCCCCTCCTGCCAGCCTAATCGCCCCCAAATGCTCCCCCACCAGCCTGGTCGCCCCATGCAGCCTGCTTGTTCAGTCGTTTGTTCATCCCTCACTAACCCCTCTGCCAGCCTGGCCATAGGCAGCCATCTTGTGAGGGCGTGAGGGTTAATTTGCATATCACCTCTTTGTTATATAGGATAGCTAGCTAGATGATAGACAGATGGATAATCTCCCAGCCTCCTTCACCACTTCAAGATAGCTATGTGACAGGCTTCTACAATCAGATATGTCTTCCCAATGTTTAAGGAGACATATTTCTTACAGTTGATGTAAACATAGTTACCCATAGAATCTTCTTACATATTCCACTTCATTAGAAGAAAACCAAGAAAAATAGAGACATTCCAATAGCTCCAATGATAATACTACTGAGTTTATGTACTGATCTACTGTGATTTCTCCCTTGGACATCTTGTAGTTAAAGTTTCTTTTTAAAAAAAAAAGTTGATAAATGAAATGAACTGCTAAAAGTATATTTTGTGTATTAGTGTACATTTTATAGAATCTTGGTCCCACACATAGGAGCAGTACTTAGGTGGGCAGACTTCTGAATTCATCTATATGAAGGAGAGTGCCAAGGGAGTTATTTGCCAAATTCTTCTTATTCAATGGTTGTTTAATGCAGTACAGTGACAACATCCAAAATCTTATAAATTTGTATGAATTACTCAAAATTTTTTACAGTGTTTTCTTATCTATAGCAATAAATTCAAGTGGCTATCATTATATAACATTAACTGTATTTCTATGATTATATCTACCTTTAATCTATCTATATTATTCAGCTATAAAAAAGCAACAACATTGAATTCTGACCATTATGACATTTTGCTCAGTGAAATAAGTTAGAAGAAAATGACAAATATTGTGTGATCTCACTTTTCTGTAGACTCTTAAAAGCAAACAAATGAACAAACAAAAAAAACAACTCCTAGAAAAAGAGGTCAGACTTGTGATTCCCAGTGGCAGAGGGTGAGAGGAAGGGGAATTGAAGATAGTCAAAAGTTATTAACTTCTAATTATAAGTAAAAAAAGTCAAAAGGTACTAACTTCTAAATACGAGGGATGCATTATAAAACATGATGACTATAGCTAACACTTCTGCATGATACCTAGGAAAGTTGTTAAGAGAGTTATTCCCAAGGGTGCTCATCACAAAGGGATTTTGTTGTTTCTTTTGTATGAGAAGATGGATGATAGCTAAACCTATTGTGGTAATCATTTCACAATATATCTAAATTAAATCATCATGTTGGATGCCTTGAACTTATTATACAGGGATGTATGTAAATTATTTCTCAATGAAACTGAAAAAATGTGGTATCTAAATATTTATGCTTAACTACAGATGAAATGTGCCTAATGACATCATAAAATAATGTAATGCTTTTTGGTAAAAACAAAACAAACAATATTTGTTTTTGTCCTTCTTCATAATGATTGGGTATAGTTATGGTAACATCATCAACAACCAAACTATTTAGTAAATCTCTATATTGACTTTCTAAATCTTGTTTCATATGGCATAAAATGCAATTTAAGAATGACATAAAATATTTCTACTTTCTGGAAGCCTTCAGTCTAGGTCACAGAATGAAATTTAGAATGAGAAATTAATTAACTTGAAGGTATACCTAATTAATCAATTTATCTCATAAATTCAGTGTGGAACCTATGTAAAGTGTTTGAAACTCTTGCATTTTTAATGACCAAAAAGCCTCCAACTTGATAATATCTTGGATTCATTTTTTGAATGAAACAAAAATATCCTGTTATTTTTATATTATTTGTTGTATTATGAATTTAATTCAATAAAGTTATTTTGATTGTATACATACAATTTAATTATTTATTAGTGGGAAAAATGAGAAAAATAATTACTTATTAGTGAAAATGACTGCATTAGACAAATATAAGTAATTTTCATAGGGTACACACTAAACTTTGTGGTGTCAATAAAATGCTCCTTACAACAACTGTACTTATTAGAATATGGTAGTTGCTTTTATAAACTCTAAAATTGCAACATAACACAAAAATTATATTTTATGTGCAAGTATGAATACACTGAGGGTATTCATATTTGGTGGACAGCTTCCTCCATGATGATTCTGGGATGGAGGTTCCTTCCATTTTGTGGCTCTAGAATCTCTTGGGGCCTTGGATATTCTCAACTAGCAGAAAGGGTATCATGTTGAAGATATATAGACACAGTAGCATCTGGCTAGGCAGTTGCTTGTGCATGACAACACCATACCATGGAAGTGAAAGCATGCATGTTTTCATTTATTTCTTTTGTGCCCTTACCTCTAATCAAACCTACAACTTTTTGGTATATGGGAAAATGCTCCAACCCATTGAGCCACACCAGCCAGGGCGAACACTTGCATTTTTAATGACTACTTTTCCATCTCTGCCACAGTCTTCTCTTCTGGCTAACAAATACTCATATGTACTCTTCTTACTATGCATAGAATGCACTACACTTAGGTCAAAGTAGAGGGTTTCCAGGAGATGAACAATTATCTTCATCATGTCCTTTGTGGTCTCTTGTTGTACAGCAAACTGAGAAGCAAAAGAAAAGATATCTGCACCCACTGACCCCTTCACACCCTATATACATTCATGGGCCAGTGATTAAATAAAAATTGCCATTTGGAAACAAAAGAGTGGAGGCATACAGTGGTGATGGTTCAGAGCGGTAATGAAATCCTGCCAGACACATGAAGTGAAGACCTTCTGTCCTGGTGGTTGGGAAGTCGCTTGTCTAGACACTTCTTATCTCGGCAGTATTTCTCCTTGCCCACTGTTCTCCTTTACTTACACTTCCTTTGGGAGGTCCTTTCTAGTCTGTTGTACTCAACACTATAGCTGAAGTTAAAAACGGGGAATATCTTCCCCGTGGGGGCTCTATGTATTTCAGACTATTTCTTGTTCCTTTCAAGTTGTTTTAAGGCTTAAAGATAAAAGGGATTTTGTTTTAAGGTTTAAAGAGACAAAGCTCATGGCTTTTGTGTTTATAAATTCCCTTGAAAATTAGTAGAAAATGGATTTCTTTTCATCCCATTCTATGTCACAATAACCACATTCAAAGTTATACTTTAATAATAATTATTAAATCCAATTTATTTCTTTCCACCTCACTCTTTTGGTTTCTTCTTTTACCCTGTTAGTATATTTTGAGGTCTGAAAACAATGATTTAATGGGAAGCAAACACCTTTTGTCTAAAGGCTAAATTCTTCTGTTAAATCAAGAAGTCTTAATTGGCTTTTATTGCTCAAAGCCATTTTCAGTATTTTTTCTTATTATTCAAGACCTAGAAGCAATTGGCTTTTCCAAACCTGGGAGGCCCAGTTGTGGGCTTCTTCTATTCTCTTTCTTTTTTTTTTCTTTTTTGCAATCAATCAGCCAATTCTAACCTACATTATTTTGTTTGGTAATTTTTTGCCAAAGTGAGCACACAACTTTTAATATTTTTAAATTTATTCCCTTAAATCCAAGGGCTCAATAAGTACTTGTTTTTCTTTCAACATATTTTCCAAGATACTGCATGTAACTCTTTTAAAAATTTTATTTGTTGATTTTGGAGAAAGAGGAAGAGAGAGAGAGAGAGAGAGAGAGAGAGAGAGAGAGAGAGAGAGAGAGAGAAAGAGAGATCTATCTGTTGTTCCACTTATTTATGCATTTATTGGTTGCTTCTTGTATTTGTTCTGACTGGGTTTCCAACATGCAGCCTTGGTGTAATGGGACGATGCTCTAACCAACTGAGCTACTGGGCCAGGGCGTAAATGACATTTTTTAATCTAATATTTTTTAACCTTGAATATATCTAGTCCTGAACAGTATAGCCTGCTGCTGCCACCTTACCATTGAGCCAATAGATTTTAGGTTTTCGTGAAGGTAGTTATGCACTTATGCTACCAACTTTTGAATTTGTTATGGTACCACTTGCTGCCAAAAATATCAGTGAACAGAAAGATAGAAATGTCCTTTTTGTTTTGGGTAGGATCCAATGCATGTGTTCCTCATCATCATGTGTTGGGGCCTCAGCATCCTCTGATTTTTAACCGGCGAGAAGAAAGGCACATCTGCTTTATTAAAACTTCAGTTCAGTAGCACTATGCACCATTTTGGTTATATTCTGGCTGAGCCATCTAGTCAATTTGTTGCATCTGGAATCAAGGGGACTAGAAAATATAGTTTCTATCTGGGAAGTTGCCAACCACTCCACATCTTAGAAAGAGACAAGCATGAGTTTCTAGGTTAACAGATGACTGTCTCTGCCACTATAACCACAATCTGATTTCTTTCTCCTCCTCCTCCTCCTCCTCCTCCTCCCCCTTCTCCTCCTCCTCCTCCTCCTCCTCCTCCTCCTCCTCCTCCTCCTCCTCCCCCTTCTCCTCCTCCTCCTCCTCCTCCTCCCCCTTCTCCTCCTCCTCCTTCTTCTTCTTCTTCTTCTTCTTCTTCTTCTTCTTCTTCTTCTTCTTCTCCTTTTGCCTTTTGGTTACTAAAAAATTAAAAGCAGAAAATATTAGCATGTTAAAGCCTTTGTTTCAAAAAGATATTTTAAATTGCATGGGCTCATCTTTTCCCAAAGTTTTTACACTCCCCTGAATACTCAGAATTCAGGTTTATCATTTTATCTGTAATGAGTCGTTTTCATTAGGTTCATTTTTTACTTCTGTTTCATATATCCAAATCATCAATTAAAAGTTTGCCTGGAAAATATACAATTAGATAAACAAGTAGATTATACCCTGACCAGTGATTGAAATAACAGACATCTCCACATTGGGGCAATTTATTTAAATAACTGGTTCCAAATTCCTAAAACTTAAATTCTTTCTTCTCTGAAATGGGGGAAAACACTATGAAAACATTTTATTTTTAACTCTTTAGACATCAGAATGATAATTATTCTATTTGTGCATCTTATGATCTTACTACTACTCACAGAAGGTCATGTTTTCCAGATTGGGGATCTTGGATTTTATTGGATACTTGCTAGGTTATTATTTATCTTTTTGTTTTGTTTTGATTTGGAGCATACTCTGAATAAATGTAATGTTTGCAAAAATTCTGAGAGTAAAGGACAAAATCAATTATTAGTGAGGATAATAGTAGAGGTAGAAGTAAAAGAGAAGACAGTTGAAATTGTACGATAATAGTATGTTTTAGAATGCTTTTGTCATTAACAAAAATCCTAATTCCAGCTGGATTAAACGATAAATTCATTTGTTTTCTCCTTTAAGAGGAAGGCCAGAGAAGAGCATGCTTGGTTAGGTCCAGGCTTGGCTGAGTTGATGCTGCAATGACATCACTAGAGAGCCATATTCCTTCCATATCTCCACTTTGCCATCTACTGCTACATCCTAACTCCTTTCCCCCCATGGTCTTAAGGTGCTACAGTGGGAACTGAGGAAAATTGCTTCCTTATTCTCATGCAGCAGGTAAATATGGGCTCTAAATCTGTTACTTCAGCCTGAATGGGCTACATAAGGTTGCTTTCTCACACCTGGAGCAATGTCAGTCCCTAGGAGGATACCATGTGCTGTTTGCATTTGTATTAATTAGAGTCCATCTCATGATCTGGAAGTGGGTTCAATGTCCCTAAGTCATGTGGGCTTTGGTGGTGATAGGGGTATGGGGCATTATAGCTACCTGAACTTTATCAAGTTTCTGTTAAGAAAAAAAATAAATAAAAACCTGGAAAATGCAAAACAGATACTTTCAATGCCAATGGAAGAGAGATGTGCTGATTCAATATCATAGAATATTTGCTGTGGAATGCACACTACTTGAGAGCAAAATAGTCTTCTTCCTAATGAGTATTTTGGGGATTTTTACCAGAGCCCTGCGAATACTAGATAAGGACAGTAATGGAGATGGTAATGATGATGTTGGTGACAAACATGGCAATGAAAACTGCATCAGTAACACCAGGGAAGGTGACGCTTGCCTCAACAAGGCAATTATTGGAACTGTGTGGCTATCAGTCATGTTTTTTTTTAATTTTATTTGAAGCATGCTAAATTTAAAGAGCAATTCCTAATTATTCCACAGATAAAGATATTTAGTGACTTCCCAATCAATAAGACAGGCATAGGTTTAGATAATTGAAGATAAGGACATTTCTAGTTAAAAAGTAGGACTAGCTGCTGGTCACTCTACCTTCTTTAGATCCTCTTACTCTTTGGATCTGTATATGTTTCTATTATTCGAAGACAAGTATCCAAATAGGATAAGCAGACTGATAGTTCAAAAGTTTGAGGTTGCTTAGTAAAGAAAATATTTTTAAGGTAGGCCTGTTTCATTTTTTAAAAAAATTTTCATAGTTCTTTTATATATCAGATTACATTTATCAGATAATTTATTATTACATGATTTAAAAAATGTTAACTATATTCTATTAAAATTAATTACATTAAGATGAATAATAGTGACTATCAATAACTCATAGATCTTCTTTGTTTTGTAATGATTAAAACCCAAATCCAATGTTTTCAAATAAATTGGGAATATTTATTTTAGCCAGTTATAGTATAAATACATTTAAAGGATTGGTGTCCCTGCCTTAAACATCTTTAATTAATAGTATTTTTAAAAAGTTATATCTAAGCTATGGCATTTTCTGGGAGTAGTCTTACTGAAGGTTTGAATTAGAAAGGACATTACATTATATATTTGTCATAATAATCTTCTTAGGGTTCAGATGGTAGAAGCATATGTAAGCCAGCTGAGACCAATTATACATAATACTTTATGGAGCATCCTGCTCTGCCTCTTTGTCCTGCTGGAATTGGTGGTCATTATGTCACACGGAGTTCATAGTGAGCTCATCTGTGCTCTGTGAACTTCACTATGGTGGAGGTGATCTTATTGAACATGTTCTCATATATGATCTCAAGTACCCCGGAATCTCATCATTCACCTAAAGGCTAAGCTATGTTCCTCTTGCATATGGAGAAGTGAATCAATTAACTAATTTTGCATTATCTGTCTTGTTACTCTTGTGCTTTGTGCCACTTCAGATTGTGAATTTGAAATTCTGATAGGGCCCATTTTATTTGAGAGCCAGAGAAAGAAAAGAAAAGAGATTAATCTCAACAGAAATGTCACTGGAAGTTTACTTTGAGCCAGTCATTGTTCTAAGCACTTCCTTTGCATTGATCAATTTCATCTTTACAGTACTGTGAGGTACTTAGTAGTATTATCATCTTTCACAGGTAAGGTTTAATGCCAATCAGTGTTACAGTCAGGATTTAAACTCAGCAATGTCACCCCACAGCCTGCACTCTTATCTACTACCTATACCCACAATGAGTCAGCGTTAAGTGAGGGAGCTTTAAGATGAAGTGTGTAGGGATCTGTGTGTGCCAGCATTCATCCAGAACACTGGGGACTCATCCCTGAGGAAAATGGCGCTTGAGAGTGTGCAGTGTGGGAATGTTTAACCTTGACATGGGGCACCTGTGATTTTGCATATGTATCAACTCCATGAAGATGAATAAAAATGACACATAGAATTTGTAGCTGAAAATTTAAAACAAGCCGAAACCGGTTTGGCTCAGTGGATAGAGCGTCGGCCTGCGGACTGAAGGGTGGTTGGGGCAGGGGAGTATGGAGAGCTGAATAGATAGAATACAGAAAATCTTAGGATCATGAAACCATTCTGTTTGATATTTTAACAGTGACTACGTGTCATTATGCATTTGGCAAAACCCAAATAACTAACTGTACCACATAAAGGATGAATCCTAATGTAAACTATGGGATTTAGTTAATAATGCATCAATATTGTTTCATTAATTGTAAAATGTGAACACACTGATGCCAGGTGTTAATAATAGGGGAAATTGTGAATGAGGAAGAAAGGGATGTATGGGAACTCTATCTGCTCCATTTTCTATAAATCTAATGCTCTAAAAAGAAAGTGTTCATTTTTTTTATAAAAGGGATAGAAAAGAAACTGTGATGTGAGTGATCATATGACTGTACTTGTGGATCAATCAGGAAACAGATGACTACTCTGGAGTAATTGTATCTTTTTTGCTTTGGTGCTGACACCCAAAACTTCCACATTCTCACTCAGTTACAGTCAAGTTCTAAGTAATGCCTTTGTATGCTTTCTGTATACCACTAAGCTAGGAATTCTTGGTGAGCCCAAGTCTCCTTCCTGTCTCAGCTGCTCCCTAAATAGAAGTGAAACCCCTTTCGAAGGCATCACTAACTCATGAAGCCGAAAGCATACAACTAAAGAGCCTTTGAGTGGTTTCCCCAAATGTATAACTTACAAGGATATACTAGTAAGAAAGAAATCTCCCCAGCATCTCTACTGTGTTTGTAATGATGGGGCTCTGTTTTCCCATGCAGAGTCAGCCCTTGTTAATATGGTGGCATTCCAGAGGAGTACTTACCCTCAATATTAAACGTAAAATAGCTTGTACGTGGCTGAGCGAAAGGAGGTAGGTAAATACTAACGTGTGTGTGTGTGTGCGCACGTGTGTGTGCGTGTGTGTGTGTGTGTGTGTGTGTGTGTGTGTGTGTGGAGTGGAGAGTAATTGTCCTGCGTTTTTCTCATCATTCAAGCCAGAGTTTGAGAAGAAAACAGCTTTAGAGATTGAGAGCTCCAATGGACCCATAACAGCAGGCAACAGGGGCAGGATGTGAAATCAGATGATGAGGGATTCTTAGCAAAAGCAGAGCAAGGAGAGAGTCTCATTACAGTCTTAAGTATAGCTGACTTACCCAGACAGGTGAAATGCTCCTGTAGGTGTCCTTTGCTAGGGTTTGTGGCTTGCCTGTCCCCCCAAAAGGGCTGCCCCCCAATTTAGAAATGACTTATGTGAGTTACATGAGTTTCACTATCATATCAACTACTTCAGGATTGTTGAGTTTACTTGGTCCTCATACCTCTTCATAAAAATAAAAACAACAACCAACCAAGAACAACACAGGAGATTTTAAAAAGGTAGCATACTTTAAGCCCACACCATGAAATAAGTGTTGCTATATACTGTTGGATAGTAGTAGGAGTAGGTAAACAGATTCACAAATGGGATATACGCACTCTAAAATTAAGAGCTTATGTAAGTGGTTTCCCCAAATCCACCATGAATGTAATAGTAACATGGTTAGCCAGAGTAACAGGAGTTTTTCCTTTTTCAGATTTTTATTTATTTTTTCCTTTTTTGGGGAGGCTATGGTATCTTTTTCGTGCCAACCTGTTCCCAGATCCTGTCTCCATTCCACATGTGAACCTAGTTGATGTTGTACTGCTGCCTCCTGGGTTTAATTTTGATACATTAAGTGATGAAAGCTCAAACTTTTGTACTGAGTCCCTAGGAAGGACAGATTCTCTTCCTTGCTATGTGACCAGGATAGTTCTGTTGCTGTTGGCCTTGTAATGTTCATCCCTGCAGGCTACTGCCCCATGCAGTGCAGGGCTAATGATAGCGCGGTTCTCCTCACACACTTCAATTATTTGCAGCTGTCCTGGAAAACTTTGCAATATAAGCCATTGGTGGACTTTTATGAAACCTCCAGTGATTTTAAATGGGGGGAGTGGGGCACAAAATGTCAAGATTAATTAGTAATCAAAATAATTTTTCCCATTCTTTGCTTACCGATGCTCCAACCAACTTTGCCTTACTAAGGGCATTTATAACCAAATGCCATGGAACCTCATGTCTATTATGATTACTACTAGGGGATTTTGCATGTACTCTCTCTGCCAGGCTCTTTATAATCCAAGTGCTTGTAGTATTCATGTAGTCCTCACAAAAGCCTATGTAATATGCATTATTTATTCTACCCATTATATAGATAAAGACACTGAGGAGGGGTGAAATAAAACACAGTTCCCAAGTAATGAAGTAATGAAGTCAGAAGAACCCAGAAAACTTTGCTGCAGAATTCCTGTTTAGTTATAAACTTCTGGACAGAGCAATTTACTTACTAGTAAATGAAGAGTATACACATAACAGTTGCTATGTTGTAACAGAATATTATTATTTTCATTATTTGTATTACTGTTATTATAATTATTTTCTCTTATGGCCTTTTCTCTTTTGACAGTTTGAACTGCAACATTTTGTCTATACTTTTGTATTTCAGGGTTTTAAATTGCAATCGTGCTTGAGTATAATAGTTCACTGCCTTGCACAGTGCACTTCACTACTCGGTGTAACTGACTCATTTTCTCCCTAAACATAGATATAATAGAAACCACTGCTTCACTTTCTAGCAGATGGCGAGCAATCTTGTTTTAATGCACGTCATTTCCAATAGACACAAGCTGTCAGATAACTTCTGGTAAAATAGGATGCTGAATCAGACATTTATTTTTAGTGGCAATTGTTGACGCGTAGACTAACCCATCCAGATGACAATATGCGATATCACTTGACTCTATAGATAAATATGCTGAAATGTTCTTTGTCATTTTTCATTTTAGATTTCTGCTTTAGGCTTCTTACTACACACCCTACTTCTAATCACTTCTCTTTTAGCAATTGTGTTTTGTCATAAAGCCATTATACTTTTTTATTTAATAGTTATGTCTTAATTTTAGTTCTCTAATATAAGGCATCAACTAAATGATGTGAAAGCCCCTAACAAAGACAGATTTTAACAAGTGAGGAAGCTGAATTAACACTTACATATTGGCCATATATAACTAGTGTCTGTTCTGGTGAGTTAATACCTATCTTGTACTAGTATTGTTTGATAAATATTTAAATACCACTACTGGAGAGAAGAAAGGAATAATCATTATTTATTATGCATAGCAACTGGGTGCCTTTTGGTACCTCTTTTGGTTTATTCATATGCACATAATATTTGGAAAATATAATGGGAGCTAGATTTGAATAAAATTTAAAATACTAAGTGCTTATGTCAGCTGTATATACACTAAAATGTAACAATAAAAATATTACCCTGACTTCTGCACAATGATGACATTTATGGAGCATTTCCTATAGTCCATACTTTTTAAAACTATATTTTATGTTTTTTGTTCATTTAATGATAAAACAAGTGTTTATAAAATAATAAATAGGAATTTGGGGTGGAAGGTTTATGGGCATCCTTTCTGTTATTTTTACAACATTTTATAAGTTTGATAGTTAAAAACTTTTACATTAATATTTTGACAAATTAAAAGTAAAAATAAAGTAACAGCCATTTCTTTTTTTTTTAAATATATTTTATTGATTTTTTACAGAGAGGAAGGGAGAGAGATAGAGAGTTAGATTTTAATTTTTGATTTGCTAGTACTAACCTACACTAAAATTATATATTTTTCTGAAAGTGTTTTTTAAAAGTTGTTAGAAATCCATATGAGTTTAATTGGTATACCTTGTAAAAATAAATTATTATAAGAGTGCTATTACTTAGGGGTGGGGAGAGGTAGAAGGTAAAAGGGGGACAAATGGTGACAATTAGACTTCACCTTGGGTGATGAACACACAGTACAATATACAGATGATGTATTATAGAATTGTACACCTGAGAGCTATATAATTTTATTAACTAATATCCCCCAATACATTTAGTAAACATTTTTAAAGACACAAAAAATCATCATGTTTAAATTAGTCTTTAAAAGAGCTCTTGCAAGAAGTTTAAATAAAAATTATGAGTAGAAAAAAAAGTGCTATTTATCCTTTATCTGATGCATCCAATAAATATGTTCTCCATTGATAAATACAAATTATAAGTGCTACATGAATATGATAAATGAATTATTGTTAAGACTGACAGAGAGTATGTTAGCTAAGTTAGTTGGGCAGGGATTCACTGAGGAGATGACGTTGAAAATGTTACCCAAAGGATAAGACAGGAAAAGTATAGAAAGAAATGTAGGAATGTAGATAGGGAGCAGGAAGAACACTGTAAAGAGAGGGCAAGCCTGTTGCCTGGAGGAGAGAAAAAGAGGCAAGTGTTTGAGAAACTGGAAAAAAGGCAGTGTGGTTAAAGGCCTGTGGTGGGATAGGGGCTGAGTGGAGGGGGCCAAGGAAGAGGGAAAATGACGGATATCTATAATACTGTCGACAATAAAAATAAATTAAAAAAATACAATGAGCAAGGAGAAGATTTGTTCAAAATGATTGTGGTAAGAGAGGCTGAGGCTGCATCATGTAGAGGCTTATAAGCCAGCTTGGCAAATTTTAAACTGAAAAGTCACTTGGCCAGGTTTATAATTAAGAAAGCTCTGTTATTATAAAATGTGTGTATGTGTGCGTGTGTGTGTGTGTGTGTGTGCGCGTGCACGTGCGTGCATGTAAGGGGGCAATGGGAATGGAAAGCTTAGTAATGAGCCTACTAATATTTTAATAGTTTAAAATAGGTAATTGTTGCTTGGACTAGTGTAGCACATACATAGATAGCAGACACATATCATTTTTAAAACCTTGTAAACATATTTGTGTAGAAGCGGTTAACTTTATAACAAATAGCTATGACTTAGATTTCAACTCAAAACATTAAAAAAATTGTTTGCTAAGCATTTAAGAAAACATTAAAAGCTGTTATAGAGAGAGCTGAGTTAACTAAGACTTCTAATTAAAAATGATTTCATTTCTTTTTAAGTGAGTGAGAATTTAATCATGATTATTTATATAATCACAAATTATATGGGGCTTTTAATTTCTTATTTTTCCTTATAAGCTCATTTAAATGGTGATAACTTACTGAGAGCATACTATTGTTCCTATTTTCTTAGTGGTTAAATTATACTTTAAATTATTAATGAGAATTTCATATTATATGAGTAGAGGATGATAATATACTTTCCAAATAAACAAAGTGAATAATTTACTTTTAAATTCTGGATATTATGAGCTTGTAAGTAGTAAATGTATATCTAATAGATGAAAAATTATTAACATATTATTTACTAGAGGCCCGATTAACGAAGATTCGTGCAAGAATAGGCCTTCCTTCCCCTGGCTGCTGGCACCAGCTTCCCTCTGGCACCCAGGATCTGGGCCTTCGCTCTGGTCTCCACCTTCCGCCTTCGTTCAGGGCCAGAGCCACCTTCCACCTTTGCTCCGGCCTGGCCACCGCCATCTTTGTCACCTCAGTTTACATATTCCCTCCTTATTGGTTGTGGGCGCCACCATCTTTGTCAAGAAGTGATGGTCAATTTGCATATTCCATCTTTATTAGATAGGATAATCATGATATTCCATAGGGATTGGTGACATTTTTGGTATCTGAGTATTATTACTATTATCAATACTATTAACATTTCTCCACTGAAGAGTTAACAGAAAAAAGACAACCAAAAACTGTAGAAAGAAAACCAAGAGAGCTGGTGATGTGGAGGTACAGACGATGTATTGGGAAGAGCCTTGACTTAAGTCAAAAGATCGGTTTCCAGTTCTGGATTTGGAAACCTTAGTTAATTCATGGCTGATGATCTCTAAGGTTTCTTTCAGCTCCCAAATTCTGTGATTTTTCTGAAATGTACCAGAGATTAGAGCTCTCTAGAAACTTTTATCTGGTGGTCTTGTTCATTCCACATTCTTGCTGCACGATAACCTTCTTTAAAAATCTAATTTTGAAAAAATAGTTGATGAAGTGTTATTATCCATCATGGTTGAGTTTATTGGAGAGGTGGGTTCTTGGGAAGAATGGAAAGATAAGATGAAATGTAAGAAACTAGAAGCAGGAGTGAGATGATTAAAAAGCTGAGCCATTGAGATGGTGGATCAAGTAGAAATAAGAAAATAATAGTAACTAATTTTGTTAGTTGAGCAAGAAAACATTATAAAAGTAATCAACAAAGGAATTCTAGACCAGCTGCTACTATATTTCCAGTTGTCTTATCCCTTCTTACTGTGACTGAATGCTATAAATGCTAGCATTTATTTTCTCTCTAATGAAACTATGGGGAATTTAAAGCTGCTTCCCCAAACCTGGATTTCAGAAAATAGTTTGCTACTATCAGAGAAAGAAATGTGTGAATCCCAAGTAAACATAACTATAATTACAACAGAGAAAATAGCCTGGAACTTGGATTAGAATACTTTGGGTTGAGTTCTAGTTTGGTATCCTGCTAGTTTTTTTTTTTTTCTTTGTGTGTGTGTGTGTGTGTGTATTTTATGAAACTATATGAAAAATTACTTATCTGACATTCAAAAGCATCATTTGTAAAATGTGCACAATTTTAACTGCTTTATTTATCCTCATTAGAAAGCTATGATAATTAAATACAATTTATATAAATTTGCTTTGTTATCTAAAGAACGTTATGTGTACACTAGAGGGGGTGGGGCGCCCTCAGCCCGGCCTGCACCTTTTAGCAGTCCAGGAGCCCTCAGGGGTTGAGCGGGCCTAAGCCATAGTCAGACATCCATAGTGCTGCTGTGGCAGTGGGAAAGGCTCCCGCCACCATGGCTGTGCTCACCAGCTGTCAGCCCAGCTTGAGGCTAAGTGGGGCTCCCCCTGTGGGAGAGTACTGACCACCAGGGGGCAGCTCCTGCTTTGAGAATCTGCCCCCTGGTGGTCAGTGCACATCATAGTTTTTGCGCCATTTGGTTGATTTGCATATTAACCTTTTATTATATAGGACTAGAGGCCCGGTGCATGAAATTCGTGCACTGGGGGGGTGGGGTTCCCTCAGCCCAGCCTGCCCCTCGCACAGTCTGGGAGCCCTCAGTGGATGTCCTACTGATGGCCACAGTCTGGCAGCAGAGCTTGGAGCAGGCGTCCCTTGTGTGTGTGTGTGTGTGTGTGTGTGTGTGTGTGTGTGTGTGTCTGCTGGGGCCTGCCCCCAGCCGCACCACGTAGGCTGGAAGCAGTTGACGTGTGTGTGTGTGTGTGTGTGTCCCCACTGGGGGCCTGCCCCCAGCCACATTGGAGGTTCAGAGCAGGCACTGTGTGTGTGTGTGTGTGTGTGTGTGTGTGTGTGTCTGCTGGGGGCCTGCCCCCAGCCACACCATGGAGGCTTGGAGCAGGAGCCCCTCTGTGTTGATCTCTCAGGCTCCTGGCCTCCACTGCATGTTGTACTCTCCCTTGAGCTATGGCCAGGATGGGGGTGCTGCTTGCAAGCCGGGCTTTCCTGCTCCCAGATCGCCATGGTGACCGGGGAGCAGGCCCAGCTGGGGGCTGCCCACAGGCTGGGCTTTCCCACTCCCAGGTCTCCATGGCAACTGGGGAGCAGGCCCAGCTTGGAGCTGCCCCCAGGCCGGGCTTGCTCTCCTGCTCCCGGATCCCCATGGCGACCGGGGAGTAGGCCCAGCTGGGGGCTGTCCTCAGGCCAGGCTTGCTTTCCTGCTCCCAGATCCTCGTGGCAACCGGGGAGAAGGCCCAGCTGGGGGCTGCCCTCAGGCCAGGCTTGCTTTCCTGCTCCCGGATCAGGCGCAGTTGGGGGCTGCCTACAGGCCGCACTTTTCTACTTACCAATGGCTGGATCACCACAGCAACCCAGGGCCCAGCGGCACTTTCCTGCTCTCCAATAATCATAGGGTCCCAGCTGGGGGCGTGGCTTAGCAGTGCGGGGCTTAGGCGGCACGGGGGTCCCGGCTGAGGGCTCAGGTGGCACACAGGGGTCCCGGCTGGGGGCGGGGCTTATGCCCCGCTGCCCAGGGCTGCACATGGGGCCCGGATGGCAGCTTGCACTGTCCCACCTTGCCTGTAGTATAGGATAGAGGCCTGGTGCACGGGTGGGGGCCAGTTGGTTTGCTCTGAAAGTGTCCCAGATCAGGGTGGGTGTCCCGCTTGGGTGCCTGGCCAGCCTGGGGCTGATGGCTGTTTGCAGCTGGTCACACCCCCTTCAGGGTGGGGGTCCCCACTGGGGTGCCTGGCCAGTCTGGGTGAGGGCCTGAGAGCCGTTTTCAGGCTAAAGGGCAACTTAAGCTCCCAACTGCTCCTTTTTTTCTATTTTTTATTCTGGGATTTATTTACCTCTATAGCTGTCACTGGAGGTGAGAGCCGGCTCCAACTCTAAGGGCTGAAAGCAGGTTTCTAGGTTTGTTTGGCTTCTATAATTGAAACTCTGTTGCCATCACTGCAGCTCTAAGCTCTGAGGCCGAAGCTGACTGAAAGCAGGTCTCTGGAGCTTGTTTAGCTTCTATAATTGCAACATAGTTGCTTAGAGTGCAGCTCAGAGCCGGGCTGCGGCAGGCAGGGAACCTTGGCTTCCTCCATGGCTGGAGCAAGCAAGCCTCCTGTTCGCTTCAGCTGCGTGGCTGCCGGCCGCCATCTTGGTTGGCAGTTAATTTGCATATTCTGCTGATTAGCCAATGGGAAGGGTGTCGGGTTTATGGTCAATTTTCATGTTTCTCTTTTATTAGATAGGATTAGCTAGCTTTTGCTATTCATTACTTTAGCATATCTAGTATGACCACTGATGGATATAGATAAAAACTGGAGGACTTCTTTACCACTATTAATCAACTTTGAATTACCATAGAAAGAGTTTAATAATGATTGAGTTTTATCGCCACAGCCAACACTAATTAACAAAAATCAAAACAAAACTAAGACAAAACTTAATTCCTCCAGTTCTTCAATAGGTTATTATGGGACCATTACCTTCTCTGTAAAATTGTGTTCACTCATTTTCATCTCCACCTCTGCTTCCTTGTAGATCATTCTATGATTCTCTTACTCATATTGTGAATTCTATAAATGTCACTCAACTCACATAAGCACTGGAAGAGATTAACCAAAGAATTTATATGCATGTATGTATAACCCATGAACACAAACAATAGTGTGGTGAAGGCCTGGGAGGAGGGGCAGTATGGGATGGAGGGAGTAATTGAGAGAAAAAGGGGGGCATCTGTAATACTTTCAACAATAAAGATAAATTTAAAAAAAAGAACGGGAACAGAATCTAATAGTTTATGAAAACAATATAGATTAATGCTTCTAGACCTTATTTTATTTCTTATCAAGTATAATGTAGATTTTCCACAAAAACAGGAAGGTAGCATCAAAGTTTTGATGTGTATGTTGTTGTGGGTTTTTTTTAGAATATTCCGAATACCTAAATGGCAGAAATGTGAAAGACATGAAGGAGAATTTCTCCCAATATTTTCTGTTTTGGTGGTGAAATTCTAGTCTTTGCATCTTAATGACTTTATTTCTGTTACTATCAATTTCATCCTGTTAGTCATTTAAAAAAAGTAATTTAGCCTGAGAAGAACCTACAAATAAAGTACTACTAATTGTGCAAGAAATCAGATGCTATTGGACAAATTTACTTTTTTCTCACAATGATGGTGATTTTATCCCATTTCTTCCCAGAAATAATATTGATATTTGTAGTAACTGGGAAAATGGAACTTTTATATATTGTGGCCAGGGTTGAAAGTATTTTATTTCTTTATGAGGAACAAGTACAAATAGTAACAATCAGATTGGATAATAAATCAAAGGTGATGCAGAAAACCAAGTTGAATTTTACAATAACTCCCCTCTATTTTAGGCAAATGGTAAAATAAAAATGTATTTGTTGTTTTATTGTATTTACGCTTTTATTTTGAAATAATTTGACGCTGAACATGGCAATATTAATAGAGAGTTCTTGTGAACTATTCACCCTCTTTCTCCTAGTGACAACATCTTACATGACCATAGTAAATAATTAAAATCAGGAAATTTATATTGGTGCAATACTATTAACGCAACTGCAGACCTTATTCAGATTTCACATGTACACTTTTTCGTGTATAGTTCTTTGGAATTTTATGTGTACACTAGTGACCTGGTGCATGGATTCATGCACATTGAAAATAAATTAATTAAAAGGTGGCTAGTGGAGTGGGACTGGGTGAGAAGGGCCAGACATGCCCTGGAGACAATCTCCTGCGGTCCCTCCCCAATGTCTATGGAGTGAACGGAGTCCCTTCGGCAGGTAGGGTCCCTTGGCCTGGCCTGCGGGGATCGGGCCAAAACCAGCTCTCCGACATCCCCTGAGCGGTCCCAGAGTGCAAGAGGGCACTCTGAAAAGCTGCTGTCATACAGGGTGTGGAACACAAATGCAAGTGTGCAGTAAACCAGATTTGGGGCCAACAGTGCCCCAGCAGCAACATAAACCATGGCCAAAGGTGGAATCGCCAAGCTCTGCGAGGAATCGGGCACTCCTTCCCCCTTGGTTTTGGGGTGCATCACCCGAAAATCTCCACTCCTGTGTTGAGTGTCTGCCCCTGGT
This sequence comes from Myotis lucifugus, assembly GCF_000147115.1. Lineage (NCBI taxonomy): Eukaryota > Metazoa > Chordata > Mammalia > Chiroptera > Vespertilionidae > Myotis > Myotis lucifugus. Next base: position 7,228,179 of record NW_005871080.1, read on the forward strand.
GGTCAATGCACATCATAGCAACCGGTTGGATGGTCAGACACTTAGCATATTAGCCTTTTATATAGAGAGAGAAATTTAATGTAACCATCTCCAAAATCAGGATATGGAACATGGTCATCACCAGAGGAAAACTCTCTTATTTTTTTTCCCTTTTAGAGTCACGTTCTACCCCAAGCACTAATATTTGAAACTACTGATGTGTTATTATCTCCATAGTTGGTTACTTTAAAATGTTAACCAAATGAAAGATTATACAATTATAATCTTTGAGAATGGCTTTTTTCTCTCAGCATATTCCCTTGAGATCCATTTATTTTGTTTTATATATCCAGTGGTGCATTTTTTTTCTATTGTTGAATAGTAGTGTATTGAAGGGATGTACCACATTTTATTTACCCATTCACATATAGAAGGACCTTTAGGTTATTTCCAGTTGGGGCTATTACAGATAGTGTATAGTTGTTTATTTGTTGTTTTTTTCCTATGATAAGTATGAAGGATTGCAATTGCTGTGTAAATTACATGATAAATTCATGCCAAACTCTTTTTAAGAGAGGAGTCTGTACAATTTTACTAGCAATAAGAGATCCAGTTGCTCAACATCCATTCTAGCACTTGGTATTGTCAGTAATTTTTATTTTAGCAATTCTAATAGGCCTATAGTAAAATTTTATCATAGCTTTAATTTGTATTTCTCTAATGAAATGGTTCTCAACCTGTGGGTCCCTACCCCTTTGGCGGTCGAACGACCCTTTCACAGGGGTCGCCTAAGACCATCCTGCATATCAGATATTTATATTACGATTCATAACAGTAGCAACATTACAGTTATGAAGTAGCAACAAAAATAATTTTATGCTTGGGTCACAACATGAGGAACTGTATTTAAAGGGTCAGAAGGTTGAGAACCACTGCTCTAATGGCTAATGATATTGAACATCTTTCATTTGTTTATATTACAGTCTTTTAAAATTTAATTCTATTGGCTTTGTTTTAGCAAAATGCGAATTTTTGACTCTAAACAATAGGTCTTCTTTTGCCCAAATTATTGACTTCTTGTCATTTTAGAGTCTGCATTTAATTTTGTCATTGTACTAGAAACTTAAGCTTTTCAAGCATTTTTGTTACTCCAAAACATTGGGCTAACACTTTTTACATGGTTGCCTTTTGATGTCATCACTTTTGCTTTGCTACTCCAAGATCTATGTGTCTCTTTAAATGCTGTCCTGATTTAGATTTGTTGAGGTAAGAAACTTCCAAGCCTGTAGAAAAATTTTATGAGTTTATTTGACTCCAATAAATTTAATTTAAAAAGGAGTTTATTTGAACCAAACTGATGCCTAGGAGCAAGATCTCAAATGCTCCCCTGGGGAATAAGTTTTGCAGTTTCTTTTATGCATCTGAAATTAAGAAGCAGACAAGCATAAGGAAGATTACATGAAGGTGGGGGAACACAATGCAGGGATTGGATTACAGGATAGTTAACAAGATCGTGTGCTCTGTTGAAGAGGGTTACTGGCTTATTTTAAAGGTATATTGACCTAGATGTATAGAAATAATGGCCTGAGCTTTCTCTACAGAAGTTAAGTGGCTGGGCATAACTACCCACTATGACCTGCCCCATTAGGAATTTATGATTGGATTACCCTGTGAGGTTACTTCTCATATAACCTTTACTCTTTTTTCCCCCCACAGATTGGATTAGCAGCAATTTATGGTCTATATTGTTTAATCAAATTATTTTTTCCCAATCTTATTTTTATATTGTCTAATAAAAATGTAAAATTATGTTAGAAGTTTTCAATACGGGGAAAGAACAAGACTAACATTAGTTTACTAAAATGGGACTATGTTAACATTTTAGGAATATATTGTTTTAAGGCAATAGGAGATAAGCCAGAAGGAGTTAAATAGTTAGATACTTTCTGTAGACTAGAGATGACTTTATACATTCACTTTCTCATTTATTTCCTTATGTATCCAATCATCCTGCAAATATTGATTAAGTTCTAACTGGGTTGCAAGGCACTATGAAGAATACCAATATTTAGGATCATTTTATCCCTCGAGAATCTTATAAGGAACACAGGGTGAAACTGGCTATAAGAAATAATTTTAAAAAAAGCAACACAAGCCACTGTGGACCAGATGTAAAGATTCCAGATGATGCTACTAAATGGCTTATACTTCACCAGTTTAGGCATTGGGTTTGTATTTTTATTGTAAATGAAGTACATCTACTCAAAATTTCTATATTCACTTTTACCTGCAATATTTTGAGACTGGAAATCAGAGGAATATTCTTATAGTTGGCAGTCAGAAGGGTTCCAACTGTGCACAAAAGTGTAAAAGGTAACGTATGCTATAGCAACTGAGCACTACATCTAAGGAAAAGAAAGAGATATATCTTAAACCATGACATTGGACTACCTTTGTATGTACTTAAAAGAAGCTTATAATAAGTGATTTCTTGCTCTCTCAAGATGGACCATGGAGAGAACACAATTGAAAGAGTAAGGTGAGCAGATTCATGAGAGAACTGGTTAGCACCAGTAATGCTTCTTTTGTTGCAAGCTTTCTCTGTTTCACTAATTTGTCTATAAAAAGCAGATTTTATCTTTTTGATGTACTTAAAAAGTGAGACAGTCGAACCGGTTTGGCTCAGTGGATAGAGCGTTGGCCTGCGGACTGAAGGGTCCCAGGTTCGATTCCAGTCAAGGGCATGTACCTTGGTTGCGGGCACATCCTCACTGGGGGGCGTGCAGGAGGCAGCTGATCGACCTCTCTCATCGATGTTTCTAACTCTCTATCCCTCTCCCTTCTTCTCTGTAAAAAATCAATAAAATATATTTTAAAACAAATTAAAAAAAAAGTGAGACAATGATAGGATTATAACTATATTGAGTACCTGCTTTATAGTGTAATTTATAGATTTTGCTTTCTATTTTGTGATTTGAGTTCAGGAGATCCTTGACATTGTATTATACAAAGCTGTATTGAAATTTCCAGAATTATTTCAGAGGGGAAAAAAATATTCCAATGTGTGTCATGAACAGGAAAAAGACACATATAGGGAAAACGTAGGCTTAATTTCACAAGTTAAAAAGAGAAAAAGAATGTATTGATGTGATTAATGAGGTTTCATTCATTGAATGATTGTACTCAACTGCAGTTATTTCTCTATTCAGTGAGAAAATAAGCATATCCTACATTTCACACATTTGACAGAGTAGGTGAAAAATAGAATACATTAAAATATATTTTAGTAGTTAGCAAAGTGATTAGCTAGTTATGAGAACTGGTGTATTTGCAGATTCAAGTAAGTGAAACACATGCACATATTTAAAAGTATGTTATATGCAATCTTCAAAAACTGTGTTTACCCATGTTTAACCTATGACAATAAGACTTACATCAATGAGTGCTTTAAAGATAAAATAGTTTAATGATCTTTGTTAGCTCATTCTTATGTTCATAGAATGAAGTCCTTACATAAATTATTAACTATTTTTCCCCCAATAGAATTAAACAAATGACACCTAGTTGATTTGGTAGTAACCTTCTTTCCAATTCTATTTTTGTGTAGTTAATGGAAGGAATATGCTTAAGTGAGATTTGTCAGCTCCTCATGACAAAGATCCTTTCATGATAGGCTATCCTATATAATAAAAGCATAATATGCAAATCAACCAAACGGTGGAACGACCTATCGGTGGGGAGCCTGGCCAGTGAGCAGGCGACACCAGGCCAGCCAAGGCGCATGTCAGTGGGCAGGGGGAGGGGATGGCGACCAGGGGGTGGTGGCGACCAATGGCGGCAGATTGGGGAGGCTGAGGCCGGCCACTCGCCGGCTGGCGCTGTCCCCAAATCACCCACCAGTAGCCTCCCACAGAGGGAGGCCAGACTGCAATTTACACCAGTTCCCCACAGGGAGAGGGCCTAAGCCATCAGTCGGACATCCCCTGAATGCTCCTGGACTGCAAGAGGGCACGCCCAGGCTGAGGGACCCCCAACCCCCGCCAAATTTTCATGCACCGGCCTCTAGTTACTATATGTTTGTGGAAATGTGGGAAAACTTATTTCCACACGTTTGCATATATCATTAATATTTATATTATACAAAAATAATAGAAAGATGATTAAAGACCAAAGTTCTGATTTTGACTCTGTAGCTATTATCAATCTCACATTGGTTTAATAGTTCTCCTTTCTGTCACCAAATTTTTGTAGTTCTACAGAAGAAGGCAAGACCATTGCCTTCTCTAAAGTGGTTTTTAGCTTTAATATCCTTTTTCCTATGTATAATGTAAATATTATAGAAAATTTATGAAACAACTCTATACATAGAAAAGTAATAATTTTATTACCCAGAATAAACTGTTAATATATTTCTATCACATGCATTTATATGCATTCATTTACAAATTCTCATGAACTTTTATATTCATGTTTTATAAATTTAAATAGCATTTTAAAATTGATGTCATGTTGCATATTTTTATATCTATATTCTTTTATAAACATAAAGGCAAATGATAGATAATACAAAACATGTTTGTTTTTATTTTTATTGACTATACACTATAATACTCAGTCCAGTGGAATGTAAAAATATGGCTATCTTTCTATTTGTTAAACATGCATGGAGGGTGGATGAAGTTGGGAATGATAACAAGATTCCACTGGGCAGGACAAAATGGTGTCCGTTTAAGTATTCTGTGCCTTTCCCCAACCCAAAATGATAACTAATATTGAGATTTTTCGAGCATACATTTATTCACTGTGACTCTATTTTAAAATTTACATTTACTCTAACTACCTTGTTTTCACACTTTGATTTTTTAAACAGAAAGTAAAGAATCCTCAAAATTACTAAATTGTATATCTACTGGTAGGTTTCCCATGCTAACTCTTGCTTTTGCATTTCTCCTTGAGGATTCTTCCTTTCAGCACGTAATATGGCACTTACCTCCTCCTACTTCCTGCCCAGAGTTGTCCTCTGTGAATTGATTTTGGAGGGATGAAGTGATGGAGGAGAGAAGGATCAGCACCCGAGTTCTTCAAGGCCCAGCTCCCATACCTTGAAAAGCCAACTGCTTACTTTTTTGTTGGTCTAAACCAGTGATGGCGAACCTATGACACGCGTGTCAGAGGTGACACGCGAACTCCTTTTTTTGGTTGATTTTTCTTTGTTAAATGGCATTTAAATATATAAAATAAATATCAAAAATATAAGTCTTTGTTTTACTATGGTTGCAAATATCAAAAAATTTCTATATGTGACACGGCACCAGAGTTAAGTTAGGGTTTTTCAAAATGCTGACACGCTGAGCTCAAAAGGTTCGCCATCACTGGTCTAAACCATGGATTTCCAAGCCAGGTCACAAAATAGAGATGGAGAAACAAAACCTGTTTCATTTTCTTTCTTGTCAGTGGTTTATTTTAGTTTTGGTCAAAATATATAAGTTGGTCGTTAATCATGTTTCTCATTCCAGTTTTATCAGCCATATGGTAATTTTAAATTTCTCCTGAATTCTACAAAAAGTAGTTGAGTGTTTGAGTGACTGATGGTAATTCAATTGGAGTTCTTTTATGTTAATGTAAGAACTATGCAAGGAAGTAGAGAGAGTTGAGTCAAGAACCACTCTCCTGACTTCATTTTAAACCAGTCTAACATCAACTTCTGTTCATTTTACAAGTTCAATTTTAAATAACATATTGTTTTATATAATATGAATATTTAACGAATATTGTTAAAGAAATTGAGTCATTTTTACTTGGAAAACGCTACTAAATGCACTAGTAACTTTAACTTATTAAAATTCCAGGATTTACTTTAGTGAAATTCTAACAGCAATGTAGTGTATGGTTTTAATATACAGGAGTGGGCAAAAGTAGGTTTACAGTTGTTCTTATGGAAAATAATGCAATAATTAATAATAATACAGCCCTGGCCAACATGGCTCAGTTGGTTGGGTGTCATCCTGTGCATGGAAGGGTTGCCAGTTCGCTTCCCAGTCAGGGCACATGCCTGGGTTGTAGGCTCCACCCCCAGTGCAGGAAGCAGCTGGTCAATGTTGCTCTCACATTGCTATCTATCTAATCTTTTCATCCTCTCTCTCTCTAAAAATCAATTTAAAAATCAAAAATAAATAAATAATAATACAAGAATAAACTTGTGCTTTGCATGCTCACAACTGTAAATCTACTTTCGCCAACCCCTATATAAGTTTAAACTCAGTAACACAACTGTTCTTATAGCTGAAAAATGTAATATGTCCTCTGGAATTCAAAAGCTGCAAGTCCTCTGTATATGAAAATCCAAAAGTATTAAAGGTTGTATATTTTTCAAAATGTAGAGAAGCATACTCCCCTTGTCTCATACCTTCCACTAAAATAATATATTTCTGAGACAGCTATTTTGAGTTTTAAATAAGAAACTATAAATAAATACAAAAGCAATGTAAAAATTAAAATCTTTTTAATAGTAACTACTTTATATCTAATGTCGATGTTTTCCAAAGAAGGGCATCATTAAGTAGATATTTGCTTATCAGGGATTTCCTCCTCTTACCCCCCGACACGAAGTTTGTCTTTAATTAGAGGCAAAAAGCAATTGCATTTCTATTCTAGAAAGTAATCCAATTTTATTATTCCCTATATATCGGAAAGATTTTCAATGAATTTTATTATTTTGTGCATTGTTATATTCTCTAGAAATACTCTATAAGCTACCTTTTGCTGTTTTATTTGCGCTACTATAGGCAGAGGATTGTACATACCATTTATTGTAATTGGGTATAATTTAACTCTGAGTACTTAGAAAAGATATTTCCCTAGGCTATACTGCTACTGTCCTTGATTATTTGGAAGGAAAAAAAAAGAGATAGGGAAACTAGTTAGAAGGCAACTGAGATAACATAAAGACAATGTTGTGTAATCCTAAACTGAAACAATAGCAGTGGGCATAAACTATTGAAATTGATTTTTAGAGACTGAGGCATTGTAAGAGAGTAGTAGTGAAATTTAAATTAAGCATGATTCTGGCTTGGATTTTCAAATAGTAATGTCACTATGAGATAGGGAATAAAGAGAAGGAGCATATTGGGTGGGAAAGACATTAAGTTTAGTTGTGGGCTAATAAACTTTGATGTTGAACCTCTACATGCAAAATTAAAGCCGTTAGAAATACTGAGATACTTTATAATGTTCCAGAATTACAGGTAAATATAGAATTGGTAGCTCCAATAATGTGAGAGCTCACAAAAATAAGCTTTTGAAATTATGTGACAACAAATTGGCCATTATGCTGCCTAAGAGTAGTCTGAGAGATCTTTTATTGCTAATTGATGGACAAAAGGAAAGATAAAGATAAAGAACTCATAGGAGGTTGTAAAATTTGAAGTTTTGTGACACATTGATTCTTATCTAAGTGAAGATATCAGTGTAAGAAAACAAGAATTTTATTTTTAGGAAAGTGTCAACAATTAAAAGGAGGAATCACTGTGGTAATTGAATGTTTCTAAACAAAAAGTAATGTAAAAAAAGAAATTAAACTCTTGGATAAGTAGAATAAGATGTGAATAATTTAATAAAAATAGTATTTAGTATTTAAATGTATGTTCCAGTATTCAGTCATGCTTAAGCATTTAAACAATTCAAGAAACAATCTCTGGTTAGCCCTTGCCATTGTGGCTCAGTTGGTTGGAACATCGTCCCATACACTGAAGGGGGGTGGGTGGTGGTGTGTTTAATTGCCAGTCAGGGCACATACCCAGGTTGAGGGTTCCATCCCTGTTGGAGCTCCTGCAACTGATCAAAGTATCTCTCTCACATCAATGTTTCTCGCTTAAAAAAAAATTCAATGGAAAACATATCTCATATGAGGATTTAAAAAAAAAAAAAAGGACTTCTGGCTCAAAATGGTGGGATGTTTGTTTCTGGTTGGGTTGTATGAGAAAGTCTATGGTGTGTCAGTAACAGGGTTGCAGAGAATATATTAAGTGTTATTATTATTTTAATAAAGTTTCTTTAGTCTTAATCAACTGAGCTAAACAACTGAACAAGAGAGAAAACAATTCACCAGGAGTTTGTGTGCCTAGACATACCATAGGTGATATGGCAGACTTGTCCCTTCATTTTCATTCCTGTCTCTGTATCCTAATTGTATGTATTTCTACATTTTCTGTTTTATTTGTTTGTCTGTTTCCTCATAGAAGAAGACTGGTTAGTAAATAACAGTAGTTAATCAATAAAAGGAATGGCAAATATCCCCATTCCTTGATTATATTTTTCTTGAAAAAGTTTTCAATTCCTTTTACTTCCTTTTGCCTCTTACCCTGCCTTCTATATAGTGAGTGCACCAGAAAGCTTGATTTCTTTATTCACAAATAATCTTAAGTCCTAGGACTAAGCCTATCCAAATATGATCTTGAAACTATTTTCTGATTTCTCCAGGTGCTCAAAATATATCCAATTTTACTCATTAACAAAAAACTAAAGTAAGTTACTCAGCTATATGAAGAATAGAAATATATAAAAAAGACTGTAGATATCTGCTTTCTAAAACATTATTTTCTAGTAGAAAACACAAAATATGCAAACAAATTACTGAAATGTTTGGCAGTAAAACATAAATGGAAAAATGGACAAATTTAAAGATGGTTTTATGTATTCTTTGCTACTATTTAAATCATAGTTTTGTGATGATAGTTAAGGTTGTCTTTGAAGAATGGGAGGATTCTATATCATCATTGTCTATTTTGGAACAGAAGACTAGCTATTGGAGTAAAAATTAGAAAAGTCCTATGTGATCCTAGACAAACCTTACCTATCTACCAGAAGCTTAGGTTCTAGAAAGAAAATACTAAATTCTAGTATGACAAGGACAACGCAAAAATAATTACTATTAATAACCATTTGAAAACTGTGTGTCTGTGCATGTCTGTATGTGTATGCACACAGACATGTACTTTGTACATACATAATAATTCCACTTGTTCATTCATTAAAGATATTGTGACGGTAAGAGATTTGAGAGTGAAACTGTTGGAGTAGTTTCGATTCAGGGCAAAACCTGACTGGCACAATGCAACTTATAGCTTTGCCCTGGGGTGAAACTCATAAAACCTCCGCCTGGCTCATTTGCAAAGTCCCTGCTGTTTATCTCTCTCTGTGAGCCAGGCTGTTTATACTGCATGGACAGTCATTGTGAGTGTGGTAATTTGTCTTTCACTCTGTTCCAATTTTCTATTTACTGGTGACGCTTATATTCCTCACTCAGAACATTCATCATTTGTTGGAGAAGGAAGTGGAGTGGTTTATTTAGAATGATTTATTCCTGAGTGATTTTTTCCTTTTTCCAAAAACATTAATTATTAGCCATTTTCAGAACTCCACAGTTACTTCAGTGTGGAGTGTAAGAAAACAAGAATTTTGAAAACCTACTCACTGTGTGCTAAACATTGTACTAGATATTTTACAAACATCCTCACTGCAATTCTGTGAGATAGCTACTATTATCTATAATAATAAAAGGGTAATATGCTAATTAGATCAGACATCCTTCCTGACAAAGCTGGGGCCCAGGGAAGCCAGCCCGGGTCCGGTTGCCTGTGGGCGGCCAGAGGAGGGAAGCAGCCCAGGTCTCAGGTGACTGCTGGTGGCCAGCAGAGGGAAGCCCAGCTCCTGGGTACCTGCTGGTGGCCAGAGGAGGGAAGCCAGTGCCAGCAGCCAGGAGAGGGAAGGCTTACTCTTGCACAAATTTTCATACATCGGGCCTCTAGTTTGTACTATAAAAAACAAGGAAACATGAGGCTCAAAGAGTTTGTACAGTTAATAAGTGGTATGTCTATTTGATTAACTAACCCATGTTTTTTTTCTTCTATATTGCTTAATAAAATAATAAAGAGAAATTATTTTAAGATGTTAGCAAAACAGATACATTATGGCCCAATTAAATCCTATCTTGCTGTGTCACATATTTGAACAGAGAAAATTTTATTCTAATCTTTCAGAGCAGAATTATATGCTGAAAAATCCTGATAATAACAGTTTATTCAATTGTATTTTTCTTACATATTTGTGCTAACATTAAAATGACTTCTTGCCATAGGTCTAAGGCTTAATAAGATTAGTCAGAGAGAATTTTCTTGATGTTTGGTTTGCTTTAATGCTTGCTTGAGCAAGGGCACTAAATGGATATTTTCTGATGACAGAAGTTAGAAATGGTAACAACCTACTTGTATACAATGTGCTGAATCTAGACACCAAGTAGCAATAGATATATAACCAGGAAGGGGATCTAAAAATATTGAATGAATACTACCCCAAGACTAGAGAAGAACTAACATATATGACAGCAGTATCATGTATTGTTTTTGAGTGATTGAGCCAGAGGGCTGAAAAAAGAGGCTATTGAGTGTGACCTAGGTGCTATTGTAACTCTAAAAAGTAAAGAAAGAACACAATTGTGTCTTAGAAATATTCATTAGGCAGGTTACAAGCAAGTCATTAGATTGAATACTATACTAGATTATAACTATAAAACCAGCTGATAAATTCATGGTGTGATATAAGAGGTGAAAATAGTATAATATTCATGAAAATGACCCTGTATTCCTATGATCATTAGGAAGTTATGCTTCCTTAAAATGTTAAATATGCATATATAACTTTGCTTTGGCCAATGAGGCAAAGGATTTTAGAGCCAATATGTGATTTACCAAAATCCCTTTTCCTGTCTTAGCAATTATGGGAGCGTGCATTGAAAGGGAGCTCCATGTTGTTAAGATTCTAAATGACTATAATAAGCAGATCCTCGAAAGACTTCATATAGTATCATCTGGAAACAAACCATTATTTTAAGGCATTGATTTTTTTGTTACTGCAGCATAACTTTGCCTATTCTGTCTGATATTCATATTGTGCATTCCTTAATAGTATGAATCATACCTTATATACCACTTTATCTCAACTACCAAAAATAGCATCCAGCATACACATTTATTGAATCAATGAATGACTCGATAGAGAGAGATAGAAACATCAATGAAAGAGAAACATCGATTGGCTGCCTTCTGCACACCCCCTACTGGGGATCAAGCCCACAACCTGGGCATGTGCCCTGACAGAAAGTTGAACCTGAGACCTTTTGGTGCAAGGGTCAAGGCTCAACCACTGAGACACACCAACCAGGCTGCCTTTTCATTTTGTTTATGGTTTTCTTTGCTGTGTAGAATTTTGATGTAGTCCTACTTGGATATTTTTACTTTTATTGATTTTTCTCTTGAAATCAAATTCAAAAAGTATCACCAAGACTTATGCCAAGGAACCTGCTGTCTATGTTTTTTCTAGGAGTTTTATGGTTTCAGGTCTTATGATCAAGTCTTTATTAGACTTATCAAATCCATTTTGAGTTAATTTATATGTATGGTATAAGTTATTGGTAATTTTTTATTTTTTTTTGCATGTGGCTGCCCAATTTTTCCAACACCAATTATTGAAGTGACTGTCATTTCCCCATTGAATATTCTTGGCTCCTTTATTATAAATAAATTGACCAAATATGCCTTGGTTTATTTATGGGCACTCTGTTTTATTCCATTGATCTATATGTCTGTTTTTATGCCAATATCTTACTGTTACAATTACTAGAAACATACAACTTACTAAAACTTATTCATGATAAAATAGAAAATTTGACTAACTTGATTACTATCAGGGAGAGTGAATCAGTAATTAAAAACCTCTCAACAAACAAAAGTCCAGGGCTAGTCAGCTTCACTGGTAAATTCTACCAAATATTAAAGAAAAATACCAATCCTTCTCAAACTCTTTCAAAAAATAAATAAATAAATAAATAAAACTTAAAAAAAAAACAAAAAACATTTTACAAACCCAACATTACCCTAATACCTAAAACAGACAAGACTGCCACAAAAAGAGAATATCGTAGGTCAATATCCCCTATGGACAAATATGCAGAAATCTTCAACAAATATTAGCAAACCAAATTCAACAATACATTAAAAAGATCATGCACTATGATCAAATGGGATTTATTCCAAGGATGCAAGGATGGTTCAACATCCATAAATCAGTCAATGTAATATACTACATTATCAAAATGAAGGGAAATCATATGATCACCTCAATTGATACATAAAAAAATGGACAAAATTTGACTTTCAACAAAGTCAACTCTCAACAAAGTAGATATAGAAGACCACAACTCAATTTATTAAATATCATAAAGGATAAGTCCAAAGCTAGTATCATACTCAACAGGGAAAAGCTGAAAACCTTTCTTCTAAAATCAGGTATAAAACAATGATGCCCATTCTCACCATTCTTTTTCAATTAAGTATTGGAACTCAGAAAAAAAAGACATCTAAATCAAAAAGGAAGATGTAAAATTGTCACTATTTGCAGATGACATGATGTTATATATAGAAAACCAGGAACCATCAGAAAGCTGTTAAAACTAAGAAACAAATTCACTGAAATTTCAGGCTATAAAATAAATACAAAAAAAAATCTGTTGCATTTCTTTATACTAATAACAAACTAACAAAAATCCCATTTGTAGTTGCATCAAAAAGAATACAATACCTGGGAATAAATTTAACCAAGGAGAAAAATCTGTACACTGAGAACTAGAATGCATTGATGAAAGAGATTAAATAGGAGGATCTTCCATGCTCAAGGACTGGAAGAATCAATATTAAAATAACCATACCTAAAGTAATGTATAGAATCAATGCAATTCTTATCAGAATTCCAATATTGTTTTTCACAGGAAAAAAGAATAAAACCAGGAAACTTTTAGAATTTATATGTAACAACAAAGATCCCAATTAGCCAATCTTGAGAAAGAAGAGCAAAGCTGGAGGTATTATACGTCCTGATTTCAAGCTATATTACAAAACAATCCATCCAGACAGTTTTTCAACATGTAGAAGGGCAAAATTTATTAATCACCAAACAGAGTGAAGGGAACAATTTGGATTAGTATGAATAGAAATGAACAAAAAAGAAAAATATAAATAATAAACAAAAGTGTTTCCTTTTTTTTGGAAGACATAGTTGAAACCTGCTCATTTTTTTTTCTTCCTGCTAAAATATTTGTAAACCCTCAACAAAAGCTAAGGGAGCAGGTCAGATAATGTTGTCTGCAATATGGTGGTTTTGTATGAGCCTAATGTCACTGAATTGAATTATTCAATAATTGATAATTTAATTATTTGTTCAATTCAGCAATGGACTGTTGAGCAATATAGTTATGGCACCAAAGGAGGATCACCTTAGAAGACAAAAAGTGTTCCACCTTGAAATCATGAAGGTTGTAGGATACCTTGGGTGCTCTAGAGTTCTGCAACTTCTTAGCCAAATGGCTTCTCTTTAACTATACAGTGTTTTAGCAGGATATCCCTAGTCTGTCTAGGATTGGTTAAAGCAAACATCTAGAATTTATTAATTTTTGAGACATGGCTTTAAGGAAATTATTATTATTTTTCAGTATGTTTTTATTGAGTTCAGAGAGAGGAAGGGAGGAGAGAGATATAGAAACATTGATGAGAGAGGAACATTGATCGGCTGCCTCCTGTATGCCCCCCTACTGGGGATTGAGCCAGCAAGTCAAGCATGTGCCCTGACCAGGAATCAAATTGTGACCTCCTGGTTCATAGGTCAATGCTCAACCATTAAGCCACACTGGCCAGGCAAGAAATTATTTTTGTAAGCCATCTAACTATCAAATTATAAAATGGAGATGCTTCAGGACCAAAATAGATCTCTTCTAAAAGAAGTGATGCTATACATTTTTTTAGAGACCCCATCTGGTAATTCTGGGCCAGCCACTATTCTAATATTATAAGAAAGAATATGAGAAGAAATGGGGAGTGACTTTGACAGACTTCTCTCAGCTTTAGTTATGCCTTACAATTGCATGTATCCTTCAAATTACTAAATCTTGACACTGGTAAGAGCTCTGACAATTGTGAGTGTAATTTGATAACCCAGTCTTTTTTTTTTTTAATCTCACTCATATAATTTCCCATGCCCCATTTTTTAAGAATTCCCTTAGGAAAACAGCTCAGTGGATTACTAAGCTTCTGCTTGATGCTTCATCAATGGAACTGGACAATATGACATTCACCCACTTCACCATTACCACTCCCAGGCTTTCTAACTTCAAGTTCCTAGGGCTTATGCCATTCTTTGCAAGCATTTTTTCCAACTATTCCAATAAACCTCTCTAAATAGATGCCTAAAAGACACTGGTCCATCAATTTACCTTAATTGGTCTCTGGGAAAGTATTTGCATGAAGAATTCAAAGAATTCTGTTTGGGGAAATATTGCACCTGAACAGCACAGATTGTTTGATTATCTGATTTTTAATTTGAACTCCTCTTTCATATTGGAAGGTCATATTCCTCCTTTTTCCTTTGGGGTTCCTCTACATCCTTCTCTAAAGAGAGAGAATGGGTTTCAGGCCTGCTGCTAACCGTTTCTTTACAGAAGTACAGCATTTTCATCTTTCCTGGGGAACATCAGTAGCAGTATCTTGGGCAGGGATTTATCATTCTCAAGGAGGACTTATGTAGCCTCAATGGCTCAAGGTTGTGACTACGAGGAGATGTAGAATAGAAATCTAAGAGAAAGCTGCTCATACTATTAGATTTTTTTTGCACTTTATCAACACCTTCCCTCTGAAATTTTAAAAAGCTATGCCCAGTCGGTATGGCTCAGAGGTTGAGTGTCGACCTATGAACCAGGTCATTGTTCGATTCCCAGTCAAGGCATATGCCTGGGTTTCGGGCTCGGTCCCCAGTGTGGGGCATGCAGGAGGCAGCCAATCAATGATTCTCTCTTATCATTGATGTTTTTATTTCTCTCTCCCTCACTCTTCCTCTCTGAAATGATTAATATATATATATATATTTAAAAGCTATTGATTGGACTGAAATCTTGCTTTATGTAGGTAGATTCAAAGGCTAGCATGGTAGAAAATGGTAATTATGACTATTAATATAATCTTAGTGTTAACTGGCTGACTGACAAAGTAATTTTAGATTTCATAGGTAATCATGGTTTCTCAAGCCATATGAGTCAGAAGAAGGAAAACTAGTAGGATGAATATTATAGATTGATACTAATAACAAAATACTTGTAATTCTGACACCTAACTATAAAAATGCTAATGCCAAGCAAATTATGGTTCTATTAAAAATTCATTCCATCTCTCATGATTTCTTTACTTCAAACATTAAATATTCTGCCTGATCTCCATCTTTTACAATTGCTTCTATGAGAGAAACTCTACTTCTCTGTTTAGTACCCTTTTATAGTCATTTCTAGTCATTTATAATTGTTCCACTGAGAACTTCTACTACTGGAACCTAAGATAAATGTATTTCATTAATAGGGATACTCTTCCCATTGTTAGCATTATAATTACATCTTCAGGGTCCTGAATACCAGACCAGACTTGACTTTTTTTTTTAATCCTCACTAGAGGATATTTCTTCTTTTTAGAGAGAGTGGAAGGGAGGGGGAGAGACAGAGAGATAGAAGCATCAAAATGAGGAGACCCATCGATCGGTTGCCTCCCTCTTGCATACTGACTGGAGGCTGGGGATCTGGGCTTCGAGCCTGCAACCAAGTATGTGCCCTTGACCAGAATCGCACTCACAACCCTTCAGACCGGAGGCTGAGTCAAACTGGCTAGGGCCAGACCAGACTTTTTAAATATGATACATTCTCCCCAGTACAGGAAAAGGATTGCCTTTGTCTGCCTTTCAATTTAATATCAGACGACCACCATAGAGGAAATAGGATACCTTCTCTGTAAGTGGTTTCTCTTACGGGCAGGACTGCTTTATATCAACTAGATGTTTCACTCCTAAAGATACATTCCCTGGATCTTCAGGGATACATCTGCATAAATTGATTGTCACATTTCTATATATTTACCCACATGGATACTTTGGATTTTCTCAAATCATTTATGGTTACTAAAAATGTCACGCTTAGGCACTTCAGACATAAAGATCAGTGTGTATCAGAATTTGATAGACTCCATTGGGACACTAGGTTATAATCCTAGTACAAAAGGCAATGACTGACCTTGAGTATATCTGTGAAGCCACAAGGCCCAATTCATAACCGTTACTAGACCTGAAATGCTGCATGAATAGACACTGTTGGGAAAGCAACTATTTCATAACAATAACTCCGTAGGACCGTTTGACATTATCTGGCATAGCAAGGCAAATGCCTCTTTGATAAGCAGGCTAAAAAAGTGTGCCTTAAATCAGAATCTCAGTAAAATGTATTTGCAAATATGGATAGACATGGCAATTGATTTTTTAAATTAAATGGAAAACACTGAGGTAGAAATCTCTGAAGTCACGCTGAAATTAGCAAGCGTGCCTAACATTAAGTTCCTGGGATGTTTTATTTCTAACAAAACGCATTGTCTGAACATTAATACGTGTTTACTTCTGAATGAATCTTTGTATATAAAACTGTGGAATTGAAGGTAAACAAAAGATTTAGAGCAAGTGTTCCTATTGCTTCTACTCTCCAACTGAAAGTCAGTAAAGCGACTATTTCTATCCTTCTGGTTGGCATCTTGTCTCAGTCAGGGTCCCGTCTGAAACCTCAAGTGGCTCTAGCATTTAATAAAGAAACTGCTTTCAAAGCTGTGAAAAAATAAATAAATAAAGGAGCCCATAAAGGATGCTAAGACACTTAAGATGTGAGAAATAGCAGGAAGCCATTATCACCCCCTAAGCCTAACTGGCAAGAAGAGGAAGTGGGTCTGGGAGAGCCCAATGAGCCATGGAGCCACGTGGGAGGAGCTGCCTGAAAGGAACCGAAAGCCTGCAGGAACTCAGCCTCCACTAGAAGGTGCAGCCAAGCAGAAAAGGAGCCAGGAAGATAAAGCGCAGAAGCCCTCTGTCCTCTCATCTCCCACTAGTGACTCACTGGCTGAATTCAATCAGAAGCTGGTTAGGAGGGGACTCGGGTTTGCGGTCCACAGGGATCAGCTTCCTCAGGCAAAGAGCAGAGGAGAAAGCAGCGGTGGGAGTAGAGGCCAGCAAATGGAGAAAAACTAGCGCAGCTCTTTTTCCTTTAGTGTTGTTCTCAATACTTCAAGCAAATGGCAGTAATTCTAGTACCTTTAACATACAGAACAGGCAGGATATTGGAGAAGTATAGCTAAAACACTGTTTATGAGTGAAGTATCTTCTATGCTATCACTATCATATCACTGTCAAGAGAATGGAAGACCGCATAGATAAATCACAAATATACACACTCGTACACAATCATATATGGCTGTATGTTTGTATCCTTTTGTTATGGCTAGTTATCATTTATCCTTTAAGACAAGATTTCTTTCCCAGGTACTTAATCACCTTCTCTATGCATCTGTGAAGTAAGAAATAGCCTCTATGAAGTATTCTCTGCAATAGGTTTTTGACTAATTTCACTTAATGCTGTATTTTGAAATTTTTGTGAGGAAAATGGAAAAGTGCCATTTGACTTTTGTAAATAATAAAACTGTTCTTGGAGAAAACTATGCCTTCTCTCCCCGATTGCTGCTGGGGGTGGCGTCCTGGCAGTAGCCTGGGAAAAGGAATTTTCTGAGGCTTGCATGATAGGATGCCACATAGTAGAAAACATTATTTTCATGGAATTACACCCCTGGGTTTCCAAAGTCCCCTTTCCCTCAGTCCAGCCGTGTAAGCAGTGAAGCTGGGGTTTCGGGAGGCTGAACTCAGAGCCAGCGTCCAGAGTTTCCTTCCATATCTGAGCAGAGTCCAGCGCAGCATCAGGCCAGCTGCAGTCCATTAGTCCATTGTGTGGGGGTGTCTGCAAGGCCGTGGGTCACACAGGAGAATGCCAGGAAGCCAAGCGTGAGCCGTGAGTCAAGCGTGCCAAGAGGAACCAAGAGCATAAGGAAGCAAGCTGCTCTGTTTAGGGGCTTGTGTATCTCAACTTTTCATGTGCTTGCAGTGGCCATGATCATTGTACCAACCATCTCTCTCCTCAGGTGTGACTGACAGGTGAGTATCTTTCCTATGTCATCCCAGTGTTACTGGGCATGCATCTCTCTCCCCTTCGTTGGCTCCCTCCCCCAGTGTTTTGTAGGGAACATGCCTATAATGTCTGACCTTCCCTTTGCTCCTTTTCTATTACTAATAACTAGCTAATTACAACAGTATCAAAACCTGTAGCATTGGTTTACACTGAAATTTGTTTATTCAGTTATTCCAAATTAATGTGCTTTCATTGTATTTAAGACAAACAGATTTCCCCCCAAGCATAGCAAATACAAAAAAGAAATATGAAATAATGAGAACGTAAAGAAAATCTTATGAAGACCCTTGAGGCAGAGAATGAATCAATAAAGGGAATACAGGGATGGGCAAAAGTAGGCTGACAGTTGTAGTACAAATAAATAGTACAATAATTAATAAATAGTAATACAAGAATAAACTCACAGCTGTAAACCTACTGTTGCCTATCCCTATTACCTTGTATAAAATAACTGAAAGGGTAGAAGGTGGTAAGAGTAAACTAGTGAGGTGAAATAGAAGTAAAACCTCATAGGGCACATATTTTGTGCATCGTGGCATCCAAACACCAATACTAAAGTGAAAAAAGAAAGCATAAAAGACAAAAAAAATTTAAAAGAAAAACATAATTTTATGCTAGGTATGTTAGTAAACCAACACTGGTATATGTAATCCATAGAGCTTTGAGCATAAAAATATAGTTTATTACAACAATAGTATATACACTATAATCTAAATATCTGAGGGAAATATAGGTGTGTCATTTCTGTGAAGAGAAACTTGTGGGTGATAAATACCTTACACACAGTACAGTTTTAAAAATATATTTTATTGATTTTTTACAGAGAGGAAGGGAGAGGGATAGAGAGTTAGAAACATCGATGAGAGAGAAACATCGATCAGCTGCCTCCTGCACACCTCCTACTGGGGATGTGCCCGCAACCAAGGTACATGCCCTTGACCGGAATCAAACCTGGAACCTTTCAGTCTGCAGGCTGATGCTCTATCCACTGAGCCAAACCAGTTAGGGCTAAAGGGCATTATTGACATCACTACTTTATATAAGTCTAATGTCTGCCTTAAAATAATAGGCACGGTGACATTCCAAAAGCAAAAGGGGAAGTTAATGTCCTAACTTTTTGGCAGTTAAAGGAAGACATCAGTTGTATAGTGTAAATTAGGAAAGAGCATAGGTTCTCTTTGGAGTCAGAACCAATTTGTCTGTTTGCTCAGCACTCAAGTGATGTTGGTGATTATTAGTCAACAAAGAAAGCACTTATAGCTTTTGGAAATCTTAGCCCAAGAACCATTTTCCATTTAGTCTGTAGTTTACTTAATCGAGAGTATGTTCATTTGTCCATTTAAGCTGTAAGATCCTACAATGAAGATGTAATTATAATTAGCATTGCTGACCTGTTACAAGACATAAGGAGCAGTATGCCCATCAACATGCACTTTCTATTTGCTGACATTTCCCATTATAACAGATGGTGAATTTAATGATGGTGCCTTTTGGTGCTTCAAAATATTTTTGTGCCTGATGGTACTTTTATAGAGCCTGTCGTATCATAGAAGGCTGAATGGTGACTTAATAATGATCTTCCAGCATATGAAGGGTCATGAAGTTTATGCTTATGAAGTGACCAGCTGTTACTCATTCAAATGAGAAGTAGATTTTTAACTGTAACCAGAGAGATTTAACTTAGCTGTGAAGTGGAACTTTCTGATAATAATAAAAAACAAATGTATGTAATGAGAAGAATGGTGAGACATGCTATAGGATATTTTTTCTTGATGAAAAATATGCTAATTTGTATGAAATCCAAATTTGCTCTGATTTTGTGGACGATGTTTCAATTTCCTTCCATAATTGTGAGTCTATATTTTTCATACTCCAACAATAATTGAGTTCTTATTACCTGTGTGAGTTTGGGTAAATTAATAACTTAAATAATTTGAGTCTTGATGTAGTTATCTACAAAGCTGAGGTTAGCTCTTTCATGAAAATATTTATGGATAAGTCTAAAACATTATTTACTAACTTTAAAGCAGTGTTGACTTTGGTTCTTCATTTCTTCTCCATGAAAATGATACCAGACAGATCAAAGTGTCCTTTTACTAGGATTTTTTTTTTTTGAGTTCCAGAATAATGAAAACCTGTGCAATAGGGAGTAATATAAAATCCTCAGTCTCTCCAGTAGAGGATTATTTCCTACTCAGACACTAACTAGGAATATTTAACCTTCACAGCATTAACTAAAGAGAAGGCAAAAGACCTTGTTCTAGTTAAGACTTCTATAATTACTATCGATTCAACCCTAAACCAAGTCACTTAACTTCCCTGAGTTTTATATGCCTCCTTTGAGAAAATAAGTTAGTGAACTTGGCACTCATAGATAAATTTTGATGTCACCTTTGTCGTGGGTAAACAAACCATGTAGGAAAGTGGAAGAGATATAGTTCCAAAGGTTGAGAGTAGAATTTTCTACTGAAGTGGTTTATTCAACCTGTGTATCCAGTGGGAAAAGGCAGTTCTGATCAATGAGAAGAGAATGAGATGGCATCAAACCTGAGAGCGCTTTCTTAGAAACTATTTGCTTCACAAATAGTATGTTCCACTCATTGCTCAAGGTACTAAGAATTTGTCATTATACAAGTCCAGTAAATCCCCTGTCTTCATGGAGTATTAGGAAAATAAAATCAACAAATAGTCACATGAATGAACAAGATAATTTCAGAGGGTGATATATGAGGAAGAAAATCAGAGAGATCATGCCTATGGTAGAGGTGACTCAATGGTCTAGGAAGGCTTCTCCAAGGTCATGCACAGCACTTGCTATCTTTATACAAGGTAGGCAAAAGCAGATTTAGTTACCAGCGTCATTACTTAAAGATAAATTTTAAATAAGAATATGAAATAATAACTAATATTAATAATAAGACAAATAAATAATGCAATGATGTGCTGTAGAATTGTATGCCTGAAACGTGTATACTTTCCTTAACCAATGTCATCCCCAAAATTCACTGAAAATATAAGTAAATAAATAAGAATATAAGAATAAACTCTGTTTCATGTACTCACAACTGTAAATCTCCTTTTGCCAACTCTATATAACAGGAAGAGTTCAGCTACACAAAGATAGAAGACAGGCTCAGGAATGGCTAAAAGTTCATGAATTAGACTAGCTTTACCATGTCTCTCAATCCAATTTGTAGAGTCTTCAGATCTAACATTGATAGAGATTGGGTTCATCCTGTTTTAGGCTTTACCAGTCACTAACTGACTGCTGCTCATCAATTTCTTTATAGCTAAGAGGTGAGGGAGGGAACAGGAATATTTTGAGAGATTGATTATTTTCACTTTTTACCTCTAAAATACGACTATTAATCTCTGTCTTGCCTATTTCATGGGGTGGCTTTAAAGAAGAAATAAGATAATAGGTGGGTAACCAGTTCATTGAAAACAACTCAGTGTGATATTCTTATGAAACAATTTTTTTCATTTTTTTCTAATCACTGCTTTCAATCATGCTCTGTTTTGATGTCTACTTTCCCTGTCTCTTAATGAGAGACAGATACCATAATTTTTCTGGTCTCTTTCAGTTATTAAAATTTAATCTGCTCAAGTTAAATATTCAAATCACACAATTTATGTAAAGTTCCATTGTTTTCTACTTTGGGCCTTAGCTGCAATTTTATACAACAGGACAATTCGCAGTCAGCATCTTGATAATATTTGCAAAGACAACTTTTTAGACTATTAGCACTATAAAATGTAAGGTGCAGTTATTATCATGAGTTATTTTATGCCAAAGCTTAGAGAAGAAAGAACCTATCACATTGGTAGCCAACCAGGAAGCTAAACTCTGTACAAGTTACTAAAGGAGCTCAAGCATAAAACTGAAGCTAATGTTTGCAGAAAAGGTAGGAGAATTGCTAGCATCAGTTTAATCATTAATATTTTGTATAAAAATCTAGAACAGCTGTCAACATGGCAGCTTCTCAACATTCAGAAGCCTGTAATGAGACAACATCTTGTGAGAAAATGTCAAAAATTCTTTTATATCTCAACTGTGGAAATCAGGACAAAGCAATTATAGGAATTTGAAAGATAATTTAATTATTTTAAAAAGTAGATTTTTGTTATAATATTCCAGATTGTTGATGCTTTCTAACCAATACCTTTAGAAAAATCAGTACTGAATTTTAGAAAACCACCATCATTTTCCATTATTTATAAGCCTATTTGTTGGCATATTTACTCACACATTGAAACCAGCATCTAACCAATGCATTGAACAGTAAATTATTTCATTATGAAAGAGAAAGGGATTTAAATTACCCCATTTTTTATATGCAGATTGCCATTATCTTCTGCTCACTAAGTAAAAAGACTAAATAAATTTTCTGAAAGTCTGTCTAAAATTAAAGGTATAAAAGGTCAATTTGTTTTTGAGACAGGCTGACAAGTACATTAATTTTAAAGCTATGCATACTGTAATTTTTACAAATACTTTTCCTTTTCATAAAATATGATCCAAATGCCAAGTTTATTATTTAAAAGTTTGTACACAGTTGTTTTGTAGTATTTATATTTTCCAAAAAGCGATGGGGATCTTTTTAATGTTTGTTAAGACATTATTCTCTTCAGGTAACAGACAAATAGTTATTCTGGGAAGAAACAGGGAATGATTTTTAGATTGTCTTATTAGTAGACATGTTCAAAAATAAAAAAGCAATAAATATATTTTATAGACTACACTTGTGTATCTGTGTATTTATCAATATTTATACTTCCATTGTCCACACCTTTCTTTCCTAGTGAGTGAAAAACACTCTTTCCCTCTCTATATATTAAGAGAACATTCTCAAGTTAGGTATGGATTCAAAAATTTCTTTTACATATAGATTTTTTAGCACCGTTGAAAACCATGTAATATTATAGCAAGAGTTGAAATTGTTTAGTTATAAGCTGACATTTGAAATGTCTGGCAGATTTTCAATAGAGTTCAGCCTCAAAACTAGATATCTTTGCCCAGCTGGTATGGCTCAGTGGTTGATCGTGGACCTATGACGGAGGTCAGGGTTCAATTCCTGGAAGGGCACATGCCTTGTTTGCGGGCTTGATCCCCAGTGTGGGATGTGCAGGGGGCAGCCAATCAATTATTCTCTCTAATCATTGATGTTTCTATCTTTCTCTTTCTCTCCCTTCCACTATGAAATCAATAAACCAACAAACAGATGAAGGTAACGAACATTAGAGATTATGAAGCTAAATTCAGCCCAAACTCAGAGTTTATGTCTGAACCTAGGCAAATATAACTCACAAGTATAATATCTTTAAAATCAATGTAATCTTGGAACAGTTGGAGGAAAATAGCTGTCTTCTGTCTGGATGTTGAAGGGAAGATCCAATCCTGCAGCTTTCAGGAGCCACCATGTAGAGTCTGAGAATGAAGTCAATCCAGAGGAAAACTCAAGAGCGTGATGTAGAGAAAAGGAGAGTGAATCTAGGTTCTTCCCAGTAGTACAATATGGGCGTCTCTATTCAGCTGTACAAGTAATCAGATCTAACTCTGAAGTTTTGGTTAGTGAACCAATAATTTTTCTCTCCTTATTTCATCTCACATAGTTTCATTTTACCAGTTTAAATTGGGATTCTGCACTTGAAACTCAAATTTTGACATACACCCAAATTACATCTCTGCTCAATTTCAAAAAGCCCTTTTTCAGCAGTGGGTTATCTCTGGTGAGCCATTCATTTGCACAATAGTTAAGACAAAATTTCTTCTGTATTCTTGTATTTATTCTATATTCTCACACTCTTAGGTTTCTCAAGCCTCATTTTTAAAATTAAATCTGAGAGTTTGAATTCTGCTTAGTTTTATTAATAGTGAGTTTTCATCATCTGCCATGCAGACCAGCTGCAGGCCTAAGCATTTTATGAGATGTGAGAAGCCTCATTTACTCTACATAAACTACCATTCACTAAAAATCAGTGAGAAAAAAAGTGAAATAAATGCAGTTCTTTTTCTTACTTGGAAGAACTTAAAATAAAGAATAAACGGGGAAAATGCCATTAAAATCACATATCACAGCCCTGACCGGTTTGGCTAAGTGGATAGAGCATCGGCCTGCAGACTGAAGGGTCCCGGGTTCGATTCCAGTCAAGGGCATGTACCTTGGTTGCGGGCACATCCCCAGTGGGGGGCGTGCAGGAGGCAGCTGATCGATGTTTCTCTGTCATCGATGTTTCTGACTCTCTATTCCTCTTCCTTCCTCTCTGTAAAAATATCAATAAAAAAATATATTTAAAATCACATATCACAGATACAGAAGATTTAGTTTCCATGACCTGGTGTTGCTTCTCAGACTCCTGAGGAGCTTTCCAAGTATAATCTGAAACTGGCTCCCATATAGGAAGGACAGGGCGATAACAAAGAAAGAGCCAGGCTGCCCAGTTTCCTCTGAGGCTTGTCTTGGGAGACTGCAAGAGGAGTAGATTGCAGCTCTCTCCCCCAATCTTAAAAGTTTTTCCAGTGAGTCCCTAACTGGGTTCAGTCACATACACAGGAGTTCTGTCACATTCCCAGTAGTTAGTCTCAAAGCCACATTTCTATCTCAAAGATGTATTCTTAGAGCAGCTTCTGGGAAGGGGGGAAGGGAAAAGGAAGCCCCAATCCAAGGACAGGGAAGAGAGTGAGGGGCCTCATGTTACCAGGGACCAGCTCTCAGGTCAACTGGAGGTCAAGTCTCCTGGATGACCTGCTCCAACCCCTGGGTATTTGTTATCAGTGATCAGATTGAGAGAGATATTCAAAATCGAAATGCTATCTAAGTCAAGATACAACTTATCGGGATCTATTTTTTTTAAAATATATTTTATTGGTTTTTTACAGAGAGGAAGGGAGAGAGATAGAGAGTTAGAAACATCGATCAGCTGCCTCCTGCACATCTCCTACTGGGGATGTGCCCACAACCCAGGTACATGCCCTTGACCGGAATCGAACCTGGGACCCTTCTGTCCGCAGGCCGACACTCTATCCACTGAGCCAAACCGGTTTCGGCTTTATCGGGATCTATTGTCAGCACTTACCAGGGACATAAACTCTCTGTTCTTTGTTTATGTAGGTTAATATGCAAATAGTATGTTTGTGTACATCATTATGCAAATATATATATTGACCTTTTGAGAATCATTTCTAGGTACTATATCTTATAAATTTGTAAAAAACCAATTTAATATAAAAGATCTGTTAGAGGTGAAGCGATGTTATGACAATATCTGCCTAATAAGAGATCCCTTAGGATATTTTCCAGGTGTAGTGGTTAAAAACCTAAATTCCAAACTTGAAACTTGGGTTCACATTTCAGCATTTTTCCTTACTAGTTGTTGGTGCATGAATAATTATTCCGTGTACCGTATATTTTTAAATGTTTGAGGACCAAGACATTTAGCCCATTTTGTAACTTCAATAAATCTTTCAACATGAAGGCAGGCAGTTCCTGGAAGCCTTTATATCTTGCCTGAAAGAAGCAGCGCAGCTTCAAATCTTATGAAGGGATCAGAAATTCTGGTAAGCTGGTTGGTTCTTGTAAGTCCAGGAAGTGCCATGGTCTCTGGCCAGTATTCCAGGAATGATGACATATATGACAGCAGTTCTGAGAACCTACAGAGATGTGGGCACTTCCCCCTCTGTAACTAACATATAACCCAATTTCCTAATGCTAAGTCTGTTAGGCTGATGGGCCTTAGACCTTTTGCTTGAGTCTTTCAAACTGAATTTGACCAAGCGTTTATAATTATAACAATGGGGAAAATAGTCTATGACCGAGAAGTTGACAAGGTTACCCAATAAGTCATTTTTGCCTCTCATTTCATATGATTTAAAGCTGGCCTAATTTGATATTCATAGTAGATTATTTTATTTCAAATAATACAAAAGTGCCAATTTTGTTAGCATTATTATTAGTTTGTAATGTTTTATAATTTAATATTTTCTACTTCCAGCTGGAAGGAAAAAGTATCCATAGAATTAAATAGCAGATATAAATACATTTTGCATTTTACTTTAATTCATAGATGTATATGAATTTTTCCATCATCATGTCATTTACTTCTTTAATTTACCTTTGATAGAAGTTCTGCTCACTGAAATTCTAAATCAAGTCCACAGTTAAACTTATATATCTTTCTCTTCTTTAATTGTCAGTTTAAGAATATAAACAATAAATTCTAGTTGATTATTTTTATCTGCAAACAGATACATTTTTATAATTAAATTATCATCATTTTTGGTATACTTTTGCTCATCATTTTATATCCAACTAGAGGCCTGATGCACAAAAATTCGTGAAAGAGTAGGCCTTCCTTCCCCCGGCTGCTGGCACCGGCTTCCCTCTGGCACCTGGGACCCGGGTTTCACTCATGCTGCCAGCTGGCACCCAGGACCTGGGCGGCTTCACTCCGGCCCTGGCTTCATCCGGTCTAATTAGCATATTACCCTTTTATTATTATAAATACTAGAGGCCAGTTGCACGAATTCATGCACTAGTGAGCTCCCTTGGCCTGGCCTGTGGGATCAGGCCAAAACCGGCTCTCCGACATCCCCTGAGGGCTCCTGGATTTCAAGAGGGTGCAGGTCAGGCCGAGGGACCCCACCAGTGCATGATCGGGGCCGGGGAGAGACTCAGGAGGTTGGCCAGCCAGAGAGGGACCACGGGAGGGCTCCAGGGCATGTCCGGCCCATCTTGCTCAGTCCCGGACAGCCGGACCCCAGCAGCAAACTAACTTACCTGTCAGAGCATCTGCCCCCTGGTGGTCAGTGAAATCATAGCAAGAGATTGAGCAGCCTTAGCATATCATTAGCATATTACGCTTTGATTGGTTGAATGGCCGACCAGTTGACTGGACACTTAGCTTATTAGGCTTTTATTATATAGGATTCCACTTTGTGTATTGTCCAACATGTAGTAGAAACTTATTTGATTGCTTTGAATAAATTAAAGATATTGGGTAGATATTAAAGTGGTAAATAAAATGAACTTCAAAGTCCTTTGCCTTTAAATAAATAAGTTCTCTTTAAAGATGATGGAATTGAGGATAGGAAAGCGTTTCTTTGTATAGATTTAATTTCTACTTTGCTGCAATTCATGATCACTATGCAATTTAGGAATGACACATTTATATGCAAGCTTTGAAACAATTGTGTTAATGAAAGTGAAGAGTGAATATTCAGAGTCAGTGCAATCAAGGTTGGTCAAGTTCCTTAAGGACATGAATTTTTACCTAAGACCTATTTTATTCTCCCTTCCACTTAACCCTCTCTCAAACTCTCAGAAATACCTCCTGCACACAGACATACACTATAAGTTGATAACCACATGCCTGGAGTGTCGTACAAACTTAAATATATATATATTGTATGTTCTTGTATATTTTAAAACAGTATCTTAATAGAGTCTAAATGAATGTGTTGAAAGGCTCCATAGTTCTATTTTATCTATGAATGTGTTGAAAGGCTCCATAGTTCTATTTGATCTTAACTCTATCAGTAGTAATTCATATAGTTCATTCTCTGTTACCTGCACAAGTTGTACACAGTAGTAATAAATCATGCAAAACATAATTCAGGAATCATTTCTATTTGCATGTGGGAAGTATTATGTGATGTTTTTGGAATAAATTTCCCTCCTTAATTATGTTTTGCTTAGGGTAATTAGTTTGCATTCCCTGAGCACACATGGACTGACAGAGGAGAAAACACTGC
>NW_005871080.1:7267982-7302415 GCF_000147115.1 Myotis lucifugus
CCCTTACTAAGTAGTCAGGTATTGCATGTTTTTAAAATTCTTGTGGTACACTGGTTGAAAATTGCTGCCTCATCTGACACAACTTGATTTAAAAACATTTTTTAAAGACCACAGTGCAAGTGTTTTAAAACAAACCCAACTCAAAGTAACATAAAATATGAAGAATTATCTTACAGAGCAGTAGTAAACTTCACCAACATCTAAAATCTGCTTCTTTTGAATTATAAAAAAAAAAAAGTGAAGGAAAGAAGTATGTAATTCTTATCCTACAGAGACTACATTATCTTTCCATTCATAAAATAGATGAAATGACTTTGATTTATATTGATTTGGAGATAGAAGTGACTGCTGGAAAAAGTCAATAATAAGTAAAAAGGTACTTAAGTCATTTCTAGGTTTGCTTGTAATCTTTATTAATAATTTAGAAAAATGATTAAGTAAAATTTTAATGCAATCTTTTGGAAAAATGATTAAGTAAAATTTTAATGCAATCTTTTGGAAATATGGAACTGAGAAATATGAATGGAGGGCTTAATGTTATATATGAACTAATGAGGTGATGTAAGTGGTCAGGGAATAACAAAATGAATTGCAATGTTGAAAGCAGACGATCTCATAAAATATGAGGTCAAAGGAAAATCAGAATGTATGAAAAATGTGCAGTAGGAACATGGGAATGTCATCTTGTGGAAACAGAGTGCATCTGTAACATAAAATTGCCATTCTTCATTGAAACAGTGATTTTCATCAAATTGGAATATTAGAACATACATACTTATTATAAAAAAGTCATTGTCATGGTCTCAGTACTATCCCACCCTGTGTTACCTTGGAGGAAATCACATAAACTCTCCAGGCCTCAATTTACTCATTGCTAATTAAAGATTATACTTGTTTATATACTACTTTCCAAGGAGCCCCTAGCATTTGGTAGAAGTTTTACAGGAGCTACCAGGGAGATGGTGGGCCTACTGAATTATTAATTTTCATTGAGGGACCTAGCTCTGTAATACATAAAAAAAAATACCTTATCTAAAGTTTAAGTGGAAGATGAGGATTATGTTATTGTTAGAAGGGGCATAAGACCAATTATCAAGATAATTCAACTTCCACACAATATTTACCTAAATTGCCTATGAATGTTAACATAAATGATTTATTAAAAAAAGAAAAATAACAGTATTTGTTTAAGTTCTTTGAAAATATAAAGAAATAACTCATTTTAATTCATTTTGCTACTTTAATACATGATAAATTTATATAATATTTTATATAAAATATATAAATTTGTATATTTATATTTTTAATAAAAATGATGCATTTTTCTCTTATAATTGTTATGTTTTGTGTGCATAAAATAAATAGAACTGAAAGTTTGTTATTACATTTTCTGTTGAGGTTTTCTTTTTCTCTCCACCGTGTTTTGTTTCTTTGTTGTTGTTGTTGTTGTTTTTGCCTCTCATCACCTCCACCTAAATCCCCTTTGGTAACCAAAAGCTTGTTTTCTATATCTATATGTCTGTTTCTACTTTGTTTTGTTTATTCTTTTTTTTTTTAATTCCACATATAAGGAAAATTATACAGTATTTATTTGTCTTTCTCTGTCTGCCTTCATTTAGCATAATCCCTTCTATGCCTATCCATGTTATCACAAGATTTCATTCTTTTTTATTGCTGAACTAGAGGCCTAGTGCATGGATTCATGCCGCAGTGGGGTCCCTCGGCTTGGCCTGCAGGGGTTGGGCCAAAACTGGCTCTCTGACATAACCCCGAGGATTCTTAGATTGCAAGAGGGCCGTTTTTGGGTGACACACCCCAGAATCAGGCTATCTCCTCTCTGGTTCCAGGTGCGTCACCTGAGAACTGCAGCTGCCAAGTCACTGCAGCTTGGCAACTCCTGCGTTGAGCATCTGCTCCCTAGTGGTCAGTGTGCATCATAGCTACCAGTCGAATGGTTGGAGGGTTGGATGGTCGGAGGGTCAGATGGTTGCTTAGGCTTTTAGATGATAGATAGATAGATAGATAGATAGATAGATAGATAGATAATATACCATTTTATTTATTTCATATGTTGGTGGATATCTAGTTGCTTCTATGTCATTTGAATATTATAAATAATGCTGCAATGAATATAGGGGTGCATATATCTTTCAAATCAGTGTTTTTGTTTTCTTCGGATAAATATATAGAAGTGAAGATGCTGGATCATATGGCAGCTTTGGTTTAATTTTTTGAGGAATATCCATAGTCTTTTCTATAGTGGCTGCACTAATTTACAGTTCCACCAACTGTTCTCTTTTCTCCACATCCTTGCCAACACTTGTTGTTTGTTGATTTATTGATAATAGCCATTCAGACAGGTGTGAGTTGATATCTCCTTGCATTTTCCCCGAGATTAGTGATGTTGAGCATTTTTCATACAGGGGTTGGCAAATGTAGGTTCATAGTTGTGATTTCGTGAAACATTATATTCTTGTATTATTAATTACTAGAGGCCTGGTGCATGAAATTCATGCACTGGGGGGGGGGGCAGGGTCCCTCAGCCTGGCCTGTGCCCTCTCACAGTCCAGGACCCTTTAAGGGATATCCAACTGCCGGCTTAGGCCCAATCCCCCAGCAGTTGGACATCCCTCTTGCAATCCGTGATCCCTTGCTCCTTACTGCTTGGCTTGCTGCTCTTTAGCCCTGCTGCGGAGGTGGGAGAAGCTCTCACCACCACTACTGTGCTTGCCAGTTGTGAACCTGGCTTCTGGCTGAGCAGTGCTCCCTCTGTGGGAGCGCACTGACCACCAGGGAGCAGTTCCTGCATTGAGCGTCTGCCCCCTGGTGGTCAGTGCGCATCATAGTGACTGGTCATTCTGGTCATTCCACCATAATGGTCACTTAGACTTTTATTATATGGACTAGAGGCCTGTTGCACGAAGAGATTCGTGCAATAGGCTTTCCCTTCCCCTGGTTGCCGGCACCGGTTTTCCTCTGGCATCTGGGACCCAGGCCTTCGCTCTGGCCGGAGCCGCCTTCAGTCTTGTCCGCTGCTCTGGCCGGAGCCACTTTCAGTCTTCACTCTGCCACTTTGTGCCTACATATGCAAATTAGCCGTCATCTTTGTTGGTGGTTAATTTGCATATCACGCTGATTAGCCAATGGGAGGCATAGAGAAGGTATGGTCAATTACCATGTTTGTCTATTATTAGATAGGGTTGTATTTTCCATATAAACAACTGTAAACCTACTTTTGCCCACTTTGTATGTTTGCTGACTATCTGTATGTTCTCTTTGGAGAAATGTTTATGCAGGTCCTCTGCCCATTTTTCAGTGGGATTAATTGTGTTTTTAGTGTTAAGGTGGATGAGTTCCTTATGTATCTGTAGAATACCTTCTCCCACTTAGTAAGTTGTCTTCTCATTTTGTTGATTGTTTCCTTTGCTTTGAAAAATTGTTAGTTTCACGTAGTCCCATTTGTTATTTTTTTCTTTTGTTCCCTTGCTGAGGGAACACATCCAAAAAGATATTGATAAAAGTGATGTCATAGATTTTACTGCCTATGTTTTCTTCTGGAAGTTTTATGGTTTCAGGTCTTATATTTAAGTCCTTAATCTATTTTGAGTCTGCTTTTGCATATGATGTAAAAAAAATGTTTTGCATATATCTGTCCAGTGTCCTAGTACCAGTTATTGCAGAGACTGTCTTTACCCCATTGCATATCCTTGCCTTCTTGGTTGTAGATTAATTAATCATCTAAATGAGGACTTATTTATGGCCCTGTATTTTATTCCATTGATTTCTATACATCACTTTTTATGCTGTGCCATACTGTTTGATTATTATAGCTTTATAATATTGCTTGATATTGGGAGAGTGATAACTCACACTTTGTTCTTTTTCAAACTTTCTTTGGCTATTCCAGGTTGTTTTGGTTTCATGAAAATTTTAGGATTAATGGTTCTAAATCTGAGAAGAATGCCATTGGCATTTTAATAGGGATTTCATTGAATATTTATATTGCTTTAATTGTTATATTTTTAATTATATCAATAACAAATTATTACAATAGGACAGAAGTATATAAATGATTTGGGGATTAAAAATGAATATCACATTTAACATCACATTGTCAAAATAAGCATCTTACTATTTTCAAAACTAGTCCTTACCCATGTTTCATGAGAAAAAAAAAAAAGAAAATTCTCCATTAATTTCATTTAGAATAAATTTACATTTTGGTGCCATCATCAGAATTATTAATATTAGTACCCTAAGACAGGCAATGCATAGAGAATACATAAGATTCTATTTAATCATTCTCTTTCAGAATATTTTTATATTATTTCAGAATGTAGAAAGGTTATCAATTAACCCATTTAATTAGGTCTTATTTAAACCCCCAATTTTTTTTCTTGCTCCATATGACATGAACTAATGTAATATTCTCCCAAATGAGCTCTAGACCTCCAGTTTTTCTGTTGTTTTCTTTTTCTTTTTCTTTTTTATTTATTTTTCCTGAACTCATCTCCAACTCATTCTCCATACTTCTACTAGAAGCCATCCTAGATAGACACTTTCCAATCAGGTGACAATTGTCACAAAACTTTCAGTTGGCATTACATTGCTTAGATAAAGTACTGATGACCCATAAGGTTAGTTTTGGCTTTTCGCAGACTGTATCCCACCTTGTTGCTATGGAATCAGTGTTTGTATCCCCTCAAAATTCATATGTTGAAACCAAATTTCCAATGTGATATTTAGAGATGGGACCTTTAGGAGGAATTAGATTTAAATGAGGTCATGGAGGTAGAGCCCCTATGACAGCATTGGTGCCTTTATATTGGGATGAAGAGCCCAGAGCTCTCTGTTTCACTGTGTGAGAACACAATAAGATGGCCGTCTATGAACCAGAAAGTGGATTCTCACCAGACACTGAATCTGCTGACTCCTTGATCTTGGAATTCCCAGACTACAGAACTGTGAAAAAATAAATGTTTGTTGTTTAAGACACCCAGTCTATATTATTTTTGTTTATTGTAGCCCAAACTGATTAAGACCGTTGTTTTTCAGATTTTCTCTTGTCACTCATCTGTCAGAATTCTGTCTCTCTGATATAAGGAGCTTCTTGTAGAACAAACCCCCTATACACTCACATTTGGAATGTCCATCAGCGTTCACTCGACCCACTCTCTGCTTTTCAGAATTCTGTTTATTATGCAAAGTTTTAAGTACTCTATGTCCAACTATTCTGTGAAAACTTTCTTTTTTGTATTCTTAAAGGAAGATATGTCTCTATTAAAACACTAATAGCTAAGTATATCTGTATAATAACTTGAAACCATAGTCAAGAAATGCTCAATAACTGAGGATTGTTAGCCATATTTGTGGTTATTCCTAAAGATCACATCATTCCCTTCATTATACTTTTATTTCTTATGTGTATTTGCATTTATTTTTTCTCAGACACCAGACACGTTGAGAATAGAAATATAATGCTCCCATTATGTCTATTCCACCACTCATTTATCTATTTCATCCATCAGGAGAGGATGATAGGACTAAAAATGTAGAGTTATCTCCTGTAAACTTCCAAATCTTTCCACTCATTTCAGGATCCAACCTGTGGCATGTGCCATCTCTTAAATATCTTCTCTTGTTTCTTGGTTTTGTCCTGTCTGTTTCTCACCCAGCATTCATATACCTTAGAACACAGCACTTCTCTGCTCTGAACTTGCCAATGAATTCGCATACCCCTCAAAGTAAAAGGCAAAATCTTCTCAATAGCTACAGTCCTTCTATAACCCTGCCCTCTATCTCTCTGGCCTCATCACTCACAGCTCTCCCCTTCCTCACTCCACTCCACAGCTTCCATGGCCATGTTGCTGCCCCGAACATAAAGTGTATGTATTTGCCTAAGGGCCTCGCTGTTCTCTGTAACCAGAATGCTTCTTCCTTAGCTGTTACATGGCACAGTGCCTTACTTCCACAGTATTTGTTTCTTGGCACGGCCTTCCTTGACTACCCAACTGAAAATGGAATCCCTCTCCCAGTGTTCCCCAACCCATTTTTTCTGCTATATGCTTCTCCATAGCATTATCAGCATGTAAGATTCTAAGTATTTTACTTATTTACTTTGTTTATTTTGTGACTCCCTCCACCTGAGTAGCATGTAAGCTCTAAAGGGGTAGTTTTTGGTCTGTTGTATTCACGGATATATACCTAGTTCCTAGAAGAGTACCTGGTTCATTAAGTAGCTATTACAAAATGACTTTAGTGAAAAAAATCAGTATTTCCAATTATAATGTAGTTGCTAAATTAATTTATAGACTCCATTAATTCAGTTGCTAAACATATATAGTGAAAATAAATGTCAAAATAAACTGAAAGGCTTTAGATAACAAGAGACACAAGTGCAGTTTCATTAGGAAGATTGGAATAGTTCATTTAATTAAATGGGCTATTTTTGTTGCAAACACCTAACTTTTATGCAAAGGCGTTGGAGTACTTACTCCTTAATCCTGCTCAAATACACCAACTATGGGGCCTTAGTTCCCCTGCCAGGAACTGGACCTCCATGGATTCCGGGTAGTGGATGAAGAAGACATGGGAAGTCGTAGGCGTATAGGAGAGTCTTTATTACAGACCAACTAGCCATTGCTACCAAGTAGCCATTAGACAAAACAGTTCAAAATAGCCTCACAAAGTAGTTACACAAAGCAGCCCTTGCTAATACAGTAGCAAACATAGGAGCCATACCAAGCAGCCTCGCACTAGCTGGTCAGTAGCACATCTTTATACCAATTTACACAAAAGAGATTTCTTGCCATATAGTGGCATCAATATATTTGGGTTATAGAAAGGTATGTCTGTGCAATGTATACAGTAAGATTGCTGTGTCCTTGCTCAAATTGGCCTTGAACATCTGTCATACTCTGATTAGGGTTCTCACAAAAGGCTACTCGTGTTTATATGCTTAACTATATGGTATAGATGTAGACATGCCTTGTATAAAGATGGTCTCTAGCATGTACAACATTACACCCTGCCTGAAATGAAAAAGAAAAAGAAAAATGAATAAAATATAACAATGTTAAGGATGCTATCAATGACTTCTTTATTAATGGAAAAAAATAATGTAAGCCCTTCATATGATGTCCTGGATCTTGGAATTAGGGATGCAAAGATACAGATCACCTAGGTTCTATTGCCTGTTATTCAGAGTCACTGTCTATTGGGAGAGACAGACCTCCGACCAACCCACCCCCCAAAAAAATAGCAGTGGGATAAGAGTTTTAGGAGACATGTGCCTAATTAAGTCATAGAAGTCTGTCAAACTTCATAGAAGCAATCATCTGAGTTGAGTCTTGAACAATAAGTAGAAGTTGGTAGGAAAGACAAAAGTAAGGGAGATATTTTAGAAAAGGGAACAATATGAATTATTTAGAGAAGATAGAATTATCAGCCAGTGAACTGAAGGAGTTTGGTCTGATCACCATCTTGGATGAGGGATAGGGAGTAGAGTAAATAACCTAGACAGATCATAAGGTAAGGTAATGTTACAACAAGGAATAAATAAGTTTTGAGTACATGTGCCTTACTAGAAAGAAATATTTGGGAGAAGAAAAAGTTTCCTTAAGTTTTGTAGGGCCCCTGACTGGATCTGGAAACTAAACTGACAAATACAGATTAACAGGAAAAAAACACACAGAGATTTTATTATATTTTAACATGTATATGGGAGCCTTCACAAGAGATGGAAGATCCAAAGGAATGACCTGAAGAGAAAGCTTTTATACCTTTTAAACAACAATACATTTGTGAGGAGTTAACAATACAGACGGATTTAGGCTTGGTACATGATGAAGAAGTAACTAGGAAGATAAGGTTTAGTTTAACAAGTGTGTTTGTATAAATTTCTCAGCCCCAATTTTTTCTTCTTGGTGATTAGAATGTTTTTCTTACTCTTAGTATATGGAGAAGACCTTTTTCACATTTTATATCCTGTTTCAGGGAAGAAAGGTGAGGGTCAAAGGTCAGAGTGATCTTCCTGCTTCTGCTGTTTTCTCAATAATCCAAAGGGCCATAATTTTGGAAGTGGTGGACCCTGAATCCCATCTGAATCATATATTTGATTTTGATTTTATCTTACATTTACTAATCTCTAAATCTGGCTTGGTCTTGAGTTACATCCTATAAATCACATTACACATGGGAAACAGTTTTTGTTCACACGTACACACACACACACACACACACACACAAAACTTTTCTGAAAGATTTCATGAGAAAATGATAACTAGTGATCTCTGGAAAGGAAAACTAAAAGCCAAAAAAACATAGTCTGTGTTTTGAGAACATGTGTACTAAGATGATTTAAGCCTTTGAGAAAAAATTATTTCTTATGTAACGATTATTTCTCATGCCAATTGGTGAGTCACTACCTTCATCAGATTGCTAGTCCTGAATCCTGTTCTCTGAGACAGAATCAGAATATTTGGAATTGCTAGAGAACCCATGAAAGGACTATTGAACTTCAGTGAGAAGGGAGGGGAGGGTGGGTGGAAAGAGATCAACCAAAGAATTTGTATGCATATATGCATAACCTGTGGACACAGACAATGGGGTGGTGAGTGCCTGGAGGCAGGGGACAGCAGCAGGCTGGAAGAGGTTAATGGGGGGAAAAAGAAGATCTATGTAATACTTTCAATAATAAAGATTAAAAAAAAGATAGAGAACCAAATCATCTAGCCAAGAGAGATTAAGTAACCAGCCCACAACCTCAGAAAATTAATAGCAACAGAGCCAGGGTGTGATCTGGGTTTCTTGAATTCTAGTCTATTCCTATGACAATTGAGTGACAAAAAGATAAATCTGCTAATCTTTAGCCTATTCTTGGCCTATTCAGTAAGAATAGTCTGAGATATGGAAAAAAGTGGAGTCAAATCACAAGGCAAATATGGCTTAAAACGCAGAGACTTTTTCAAGAGAAAAGTAATATGAAAAGCAAAGAATATTGTTATTGATTAATATACCATACTTTTATTTCAAACTATGTGAGATTGCTATAATATTTTTGCTCATTGATTTTACTTTCCATCATGTGTGTAATACAACTTCAAGGAGGAACATACATTACTACAAATTTATTAGAGATAATTACCTTCAAATGTGCCATTTTAATAGACTAAAGCCTAGATATAGAACACCCCCTTTTTTAGAGATAGAACATTTTATTGGCACTAATATGTCTGTCTTTTTGAAATGTGTGTGTACTGCACGCACGCACATACACACACACATACACATGCATTTACTTAAATTTCAGTTTTTCTTGACAGTAATCTTAGTGTTTTTTTTTTAAATAACTTGTCTTTAATGTTTTATGATAGCTCCATAGACAGTATCATGTGTTAAATAACTACACTTTAGTATCTCAGGGAATATACATTATTGCTTTAAATTGCATGTATTTCTAACAGCTAAACTTAGTTGTGTTTATATTATTGTCTCTGTATCTGGATATCATAGTAGTGACTGCTAGTCATGTGTAAAAAAGACAGCTTTCTAATGGGGAAAATCTAATAACTTCTCTTGTCTTAAATTAGTACAAATGAACATTAAAATATAAAATAATTTTGTCTGCTATGAATTTAAGGGTAAAATATTTGCGTTTTAAACATAATCTTTCCTATCATCTTAGCATCTATTCCTAGAGATGAGGTAGCCGTGTTGGTATTTCCTGGTAGAAGGAACTCATCCAAATAATTAGAACTTAAAAAGAGAGAAAGAGAGAAGAGAGCCCTGAACTGCAAACATTATGTAGAATTAAATGCAGCAATTCAAATGTTAATAAAAATAACTGAAATTGTTCTTAAGGAGACTAAACTAATCAATTGTTATTTATTTATTACATATTTTAACTTATTTTTAGAGAGTGAGAAACATTGATGTGAGGGAAACATTGATTGGCTGCCTCCTGCACGCCCCCTACTGAGAATTGAACCCACAGCCTTTTGGTGCATGGAAAGACACACAACCAACTGAGCCACACTGGCCAGGGCTCAATTGCTTTTTAAAAGAATCTTTATTCAGCATTGTGTTAGTCAAACACTTCATGAAAGTTATTGTTTAAAAAAAAAGTCACCTTCATTTTTGTCCATTGTTCAAGAAAGCTTTTAGTGGATCTTTATTTGAAAAACAACCATGGTATCTTTTTTCTTTTTTAAAACTGAGCTGTTAGTTGCTCTGAAAGCTATAAATCTCTTTAGTTCACCGTTCTCTTTGATAGAGATTTTTTTCCTTGCCAGCAATTTCTTCTTTACTGTTTCTGAAAAGACCAGTCTTGTGCTTCCATGTAAATACAGGATGGAGAAAATTAGCAATTTAGTGTTATATGTCCGTCTCTTTTAGGAATAACACTGTAATTAACAACATTATAAAGGGAAGCTTTGTCCACAGAGCTTTAGTTTCAGTACCATTTCCATAGTATCGGTACCAATTCCTAAAGAATTGCAGAGTCAAAAGGTATGAACAAGTTAAGGTTGTTTAGGTGTATTGTCAATTAGCTTTTTCAAAAGGTGGTAGCAGACTATATTTGCATTACAGATTTGATTTAACAACAGTCTGCTTAATACTAATGCACTCTTTTTTATTAAGATCTTTTCAATTCTGAAAAGTTAAAAAAAAAGGCTGCTTTATAGTATTTAATCCTTTCTTCCCTGACGGTTAATCAGAACTTTTATTTTTCAAATACAGTTGATTTTCATTATTCATGGTAGTTATATTCTGAAAAGTTGCAGTAAAACTGAATTAGCCAATACCAAACCATTGCTCCTAGGGGAAATACAGGGTTATGTGCTGGAGAGCCTCTGGTCACAACGTTTTCATCAACCAATCAATACATAACTTTATTTTATGTGTGCTTCGGTATAAACATGCCTTATTAAATATAAATTGATGATTCATTAACATGGAACTCATGGCCAATAGTGCTATGACTCATGCCTGAACAAAACTTACTTAACACACACATTTTTCCCTAAGGCACACTACAGCATTCTTGGGTTTAGGAACACACTAGACAGCACTTCCGCATTACACTTGGGGGCCATTTTAAACAGTGAAATAAATCACCAACAAAAAGCACAAAAATGAGAAAAATGTAGCACTAAAAAGCCTATGAAAAGAAAATGTGTAAAAAGTGTGAGAGTGGAAATAAGAAATTAGAGCATTGCCTTGTTTGACCTCATATGGGAAGGTAGTCAAGTTGTTGCCACTCTGAGCACATCCATGAAGGAATGCAAAACAAACAAATAACAAACAACAACAAAATAAACTGAGTATCGATTTTGGATTACAAATTAATTTTAGCAAGTAAATAAATTCACAAATATGAAATTTGGGAATAAGAAGGATGGCTGTACTTGTCATTGATCGGCTACCTCCTGCATGCCCCCCAGTGGGGATCAAGCCGGCAACATGGGCATGTGCCCTGACCAGGAATCCAACTATGACCTCCTGGTTCATAGGTCCACATTCAACCACTGAACCACACTGGCTGGACTGCTCTTCTTTTTTTCTCTTCTTCTTTTCCTTTTTTTAATTTACCTTTATTGTTGAAAGTATTACAGATGTCCCCTTTGTTTGTCTGTTTGTTTATCCCATTGACCTCTTCCACCTTGCACCTGCCCTTCCCAGGCCTTTACCAGACTATTGTCTGGGTCCATGGGCTATGCATATCTATATATATAAAAGGCTAATATGCAAAGTGTCCCCTCCGATATTCGACCATGAGACCAGGAGTTCAATTGCTCGCTATGATGTGCACTGACCACCAGGGGGTGGTGCGGAACATGGCGGGTGACCAGTGGAGGTGGCGGCAGGGCACTGAGGGAGCGAGAAAAGGAGGAGGTGGGGAGGTTGAGAGGCAGGGGGAACCATGTGGTGGCAGTGCACGTGTGGCGAGGGAAGGAGGAGGCAGGAAGGTGGGGAATCTGATCGGCCCTGATCACTGGCCAGGGCTAGGGACCTGACCCGTGCACGAATTTCATACACTGGGCCTCTAGTATACATATAAGTTCCCCCTGACCCCCACCCCCACCTTCCCTCTGAAATTCATCAGTCTATTCCATGCGTCTATATCTCTGGATCTATTTTGTTCATCAGTTTATTTTGTTCATTAGATTCCACATATAAGTAAGCTCATATGATAAAAAAATCCTGATTAAATTTTTTTCCTTCGCATAGTACTCTCCAGGTCCATTCATGCTGTTGCAAATGGTAAGAGTTCTTTCTTTTTTATAGCCACGTAGTATTCCATGGTGTAAATGTACCAGAGCTTTTGTATCCACTCATCTGCTGATGGCACTTGGGCTGTTTCTAGACCTTAGCCATTGTAAATTTTGTAAATTGCATTGCTATGAACATATTGGTACATGTATTCTTTCTTATTGGTGTGTTGGGTTTCTTAGGATAAATTCCTAAAAGTGGGATCACTGGGTCAAATGGGAGTCCCATTTTTAATTTTTTGAGGTAACTTCATACTTTTCCCACCGTGGCTGCACCAGTCTGCATTCCCACCAGCAGTGCACGAGGGTTCCCTTTTCTCCCATGTCCTTGCCAGAACTTTTGTTTGTTGATTTGTTGATGCTTCTCTTTATCTTTGTTTTCCTATTGGGGTTTTAGAGTCCTTATTAGTTTGTGCAAGTTCAATATACACTACACTAAATTGAATCATCCATGTTATGTGTTTTTATTCCAATTAATTTTTTGTGTGTTTTTGATTTTTTTAATATTTTATATATGAACTAGTGGCCCGGTGCACGAAATTCGTGCACGGGAGGAGGGTGTCCCTCAGCCCAGCCTGCACCCTCTCCAATCTCGGACCCTTTGGGGGAATGTTGACTGCTGGTTTAGGCCTGATCCCAGATGTCCGACTGCCGGGATCGGGCCTAACCCAGCATTTAGACATCCCTTTCACAATCCTGGACCGCTGTCTCCTAACCACTCACCTGCATGCCTGCCTGATTGCCCCCTAACAGCTCCCCTGCCGGCCTGATTGACGCCTAACTACTCCCCTGCCGGCCTAATCATCCCCAACTGCCCTCCCCTGCTGGCCCGATCACCCCCAAGGCTTTTATTAGTATAGATATGACCCTTCACAGAAAATTTCACTAACCCTGCTTTACAATAAGGGATTGACGATTGAATCATTGGGGCCAGGCACCAAGATTTCCTTTCTTTGAATAGTGGAGAGAATAATTATCTTGTCTTTAAATTGCCCTGAACATCAAATGAGATAATGACTTAGAAAAGCATAAAAGCACCATATAAAGACAACTGTCTTTTTCATATACTGAAAAGACAATAAAGTGGTAAAATGTAAAACACTATTTTTATTCTCCCCCTTCCTTCCTTTACAGCCTTTATTTAAACTTTGAAATTTAGAAAAATTTCACTCCTATTTTCATTTCTTTACATTCAATATTATTTTGTATTAGTTTCAGGTTTATTAGTTACAGAATAGTGGTTAGACAACCATATACTTTACAAAGTGTTCCCTGATACTTCCAGTACCCACCTGGCTTCATACCATCATTACAACACTGTTGACTCTATTCCCTATTTAAGTGACAATAGGTTTACAGGTTCCTTCCAACCTTTCTTTTGTGTTGCCCGCCCTTCCTTTTCTTTCTCAGGTCTTCCCTTATTTTCTTTATATAGTATCTCAATTGGCCCTCAAAGCTCAGTGAAGGCACTGGGACATGCTTAACACATTTTACGGAGCAGGAAACTGAGGCCAATTCCAGTTGGCTATGGAACTGGACTCCTCGCGCAGGGAGCCCTCACAGTTGGCTCTCCGCCTTTCCTAAGGGACAGCCAGGGCAAACAGAACGAACCTCCCCAAGAGGCTT
Source organism: Myotis lucifugus (assembly GCF_000147115.1). Lineage (NCBI taxonomy): Eukaryota > Metazoa > Chordata > Mammalia > Chiroptera > Vespertilionidae > Myotis > Myotis lucifugus. The sequence goes on from NW_005871080.1 coordinate 7,281,881, forward strand.
CCAAGCCTCATTCTCCAGCACCTCTTCATCATGGATGCTCCACATTCTTTCCTCTCCCCCGCCCCACCCCCATTCTTTACTACCCCCCCTTCTGGGGAGCAGGTGGTAGGCTTGCACTCACTCTGCAGGTGTGCACCCCCATGGGGTGGGCGAGAACTGGGGGCGGGGCGGGCCCAGGCTTAGTTTTGGGGCCAAGGCGGGAGCAGGAGTCCTGGCCTCTCAAGTGTACAGGCCGCGGGGAGGCCCGGTCAGCACCGGGAGCTTCACCAAACCGCCGGAGTGGGGTACCCAGCATGGGGCGCTCCTCCACTGAGGTGGTGCCACCCCTCCACCGGCCTCAGGGCTGCGAGTCTGTGCCCCTCCACCTGGGCGTCCTTCCACGCCTGCAGTCATCGCCTCTTGTTTCCTGCCTATTGGGGCCAATACAGAACCTCACTCTCTGCAGGCGAGGCAGATCCCTGCCCGCCAGCACCCTGCCCGCCAGCACCCTGCCCAGGCCTGAGCCCCCTCCAGTGCACCCCACCTTGGCGCCGCTCTACGCTCCTTGGGCCGCCCGCCTGCTGGCCAGCTGCTTCCCTCAAGCCATGGCGCTTGCCCAGGATCGCCCATCATGAGGAGGCCTGTGCACGCGCCTGCAGACCCCATGGCCGCGGCTTTGCCAAAGGTTCCTCTACCTTCAAGCTCTCTCCTCAGACTCCCAGGAGCTTGGCTCCCGCGGCCCAGCCCTTCCGTGGCTCCCTGCAGCCCTGCTCTACTCAGCTCTCCCGCCACCCACCTGTCAGGAAGCTGTCTGGAGCCTTGCTGGGGCAGTGTGGTTCTGGGGCAGGGGCTGGGATGTGGGGAGCAGCTCCAGGAAAGTTTAGTAAACCCCAGGTCCCCAGCCCCTCCTTGAGCAGAGCCCAGGGCAGGCTGGGGGCCTGGGTCCAAACACTGCAGCTGCGGAGGCCCCACCCGCTCAGGACCACACACAGGGGTCCCAGCTGGGGGTGTGGTTTAGGCGGCTTGTTCGCACCGCCAAGCCCCCCCCCCCCTCCGCCCAGGTCGCAAACAGGGGTCCTGGCTGGGGGCGTGGTTCAAGCGGTTTGTTCGCACCGCCAAGCCCTCCTGCCGCCCAGGTCGCACACAGGGGTCCCGGCTGGGGGCGTGGTTTAGGTGGCTGTTTGAGCCGCCAAGCCCCCCACCCCCACCCCGCCACTCAAGGCCGCACACTGGGGTCCTGGCTGGCGTTGGGGCTTAGGCGCCACGCGGGCGGGATGATAGCTCCAGATGGCCCAACCTGCCTGCATGCAAATTAGCCGCCATCTTGGCTGACAGTTAATTTGCATATACTCACTGATTAGCCAATGAAAAGGGTAGCGGTCGTACGCCAATTACCATGTTTCTCTTTTATTAGTGTAGATAGTGCTTTCATTTTAGTTTTATTTCATAATAATCAGACCATGAAATCACTTGAATATAAAGGTTTTGGCTATGGTATCTGTTACCCAGTGATCGCTAGGATAGATTCAGCTTACTCACTGACTATTTATTTTGAGTAAAGATGCCTATTTTGGACTCAACAGACTAATTGTATCTTTTTATGAAAATCTCCAAATGTACTAATATATGTAGTGTGTTGGCTAACTTGGAAACCTGAAGATGGTATGGAGATTTTTTTAAGCTGAAAACATTTTCTTACTTTTCTCATTCCTGCTGTAACAATTTGATTTTTCCTTGATTCCTTGGAGAGTCTTTGAAAGATTGGGAAAGGGTGTGGCAGTGCAGAAAAGAATGAAAATACATCAAGATTAATAGTCTATAGTTGTTATTTATATAGTTTTATTGATTTCAGAGAGGAAGGGATAGAGAGAGAGAGAGATAGAAACCTCAATGATGAGAGAGAATCATTGATCAGCTGCCTCCTGCACGCCCCCTATTGGGGACTGAGCCAGCAACTAGGCATGTGCTCTTGACTGGAATCAAACCCGAGATCCTTTAGTCTGCAGGCCAACGCTCTATCCACTGAGCCAAGCCAATTAAGGCCATAGTTTTAACTTTTTGCATTATTTTAAAAAAAAGAAATCTTCTTCAACCTTTAAATTTTTAATTAAAATGATATTTAATTCTTATCTACCTAAAGTAACACAATAATACCTATTTCCTTTATTTTGTAAACCTTGGTTCATCTTTTTTTTATTTTTAACCTTCATGTGTCCTTATATTTTGAGTTCATCTCTTGTAAAGATGTAAAATTATCTGTGAGATTTTGCTTTCCTTTCGAAGCCTTTGTATATGTTCTTCTGTCATCTTTGCTTTTAGGGTTTTTTGTTTATATTCTTATTTGCAACATTTTGTTTTATCTCTTAAAAGAATGCTATTCTGCCCTAGATGGTTTGGCTCAGTGGATAGAGCATTGGCCTGCGGACTGAAGGATCCCAGGTTCGATTCTGGGCAAGGGCACATGCCTGAGTTGTGGGCTTGATCCCCAGTAGGGGGCGTGCAGGAGGCAGCCAATCAATGATTCTCTCTCGTCATTGATGTTTCTATCTCTCCTTCTCCTTTCCTCTCTGAAATCAGTAAAAACATATAAAAAAATGCTCTTCTATTTCATTATTAGGGCTTACAAATATATATTTGTTGTTTTAATTTGATAGTTTATATTTTTAATAATTAGATTTTAAATGTCTAATTATTAAAATAAAATGTAAATGAAAAATTTATTATTTAGATTCCAGGTTTATTACTATTGCTTAGATTTATCTCTCTCTTTAACAGTTTTATAGAGTTTTTATTTAACAAGTTTTCTATTCCAAACCTCTGAATTTTTATGTATCTCTTGTTATGGTGGTATATCTATTCACAAATATTTTTTCAATAATTGTATATGGTGGCATGATTTTAAACATCTTTGTCTGTGATAATTACTCCTGATATCTTTACATATGAGGGGCATCTTTTCAGGTTATAGAGTTCTGAGTCACAAGATAGCTGTCTTCAAACTTGGTAGCATTCTAATGTTTAGGCATGCCAAATATCTGACCAAGATTTAACATTTATAAACATCTTTTCTTCTGGATGATATTAAAATTATACCATGTATCAATCTATAACTTAGTTAATGACTTTCCTAGCTATTGGAGGTTCTCCCCAACCCACCCCTGTATCTGTAGTTCTGATATAAGAAGTTCTAAGGGACATTTAGTGACATGGATATCATGGGAAGAAAATACAATTCCTTAGATAGTGCTTACTTAAATATTAACACTAGCTTTCTGTGGGATAGTCAGGAAACTCAATATCCCCTGATAATATTTTAATTGGTTACTTTTCTTTTTATATAAAATAAAATTAACATTTGTCATTTTTTTCAAGCTGATATAATAAGCATTTGGTAGCACTATACTTTACTTCCAACTGGGTATTGAAAATGTGTGATTTACCAATTTGAAAAAGCAAACTTCACTTAGTTTTGCATTTGTAGAGAAAACAGTAATGCCTTATGTTCTAACTAGAGGCCTGGTGCACAAAATTCATGCACTGAATGGGGAGGGCTCCCTCAGCCGGGCTTGCACTGTCTCCAATCCGGGACCCCTCGGGGGATGTCCGACTGCCGGCGGTTGGACCACTGGCTCTAACTGCTCACCTGCCTGCCTGCCTGATTGCCCCTAACCACTCTGCCTGCCTGCCTGATCACCCCTAACCTCTCTGCCTGCCTGCTTGATTGCCCCTAACTTCTCTACCCTGCCCGCCTGATTGCCCCTAACTGCCTCTGCCTCAGCCCCCGCCACCGTGGCTTTGTCCGGAAGGATGTCTGGAAGGATGTCCAGAAGACATCCGGTCTAATTAGCATATTACCCTTTTATTTGTATAGATGATAAGAATTTGTTTAATTTAATTGGAATCACAATATAATCAATTAAAATCATAAGCAAAGGTTATACAATTTCTATCCATCTTGTCTTCAAATAAGTCAATTGTTTCAATATAATCATAAAATGAATGCAATTCTAATTATGCCTAATCAAATAAAACTTAAACACAATCTTTCAGTTATAATTTTTTCCATTATCTTTAAAAGATGGGTAGTAAAATTTTCTATGATAGAAATTATATAAAGCATAAAATTACCCTAGTGATATAACTACAGTTTACTTTTATCTCCATAATTTGAAACACCACACAGAAAGCTTTCAATGGTATCTTATTACCTACTGAGTCTTCCAAGATATGAATAGAAATCTTTGCTAATCTACTTATCTTTTAACTTTTGTTATAAAAACCATAAAGAAGAATATTAGGAAATAAAAAAATTATCCAAAAATCCTATAAATGTGGTTGAATACATTTAAAAAATAATAAAATCAGTGACAGTATCTATTGATTCAACAGATATAATGTTAAAACAAATAAAAAAATCATTTTGCCTTGCCAATATCACAATTCACAAAAGAATTCTGTTTTTATAAAATAATAAAATTACTTTTAGATATTCTTTCTTTTGTAGTAAATATATTTTACAACTTTATTTTAAAAATATGTATATTAATGTTTGTGTGAATAACAATTTTTAAAATAGTATTGAAACACATCTAGTCTTAAGAACCTAGGTATTATTCTTAGATCACTGGTTCTTATGAGCAACCTAGAAGCCTGAAACTAAAGTGGAATATTCTTTACTATTGATTTTCTTTTACTAACTAATGTTTAAGCTAGCATATGGTGTCTCAATGAAAGAAATATGTAATTCTTAGAAATTTTGGTTGGAAGATAATAGGGCTTTGAAATTTTGTCAGCTTTACAAATATGAGATTGAGCTTTTAAAATATCTTGTTTTTAAATAAAGCAAGATAAGGTACCAAATCATGTGCTATATTAAAAAGAAAATAAAGTAATGAAATATCAACTAAAAATCAACTTTGTGTTCAAGCGACTTTCAATTTTGGACTTGTAGGTGAGGAAAAATTTTCTTTTTACCCTTCTCTATTCTTTGGATGATCTATTAAATTAACATAAGACGTTAACTGGAGAAGAAAACAAATTTAATTTTGTATGTATAGGGATCCGCAAGAATGTGAAGGTCTATAGACAAGCGGGCACTTGTGGTTTGTATGCCATCCAGAGTTAAGCAGAGGATAAGGGTCTGGGACTTCAAAGGGAAGGAAGGCAGTTCACATGGAGATGGAAAAGTGCATGTTTTTATTTTTTTTAAGGGAGAGAGAGGGACAAGATATAGAAACATCATTGATGGGAGAGAATCATTGATTCTCGTGCAAACCCCCCACTGGGGATCGGGCCCACAATCCAGGCATGTGCCCTGACGTGGAATGGAACTTGACCTCCTGGTTCATAGGTCGATGTTCAACCACTGAACCACACTGGCCAGGCGGAAAAGCACATATGTGATAAACAAATGTTTGCTATGCCATGCAGGGACAAATGGACACAGACAGGACTCTGACCAAGCAGGGCTTGCTTACTTCCCCTGGTCCACCACACCCAGCTCATAGTCTGTAACATAGTTACATCTCTGGTGATAGCTCCCTTCCTGGAATAGGTCCTCTATCTTAATTATTTTAGGCAATTTTGGGGGAGGTAAAAAGCTCTTAATGAACATTGTGTTTTTAAAAAATAACCAGCCTAAAATAATCCTCATGCCAAAGGAGCATATTTTGGGATGGCAAAATCCTGCCCCACCTACAAAAGTGAGGGAGAAGTTGGCTCCATTTGGATCCCTATGGATTGTCTTATACTCCCAACTTTCTACTTTCGCTGCTCTCAGTCACCAGTCTTCTTTTACAGGGATAAGGGAGATGTCATTTGAGATCGCCTTGCTAGCCTTATTTCTGAATATTTATACACGTGAAACATCTTATATAGTGAAACAAATGCTTTCATGTGACCAAAAGATGCATTTTGAAACCACTTTAATTTCAGTGCAAGTTCTATAAGTCTTAAAGATTAAAATGTGTATGTATTCCCAGAAAAGCCATGCCCATTACATTATTTGTTATATAATAGCATTCTCTAAACAATTTTTCAGAGAACAAGGGTCAAGTGACTTTCCAAAGTGCTTTTTTTGACATGTTCAATAAAAATCTGTTTATTACTATTAAAACTAGAGCAAAACCAGTGCTTTTTCAGCAATGTTGACAGAGCTGAGGGTAAGCTTTTTCTGTCTTAAAACAGTAACGCAACCAGGGGTTCTATGAACTAAGTCTGAAAGTGCTATATTACTTTGAGCTATAGAGTCCAGAAAATAATTTCTTAAATAGTCAAACACAAGCTTAGAAAACAAAAATAAAACTGAATACTGCACAAAGTTTTTAAAGAGGTTGGATTTATAGAAAAAGTTTTGAAATGTAAAAAATATGTATTGGTGATATGTCTTCCCCTAAGCATCAAAATCTCATATATCTAGGATTGAAATAAAACATTATCTGGATATATGAACTGCAGCTCACCTAAGAGGTCCATCAATTTTTCCCTATATTGTGAAGAGCCACGGGGATATATATTTGAGTTATCTACAAAAACTAACGATCTTGCTCATCTCAGATGTGTGAACAGTCCTAATATGGTAAACAATGTGCCACAATTGTTAATAATTCTACATTATTTATTGAATATTACTCAGTCCAGGTAACAGGCTTGCCATTGTGTTTATTTCTTATTTATTCACTGACTTATTCATCATATCTTGTGCGGTAGTGCTGTTACCATACCTCCACTTTGCAGATAAGGAAACAGCTTTACAGAGGTTCAAATTCATGGTTTTATTTCATAAATTGATCTCTTACTAATACAATTTACTGCTAATAATGAAGTTATAAACTCACAATCCTACGGAGAACAAGCACACCTTGTTAAGGAGTGAAATAAATTAGCTGTGGGGTAACCCCAAGTGGGAGAAATGTGTCTAAACTGGCTGGCACTGCTCTCATCCAAAAGGGGAAACAACAACTATATTTTAGCTGATTTTTTTGAAATAATTCATATCCTCAGTTTCAAGAAATTTTAAAGAGAAATAAATCTAGATTTGTATACTCTTGATTATTTTTTAGATTTTAACAACTAATTAAAAATAACTATAGACCAAATAAAACCTTATCTGCAAGCTGAATCCAGCAGATAAGAGGAAACATAATTAATGAGATTATAACTTGTTTTCCACTTTAAATCACTTAATTCAAATGAAGTCATTTTTAAAACTATTATTATTTTAGAAGTGAAGTAATGGAGCCTCTTTCCTCTATGGACAGTTCAACAAGTCGCCGGTCTTAAATAGTGCCCTGTTGACATATTCCAGAGTCTTCCTAAGAATTTCCCAGTACATGTTTTTTATTGATTTTTTAGAGAGAGAAACAGTGATGCGAGAGAGAAACATGTGAGAGAGAAACATTGATGGGTTGCCTCCCGCACCTACTCCAACCAGGGATGGAACCTGAAACCTGGGTGTATGCCCTGACTGGGAAGTCTACCACAACATTTTGGTGCACAGGATGACTCTCCAACCCGCTGAGCCACACCAGCCAGGGTTCTCATTACATTTTGAATTTATCTTGGTCTTATATATCTCCTTTTATAACATACAAATCTCTCTCTCTCTCTCTCTCTCTCTCTCTCTCTCTCTCTCTCTCTCTCTCTCTCACACACACACACACACACACACACACTCACACAGAAAATTAAGAGGCCCTTTACTACAATAAGCCCCTTTGAAAACTGACATTAATTGGCTGTCAGCCTAACAGATTCTGAAGATGTTAAGGACTTAATGACTAGTTTACTGAACTTTTTGCTGTTGTTTTTCAAACAAGTTTTGTCATGAGTAAGGAGCACCAAGTAAGAGGTGAATCAGTTAAGAGCTAGTTTAGAAGTTAACAAACATTCCAGGACAAAAGGGTGCTGTCATCTAAGCTCAAGCAATATATTAAGCATTACAATCTTTAAGGAACAGTAAGAAACTAAGGGGGAAATAAATATTATGCTGACAACAAAAAAGCATAAAGGAATGGTTCTCAATGGAATTGACAGGCTCTATGTCAATGCTGAGTGTAGTTGGTAGAAAATTATTTGCTTATCAATGTACCTCTTTGAAAAAAGGATTTTGCTACAACTGAAAAAGAGTCCAATAGCAATTTTGTGCAGTTTAAATATAGTGTTTTACAACACATTATAAATTACTTGTTTAGATCATTTCTATTGGTAAATATTTATTAAAAAATTAAAGGGTTTCTTTCTAAAGAAAAGCTTCCAGTTCAATTATCTTTCTTTCACAGCTGCATTGTCAAGAATCGAACTGACTTACTGCCTTAAAATGTTGTCTATAGAAAAAGAAAACATAGGTATTGGTGAAGAAGTGCACATTTAAGGAAAAAATTTGCCTCTTCTTTTCAATCAGCTGCTGAACTTTCAAAGAGAAAGAGTACTTGTGTGTGCCATAGCCCAGATTGCATGAGCACACATATTCAATTTAATAAGTTGATCTCTGAATGACTGCCACAAGCGAGACAAGCCAATGTGATGAACTACTCTGAGCCAGCAGCCAAGAAGTGGCATTGCATGAAAAAAGTCTTTTAAATAATTTCCCTCTCATTGACAACACACTAATTATGTGTATTACCTTTACTTTAATGTTCATTGCAAAGAACATTACTTTGTTAGATTGCAAATCTATTCTTTGGATGACTGTGAAAGAACTCGAGTTACTTTAAAACTTTCAAGTCATATAATTTACATATTTGTGCATAATGTGGTATAAACCTTTTAAAAGATATTTAAACTTGCATTTTCTGCCTGAGATGGATGAAGCAATCTCTCAGATACCAGTCATTACTGCCATTTACTGCATCATAGATCACAAAAAAAACAAAGTCAAAAAATAGTTTTAAAATTTGATCCTAATAAATATTGAAATAAATTAAAATGCTAAGAATAGCATTGCCTTTAGTTTGCTTTATCATAAGGTAAACATGATGCCCTGCCCGATATTGCTTAGTGGCTAGAGCAGCCGTGGGCAAACTACGGCCCTCGGGCCGGATCCGGCCCATTTGAAATGAATAAAACTAAAAAAAAAAAAGACCGTACCCTTTTATGTAATGATGTTTACTTTGAATTTATATTAGTTCACACAAACACTCCATCCATGCTTTTGTTCCGGCCCTCCGGTCCAGTTTAAGAACCCATCGTGGCCCTCGAGTCAAAAAGTTTGCCCACCCCTGGGCTAGAGCATCAGCCTGCACATGAAAAGGTTTTGGGTTCAATTCTCAGTCAAGGGCACATACCTGGCTTGTAGGTCGATCCCTGGCCTGGTCTGGGTGCTTTTGATAGGCAACCATCAATGCGCCTCTCTCACATCAATGTTTCTTTCTCTCTCTCTTCTGTCTCTCTTGCTCTCCCTCTCTCTTGTCCATTCTCTCTAAAAAGCAATAGAAAAAATATCCTTGGGTGAGGATTAACCAAAAATAAAAAAAGGGTAAACATGTCTGTATCATAAGATTAACAATAATGGATCAAAATATGGTTGACATTCAAAACTTGTGCTGATAATTAAGAAAAAAACACTCCACTTTGTTTATTAACTAATAGTTTATAGAAATAGTATTTTCATGCCATCATGATTTTTAAAGTATATATATTTATTGATTTCAGAGAGGATGGGAGAGAGAAATAGAAACATCAATGATGAGAGTGAATCATTGATTGGCTGTCTCCTACATTCCCTTTACTGGGGATCAAGCCCACAACCTGGGCATGTGACCTGACCAGGAATCAAACTGTGACCTCCCAGTTCATAGGTCCACACTCAACCACTGAAGCACACTGGCTGGGCACCATGATTTTTAAGTAATGCTTAAGACAAGCTAAACTGAGTATCTGTAACCATTTAAGTGGCTTAGTATACAAAATTTTGATTTGATATCAACTTGGTAGAACTAACTTATGACCTAAAACATAAGAGCATTCTTGGATTAACTGATGTTTTGAATTATAGTCAGTGGTACATTCTCTTTCATTTTCCTAGAGTCTAGGAAAATACCACAAAATACCACGCTCGGGCGCGCACGTACAGTGCGATTGAAACTTCGTGGCCCATGCACAGAAATCGGTATTTTGTGGAAGAGCCACACTCAAGGGGCCAAAGAGCCGCATGTGGCTTGAGAGCCGCAGTTTGCCAACCACTGTCCTAGACTATTGAGAGCTGAGTTGGTTTGCCTTTTTCCATGCTTTTCCAACAAACAGGTACCAATCTCATTTAATTATTTCCATTTGGTCATATTGGTAACAGCTGTGGGCAACAGGAAGAAACTGAGAATATTAGGATTTCAGAGCTCACCTGATTGCTATTATGGTGGCAAGAGATATACAGTGGGGCCTTGACTTAGGAGTTTAATTCGTTCCGAGACCGAGTTCGTTAAGGAGCTCGTTAACTCAAATTACTCTGTCAACTCAATGCAAAAAATGGCCGAGAGACAGCTGGTATCTCAAAAAACTCGTTAGTCGGGACACTGGTAAGTCAAGGCCCCACTGTATGGGGACAGTATATCTCTTACATTTTTTAGCTGTAAGAATACCTCATTTTTTCCCCTCTCTGTTCTTCCATTGTGCAATGGAGGCTGATTTCTAGTAAACCTTTAAGTATAAGGCTCATGGTGTATGACTTGTACAATATAAACTCCAAGGGTCTAAATACAAATTTATTTCAGAAATGTATTTGCTCTTTTCTCTTTGGACATAATTATAGTTATATGAAATTTACAGTCCAACTAATAATATATGTGTCACATTTACTAATTTATAAGGTTGTACTACCACTAACATAGCCAAAGGAGAAGAATACAGACATGTTTGGGAGTGAAGAGGCTTGGATTTTTTTTTTCTGCTGCACAAAGCTTTATTGTTTAATTTGGTCCAATGCATGGGAGAGGGTTTCAGGGTGGTTAAAAGAATGGCACCCTGACCGGTTTTGCTCAGTGGGTCCCAGGTTTGATTCTGGTCAAGGGCATATGACTGGGTTGCGGGCTTGATCCCCAGTAGGGGGCGTGCAGGAGGCAGCTGATCAATGATTCTCTTTCATCATTGATGTTTCTATGTCTCTCCCCCTCTCTCTTCCTCTCTGAAATCAATAAAAATATATTAAATAATTAAAAAAGAATGGCTAGTAGTTTCGGGAAGAGGCTCAGGTAAAAGCCAGACACCAGGGGGCAGGCAGAGGGGCCCTTCAAAGGCTTCTGGTGTCCAAAGGCTCCTAGTGGTGCTTGAGGGTGAGCCTTTGGAAGAGATACTCCCCCAGCCCAGGGTGGGGGCCGGCAGCCTGCAGAGGTGAGTCAGGTGGTCGCCCATCTTCTTGATGAATTTCACCTGCTCACCCCGGAAGTGGTTCTCCGGGAAGTCACAGAGCTGAGGGTCCTTGTGGGTAGAACAGAGGGCCTGCAGCTCCACAAGGGCCTGGTTCAGGTTCCTCTCTGAAGCTCTGGCGGCTTCCATGGTGCCCTGAGTTTTGCCCACTCATCCTGGGGAGGCTTCAGCACGTCCTGGAAGAAAATGCGGTCACCTCGCTGGTTTTGCATCTTTAAGAGCCACTCAGCGCCCTCAGCTTCTTCTCCGCCAACTCCCAGAAGAAGCGGCCCATGCCCTGGAGAGCCACACCATCAGGGTCGAAATAGAAGCCCAGAGAGAGGTAAGTCGGGGAGGCCCACAGATGCAGGCTGGCCAGGCGGGTGACCGCAGCCTCCACCTCAGTGGAATAATTCTGATGCATTTGGGAGCTCATGGCTGTTCAGCAATAAGGAGTTAAGGTAGAAAAACAAACAAACAAATGAACCCACAAAAACGGTGTGTTGGCTGGTCCCAGAGGTAGTTCTGAAGGTGGTGACTGGATAAGACACAGGAGAGTGGCTGGAGGCTGGAAGAAGGGGCATTCCTGGGTCTGTACTGTCCAAACAGTGTGGAAGCGAGAGACACATCCGGGTCCGCCAAGGGCACTGCAAGAGGCTTGGATTCTTGCTACAACCCTGCATTAAGTCACTGCGAACCGTGGCAGCTCATTTAACCTCTTGAAAATGTTGTCTTCTCCACCTTGAAAAAGAGGATTTGATATCTACATATATCCTTCCCTCATAAATTTTACGATACTAGATTGCAAAAACATTAAAGAAGTTGCATAGCTTTGTGGATTTTTAATTTATGTTTGGTTATAGCTATTGTGTATGGCATCTCCCATAATTCAGTGAAATGCATTTAAATCATGACTAGAGAATCTTGTGAAACTGTTTTTATATGCTCTATTACAATTACCATGTGAAAGCATCATTCTCTTTACTGTAGAGATTCTGAGGCAAAGAATTATTATCATACATCATTGATGCCAGGATCCCACTTTGGAGATCATAACCTTTTGGGGAATTTGGTATAAATTAAACAAATTCAATCTGGCTTAGAGAATAGAAGAGAATTTATTAATGCAATGGGCTTACAGAACAATAATAAGTAACATACTATCATTTCCTAGCAACTTATAAAATAAAGATCCTGAAAAAAATAATATAAGAAAAAATGCCTTTCTCCATGTTGCCATTCACTTATTCATGAATTTGTGCATTCATATTTGATTCATTCATTTAAATATATAATTTATTGAGCAGTCTAACTTCAGTCTCACCCAAATAAATATAAATCAGTTGTATTATTTTCTGATCATTTAATTCAACTGTGCTCTGTCAAATATGACTTTTCATTCTCTTATTAACATCTTAGGAAGATCTCATGTTTTTTTCAGTTACCTTATGTTGTTAAAAGTCTAGCCTTATCCAAAACTACAATTCCATATCATATTTAAATCTCTTTTTATTTTTCCCTTCTCCCAGCATATTTCAGGCATGTGCCTTAGGGAGCTGAAATAAAGATGGGCATAGTCTATGAATTTATTTCCTCCCCAACATTAGCACTTGATAAAGGAGGTAATAGTTTTGTTCTAGAATCTTTCCTTCTATCCTTTCCCCCCCTTTTTTTTGAACTGATTTTTGAGAGATATTAGGAGATAGATAGATAAACATTGATTTGTTGTTCCACTTATTTATGCATTCATTGGTTGATTCTTGCATGTGCCCTGACCAGGGATCAAGCATGCAACCTTGGCATATCAGAACAATGCTCTAACAAACTAAGCCTCCCTAGTTTCAGGTTCAAGGAAAAGCTCCATTCATTATCCTGTTACCAGAGGTGACTGAGCACTTACTCTATGCTAGGCACTGTGCTTGCCATTGCAATGTTTACTCTTGACTCAACAGCATTGTTCCTACAAGGTTCCTTTTCATTTCTCCTTGTGAGTCTTCAGACTAGAGTCTGGTAATATTTGGTTTTACGTGTTAGCATTTGGCTTCCTTTGGGGAAGGTCAGTATTAAGATATATAAAATCCAGGGTACAGGATCATGCAACTGGTTCCCAGAGTAAATGCCTCCCACCAGGAAATAAAGGAAAATAATTACTATTCAGGTAAAGCCACATAGGTGGGGATCAAGATATCTTATTAATGATATAGAATAATAATGTTACCCATTCATGGTTGAGAGTGTGACAATTAACTAGGTAATCCATTCAATATTTTAGTTTCAAAAAATTATTAGCTAAAATTCTTGTACCTCTCTGGTATGACTATATTTTTAGAATATCCAAACTTACAATAGATTTCTCATGGCATTACCAATGTACCAGATTGCTTACATTCAGCTCACTGCCCTCTGCAATTACACACGGGATAGTTTCCAGGGTTTTACCTGGTTGTAACAATCTCAGTTTTCAATTGTTGGAGTCTTAGTAGCATGCGTATGTGTACATGCACTGGTGAGCAGGCTTCCTGTAGAGAGTTTGAAATCTCTACCATTGCTCCATAAGAGATAAAAGAGAGATGTCCAGTCTCTATGGGCATTTGAGTTGAACTATAGAGGGATTCCTGTCCTCTTCTGACTGTATCTGCATTAAAGAGATTTCTCCAGTGCAATTAAAATCCCATTTATCCTTTTTCAAACAAAAGATTAAAGAAGATTTTACTAGAAAGAAATTAATGTGCTGGTGTAAATTGCTTGATCTACTCATGTTTTGTCTGCATTTTAAAGAGCTGCTCCTGTAAAGAAAATAAACTGGGGTGGGGGGTGGGGGTGAATGGGAAGAGATTAACCAAAGAACATACCTGCATTTATGCATAACCCATGGACACAGACAATGGTGTGATGGAGGCCTGGGCCAGTGCAAGGGTGTGGGGGGAGGGTGTGGGCTAGAAGGGGGTCAAGTGGGAAAACATGGTATCCACTGAGCCAAACCGGTTTCGGCAAAGATAAGTTTTTAAAAAGACTATATTAAGAGCATTTTCAGTCAAAGAATTAATTACAAATATTTACTAAGAGCCAAATATAGGTGAGACACTGTTTTAAATGTACTTAGGAAAGTCCCTAAATTTTTTTAAGTTTTAAAATCTTAATGTTTTTACCATTGTGGAGTATTTAGAAAATTACTATTTTCAGTGTCCCCTGAACTTATGTTTTTAGCTGGAATCAAATGATTTTTAATTTTTAAAATGGCCTTTCAACATTCAAGAACTAAGCAACTAAGTTTTTAATGAAACATATTTTATGGCTATTAAAATATTAATTAGTAGCCTTATTAAGTTAAGAGATAAGGAGAATATCATATTAAACATGCTAGGTGTTTTCTCCTTAATTGCTATGCAGTGTTTACCTCTGAAGTTCTCATGTTAGCTAAGATGCCCTTCCATTATAGAGTTGGAGGTAAAAGCCTGAAGAAAAATAACAGTTGAGAAGTCTGAGCATCAGTTATAGATGAACAGTAATTCTTAAAGTACTCTAAGAATAAAGTACTCTAAGCAGATATTTAATGTTTCTTTACTATATTTTTTAACAATGCCTGAAATAAAAGTGAAATAGTATCACTTGACACTGTACAGAAATTATCTAAGTAGACATTTACATTAGCTGATTTCAAAGAAGCACTTTAGCATTTACAAGGATGCATGCAGGTTATAATTGAATACTCCACAGATATTTAAATAATAATAAGTGATCATTTCCATGTTTGAATCCATATATGATCTTTTATTTTCCTCTCTTACCAAAACATTTTTCATAATTAGTTTTAAAGCTATCAAATTGTATGTATTAGAAATCTGAGTAGTGGAGACACATTTTTGTTTCTGATCTCCTGCTACATTTTAATATGGATTTATAAATCTCAAAAGGCTTTTGCATTTATCTCATATGATCTTCAGAAGAATCATATAACGTGTGAAGCACATTTTTATTATGACCATTTCAAGGATAGAGAAAGGAAGTCTCAAAGGACCTGTAGTTAACTGCTTAAGGCCATGAAATAAGTATCATCATTATTCCCCATGGATTTGCAACTTAAAATATTTAACAGAGGACAATTATCATTCATTGAGAATTTGTTATTTCACAAACATAGTTTTAGGCTCACCTAATTTGTTAACCTAATTAACAATCACAATATCTCTTATAAAATAGACTTTATCATTTTATTTTATTACTTTTAGATTTTATCATTTTAATTTTATAAGTAGCACATTGTTTTATATGAATAGTCTCTCTAGTAACTCTGCTGATTGGAATACCTTTGTTCTCATAAATTTAATAATTATCATTGAACCTAATCTGATTGAATGTATTTGATATGGACAGGCATGATAGGAAAGATACATTTATTCTTCACGGTCCAAGTTTAAAGTAAAATCTCAACTTTAAATGGCACAGAGGATACTCAGTAAATGAATTTCTAGCCTTACTGACTGACACCTTCCAGTAAGTCGTGAAGAAACGAGAAGACAGGAGTAGAGGAGTTTGAGGAATGTAGCAGGTAGAATTGCTTCATATCTCTCTTTGAGGAAGTGGTCCTCCTCAAACAAGGAAGAGTGTCCTCATGGACTTTCAGGTCTTTCTGTGGCCAGTGCACACAGAGCATGAGTTTGGAGAGGAAACCAGCAAGGGGAGACATGTCCAGCCAACAACACCTGCCGAAACAGTGGCTCAAAGGGCACCTGGATGGCTCAGCAAATCACATTAACATTGAGAGCAGATGCTCTTGTTGCTTTTTGAAGGTCTGTCAGACACTTGTTCATTTCACTGTAATGCAATTAGGGTGAAGGGAAAACAATATGGTTTGAGTTAAGAGTTGAAATAGAGTAGAACTGAATTTTATCAAAATCCGAAAAGAATAAAATAGAAATGGAAGAGCCTAGTAAAAGTACACCACAGGCAGCATTCCTCAGGATCTCAAAAAATGTTTCTTTGTATCCTCGGAGAACTTAATCTACATTATCTATTTTATCTGTCATTTTCAAATATGACAATATCTTAATTATAAACTTCACTTCTTTTAGTACCACATGCATTGGTAACCGGCATTGTTACTTTTAGGCATGAAATTCTAAAATAGTTCAGCTCTTATAGATTACACCCCATAATCTGCTCAGAGGCTTTTCCTTCAAAAAACTGGCCCTTTCCTTAAAGTGGGTTGTCAGTGATTCTTTACTGTAGCTATTTCCCAATTTACTACAACTTCACTGAATCACTTGAAGCCGAGTTTACCTTTATCCTTAGAGTGTGCCTCGATCCTTTCCAATGTAAAATTGTTGCTTGAGTTCTTGGACAATAGCTCTATGTGCTAACATGCTGGCCCTACTACAATGAATATCTTTCTCAGCATAGACTAGAACAACAAGGGGAGGGGTCTGATGCATAAGCTAGCATTTCCGCACTTTACAAGAGTATACTCTTTAACCCAGAAAGGTCAGTTGGATATGTATAATGGTTTTAATTACTTATTTTGTTGTTATGAACACAGATGAGCAATGTTTCCATAGGTCTTATCTCTGGTCTGCCTGTGTGGATTTAATTTTGTCACTTACCTTTGTTAGTGTCCTACCTCATTTCAAAAACCTGGAAGCCAGATGGAAATGAAGGTGATCTGTAAGATTCCTTTAAACACTAAAATTAGGTGATTTAAAATGTTTTGTTCTATAAACATGTTTTTATATATAATATTATAGTTGTAAAGTTGAATAAAAATTTCTATTTTAAAGGTTAAAACAAGTAAATATAGTATTTTTATGTTTAATACCATTTAATATTTTAGATTTTGTAGTAAATATAATGACTATTTAAAATTTGTTTATATAATTATGTTTAGTACTCATAAGGCTCCCAATCTATCACATAGGTACCAGAATGTGTGTAATAATTTAAGGCCTTTATAATGTATTTTAAGGCCCCTGCTCCATGTTTTTCCCCCTTTGTGGGGTATTATAAGTCCAGTTCTTGTATTTGTATGATTTACTCTAAAAAATATATCACAATGAAACTTTTTAAATCTTAATTATGAATTTATTTGTCAGTTACAAACTTATCTATTTTACCAACACCCTCAACTCTCATAGCCAACTCTTCCTTTACACAGCTTTCCATTCAAACTATAGTGGATTTCAGACTATACAGGGCTGCATAATATTCCAAGGATATCCAGAGGTTGAGAGGATATTGCTAGGTAGTCACTTAAAGTATTAGAAGTTTATATGTTATTCCATTTTCCCTGAGGCTGTCTATAAAAGTCATGAAAGTCTGACTGGTGTGGGTCAGTGGTTGAGTGCTGACCTATGAACCAGGAGGTTTGGGTGTGCTTCCCAGGCAGGGCACATGCCCGGCTTCCTGACTCTATTCCCAGTAGGGGGTGTGCAGGAGGCAGCCAATCCATAATTTCCTCTCATCTTTGATGTTTCTATCTCTCTCTCCCTTTCCCTTCCTTTCTGCAATCAATTAAAAAATAAAAATAAAAGTCATGAAAAAGCTTGATAAGACTGATAACAATATAGCATGTATGACTTTGTTTTTAGTTTTTCAAGATCCAGAAAATTCTTTTTATGTTGTCTCAGAGGATTATGCATCAAGCAGGCTATGATCTTTGGGTGGTGTCTTCTAGCATAAGTTGCAAAGGCAAAGCATGATATCCCAAGCCATTTTGACATTGATTTTATTTTATTATATTTTATTAAATGTATTGGGATGACATTGATTAATAAGATCATATAGGTTTCAGTGTAGATTTTTATGTGAAAAGATCTGTATATTTTACTGTGTGCCCACCACCCAAAATGAAATCATCTTCCATCACCATATATTAGATCCTCTTCACCCCCTGACCCCCCAACCCCCTTCCCTCTGACAACCACCACAATGCTGTTTGTGTCCATGAATTTCAGTTTTATATCCCACATATGAATGAAATCATATGGTTCTTAGCTTTTTCTGCCTGACTTATTTCACTTAGCATAATATTCTCAAGGTCCATCCAGGTTGTCACAAATGGTAGTATTTCTTCTTTCTTTTGGCTGAGTAGTATTCCATTGTGTATACGGTAGCTTTAGTGCTGATTGTTTGTTTACATGAATGATTTTCCACTACTCTCTGAGCAGGAACTCTGTCTTTTCATCTGTCTAGCTCTGGTTCATTGTACATTGCGGTCCCAAGTATGTACTATAAATATATCTGATAATTGAATGAACATCAGTCAGGTGCTTATGCCTCAATATGGATAAAAAGTTTATAAATATTGTACCTAGACATCAAAATTCAGCATTACATAGCTGAGATACATCCATCTTAGGAATTCTAACTGCACTGGGGAGATTTTTCCAGCATACAAAAAGTCTTGGCAGAGTGGCCAAGTTGTTCCTTCCTTGTTTTATTTTTTGGTATCTGATTGGCAGATTGAGGGATGAGTTGAAAGGGAGCACCAGAAAGAACGCAAATCAGAAGTAATGATCATCATCCTTTTTCTCTGTATGTCCTGATTAACAGCATAATATGTGAATCTGAATAAGTGTTACATAATGTTTTTGAGTGAATGGTCTTCAGTTCACTTTATAAGAATTGAAAGTCTGAAGGAAATTATCTGGTGTATTTAGACTCTGTTCCACATTCTATTTCTCTGAAATTCAGGTAGATGAATATGTATTTCTGTCACTAGAAGCCTTCATTTAACATCTGTGGTATATAAGTGGGTGCCTATATTCCACAAACCTTAATTTCTCTAGACCACATTAATAGCTACCAATAAGTCTCTTCTCATTTCCACACAGTTAATGCATCATTGGCAGCAACTGAACCATTGGAGTACAGGGCAATAAGCAATCTTCTGATGATTGATACTTTTGATATTACCCTGCCGTTATTAAAGGAACTTACATTGACTGGCTGCTCAGGGTTTCTATGCATAAAGAGATTAATTGAATAAAAGGGGCTGGTTTATTGTTGGGTCCTTTCTATGCCATTGGGCATATTATCCAAATTTTCTCTTCTTGTCAGGATATTAATCAGATTGGATTAGGGCCCACCCTAAGGAGGCCTCCTTTTTACTTAAATTACACCTTTAAAGACCCGATCACCAAAATACAGTCACATTCTGAGGTACTGGGCATTAGGCTTAAAATGTCCCATTCCTTAGGAAATATATGCAAAAGTGAAATAACATGTCTGCAATTTATTTCAAATAGTTTAGCAAAAAAACTAACATATTCTCTCTCTCTCTCTCTCTCTCTCTCTCTCTCTCTCTCTCTCTCCCTCTCCCTCTCCCTCTCCCTCTCCCTCTCCCTCTCCCTCTTTCTTCTATTTGTAATTTTTTTCTCTCTGTCTTTCTCCCTACTCTCTACCTCATCATTCCTTCTGTTTAAGAGCAACATTTTTAATCTAGTTCTTATTATAATAAATAAATATTTTGAGTCTTAAGACTCTTTACTAATGCCAGACACTCTACTAAGAACTTCTTATTTATTTACTTATTTAATAATCAAAACAGTCATATAAAAATATTTTTCTCCATCTTGCAAGTGAGTTAATGGAGTCACAGAAAGGTTAAGTCACTTGTTCATAGCTAATAAATATTAGAACCAGAATTTTAACTAAGGTAGTCTTTAACCTAATCCCATAATCTTAATTACCATGCTATACTGCACCTCTTAGGGTAAAGTAAGGGCCTTGTCTTACTCAAGACTATATTATTCAATGGGAAAAATTGTACTTTTAATTTTTATTCTTTACTTTTCTCACTCTTCACCACATTTATTTTACCACAATTTTAATAATACATATGTTGAGTTTTAGTTAGCATGTTTGTGCTTTTCCTGTGTTTTAGTCAGGATTGTTTAATTGCTAGAACACAATACCTTCAATGATAGTAACCAAAGATATTATTAAATTATTAAATATACCAATTCTCAAGGCAAACAAAACAAAAACAAAAAATAGTTTAAAGAGGTTATAGATTCACAAAGACAAAATCTGGAAATGTTTTTTTGTTATCATGACAATCTTATCAGGATATTCTTCCCCCTTTCCTCCCACTGTTAGCTAACAATTGTAGACTCCCTGTTTCAAAATCTCAAGAAAAATAATTTGGTTAATTTGGGTCATTATTTTATGCATAAGACATATGTTAGTTACTCTAGGTTCCAATTCCTGTCCTTGCTGGTCAGG
>NW_005871080.1:7303335-7307105 GCF_000147115.1 Myotis lucifugus
CAGGGCAGGCCGAGGAGGAGGTTATGGGCTCTACCTGTCCCACACCGAGCAGGGCCCATGTCAGAGGGAAGAGGAATTGGTACGCCGCACCCTGTCAAACACAGAGCCGCAGGGCGATCAGGGGATTGGGGAGCTCCCCCCTATCAGGCACAGAGCAGGGCTGATCAGGGGGTTGGGGCGCCTTCCCCTGTCACAAACAGAGCAGGGCGGATAGGGAGGTTGTGGCCCGGCCCCGTGTCACACACAGAGCCGCAGGGTGATCAGGGGGTTTGGGCGCTGCCCCTTGTCACGCTGATCCCGGTGCCGGGAGGCCTCGCTGCTCCGCTGATCCCGGTGCCGGGAGGCATATTACCCTTTTACTATATAGAATAGATGCCTGGTGCACAGGTGGGGGCCGGCTGGTTTGCCCTGAAGGGTGTCCTGGATCAGGGTGGGGGTCCCCACTTGGGGTGCCTGGCCAGTCTGGGTGAGGGCCTGAGGGCCGTTTTCAGGCTGGTGGGTAACTGAAGCTCCCAACTGCTCCTTTTTTTCTTTTTTTCTTTTTTTCTATTCTGGGCCAGCTTTAGCTCTGAGGCCTCGCTGCTGAAAGCAGGTTTCTGGCCTTTACCTTCTGTATTTGATACAATGTTGCAGTCCGGCTGGCTGAAGCCCAGCTGAATAAAGCAGGTTTCTGGGTTTTGTTTAGCTTCTATATTTGCAACATAGTTGCTTAGAGTTGCAGCTGAGAGGCCGGCAAGTGAGGTGGGGAACTTTGGAGTCCGCAGTCACTGGAGCAAGCAAGCCTCCCTGTTCGCTTCAGTGCATGGCTGCCAGCTGCCATCTTGGCTGACAGTTAATTTGCATAAGGATATGCTGATTAGCCAATGGGAAGGGTAGCGGTCGTACGCTAATTACCATGTTTCTCTTTTATTAGTGTAGATTAAATATACCAATTCTCAAGACATACAAAACAAAAACAAAAAATAGTTTAAAGAGGTTATAGATTCACGAAGACAAAATCTGGAAATGTTTTTTTGTTATCATGACAATCTTATCGGGATATTCTTCCCCCTTTCCTCCCACTGTTAGCTAACAATTGTAGACTCCCTGTTTCAAAATCTCAAGAAAAATAATTTGGTTAATTTGGGTCATTATTTTATGCATAAGACATATGTTAGTTACTCTAGGTTCCAATTCCTGTCCTTGCTGGTCAGGGAGGATTAGTGTGTGGCACATAAAATGAAATATGTACATGTTGCCCACCCATAGCAAGAATATGGGAAGAGGGTCACGATGAATTGTGACTGGTAGAGCCCATTAAAACTTAATGATTTCACAGGTTTTGTTCAGGGCTGTTTCAACCTTTGTCTTTATTATCAGAAATACAATCATTTTATTCAATTTCCATAAGAAAGGCTCACCTGTCTATTTTCATACTACCCTTACTCTATCTCTATTAATACATCTGATTATGGACTATGCTAAAGGCTTCACTGAGGTTTGTTGTAGATTTTTAGAAGCACTGCAACTAACACAGATTTCCACTTAAAATTCTTCTCAAAAATAGTTATGTGGGTAGGATAATATTTCCATTTCAGTTCTAATAAGCCTCTTGATTGTTGCCCGTCTGTTTTGGTCACTGCAGTACATTGGGTTGTTGTCCTCAGATAATCATCTGTTCTGATTGTCTCAGCAAACCATTTGGAATAAGGATAGTAAGATGAGATCACTTGTGTGGACCAATTGAATAAGACACAAGAACAGAGCCCAGCTTTGTATCCAAATAATTTTGAATACTTTTCCCTAAATGCATTAGTTACCTTAAGCTTGCTCATTTGAACCTTATGTGCCACATTTATGCTAAGCTGAATATAAACTCTTGAGATTTCCCTACATTTTATGTAGCATTGACTTGGCATTTCACTACTCTATTAGTAAAAGTTTAGTATGAGTTGCTAACTTGGAGATGTTAGTATGTTTTTATCTCTCCAATTATTTATACCAAATGTAAAATAAGAATTGTCCTGGAATACATCTATAGAAATCTATCTCTTTTAAATGTCATCTCTTTTACATTTATCTTGTTTCTTTTGTCATTACTAAGCCAGATCTTTATTCAGCAAAAAAAAGTAAATAGTTTTAAACTTAGGATTTCACAAAAATCTATGAAAATTTTACATATATATGAAAAATTTCCATCTATTGGTGGCTTTTTACTTGAAAAATGCATTCGTATTTTTTTAAAGAAATCTCAACATACTCAATTTAGTGCTAGTTCCTAGCAAAGCTCTGAAAGGATATGAGGACCTAGATGGCGGAATGATGGCTCTTCAGCTTTTATCACCGTACCTTGCACGTGCTTGTTCATTACCAGAACTCAGCAAGTGTTTGCTCCATTGAAGTTTTACTGTGCCTTTTAGTAGCACCTCACTTTTCCTTCTCGCACCTAAAATTTTGAATTATGATGGAATTTATTAGCTTTAGTATGAAGGTGAGGCTCAGCAGGTACTTCTACTCATTAGCCCCTGAAATCAGAATCCTTTTAGCAAGCACTTATTCCTCTAGCAAACGGACACTTATAACTTTAAACTCATGTAAATAAAATCACTTCGTTTCCTATCATCACCCCAGAAACTCTCAACTAAAAGGAAGTAGAGTGAAATATAAAGTGTGGAAAATTAGAAGGAGCAAAATATGTTCATGTTAAATATTTTCTACATACTAAACTCTATATCTAATTTAATTCAGCAAAATGGATTCTTACTTGGGCATTATTTTTTCTGAATGTACTTATGAAAAATCTGGAGCCTAGAAGTTAAGTAACTGGATGCTCAATAAGTATTGTTAAATTAAAGAATAAATGAATAATAGTCTCTAAAGTATGTACTCCTTCTGCATACGCTATTACCTTTGTTCAAAAGGTGGTTCTGAATTGCAACATCAAAGCTAATCGGATTCAGCATGTCACTTATTTCTAAGACAGGACAATCATGTTATAAAGCCCAAATAATATTAAAGAGCTAGAGGCAGGTCACTAGGCTGGAATCAAAACAGCAGCATCCATTAAGAACAACATCAGGGAGATTTTCACTACTTAAGGCTGGAAATACAGATAGTAGGGCTTGGAATTTCAGAGCATGCACCAAAGCACAGCCCAACAGATTAAGGCACGAGACCCAAATGTCTGGCAGGGAGAGAGAGATACTGAAATCCTCAAATTTCTGGTCTGATTTCCTCTATTTTTGGCTTCTTAATTAATTTCTGTGTACTCAGTCCATTTGCTTTTCAGGAGAGTTTTATGTTCTAAATGTGAGCTGACCATGATTTCAAAAGGGTGAGCTGTGATTAGCATACAGGGTATATTAACATAATCGATCTCTGTCGCACTTTTACTTTTGGCACTCAGTAAGTATTGGTTGGGTATTTGGGGAGGAAAGTTTGGACTTAATAATGTTGAGCAGGTACTTGAAAACTTGGAAGTGATTTATAGCTAACCAACTGTCAGATTATTCCACAAAGATCACAAACAACACTTGCTTCTAAATTGTTTACTGTCCCATGCTGGGTTCTAAACTAAGCACATCCCTGAGTGTTCACAAATTGTAAGTAGTATGCCTCATGATAAGTCACATCATCTTTCACACAGAGTTTTACAAATACTTTGTAAAATTAATGTACCTGAATTCAGGTGTTCTAACTTTAACCGGTTACCTTTAACTTTAATGATAATACCTCAGGTGGGGCACGGGTTCTAACTGAAATGAAGAAATCTTGTCTTTAAAAAGCTGCCC
>NW_005871080.1:7307205-7327052 GCF_000147115.1 Myotis lucifugus
TTTAATATTACTTTATTTAACCTAATCCATCCACCTTTCAAAAACCTGCTCCGCTTCCCCACATGTGCTATTTTACTAAAAAATCCATATAACTCTCTCTCAAGAACAATAAATTTGGATGGAGCGGATTACGCGGGGACGCACGGCTCCACCCCCCCGAGTCCAGGAAGGAAGGAAGGAAGCAATGGAGGAAGGGAGGAAGGGAGGGAGGGAGGGAGGGAGAAGACAAACTCAGATTAAAGATTTTTGAGCATAATTAGATGTGTGGTTATAGACTGTGCTCAAATATTAAAAAGCTTGTGAATCTGTTGTGTTCAATTTCAGTTAGCAATTTTGAAGCACTTTACATATGTGTCATCATCTCTATTTATACACATAGTAATGGTGATGAATAATGTGCGTGCATCAATTAACCTTCTCTCGGTACATTAGAACTACGCCTACAGTTGCTCAATGCTCCAAAAACTCCAGTAGAAACTCAAAAGTGCAGTGTTGTTATTGCTATAATTTATCAGACACAAATATCTCACATACTATAGAGACAATTGAATCCTTTCCCCAAAGCTTTTACTTTCTAATTGGAAAAGCAAGGTAGGAATATATACTGGTCTTGATATTTACAAATGATAGGTGAAATTCAATATAATTCAATGTAATTAGAACTCTAGCAATGTGTGGTCTACTAACTTTCTGTGTCATAATTTTAAAAATATAAGTCAGAGAACTTGATTAATTCAGTACAACCAATTTAGTTGATGCCCCATGACTGCGTCCACCACTGGTCCATAATCTAGGGTAAGGAGGCAGGGTGGCAGGTGCTGCAATGCAAAGGAAGCTGGACTACAAGAGCTAAATCCTGTGGGGAGGGGCCTCTGTCTTGGGGAAAAAATAATAAAGAACATGAATTAGACAGATATTCCAAACTGAGTTTTCTGACCATAGCATTCTGTATGTTATAAAGCATACCAATGTTGGAGACTGCTCCCTGGGTTCGTGGTGGATAATACAATTTATTTAGAATATCTTGGTTACTAGCCAATTGAGTATTAGGCCTTAAAGCCCACTAGATCACTACTTTGTTTTCATTCAACTGCACAATTTTCATTTTTTCTTTTATAAATATTTGGAAACACATTCTGCCTCATAATTTAACTTCAAAAAGTAAAATCCTATTATAGTACTATCTAAAAATTGCTATTTGGATAATTTACCTTATAGAATATATATATATATATATTTTGGAAACAGGTTGACTGGCAGATGGAAATTCATGCATTTCTAATGGCTTCATTACCTTTATTTGTAATGGGATATGAACTTTATTGTTTTACTCATGCCATTTCCTGTGGCAAAGTAAAGGTTGGAAACATTTATTGAGGAAATTGCAGATATTGTATTTTCATACTTTCTGATTTATTAATAAAAGTCATTGATTACTCAGATTTTTTACTTAAAGAAACAAAATGACCTTATATTAGTTCATATTTGTCTTTTAAATGGCTGATTTTCATAAGCAATAGTTGCTCAATACATTTGTTGTCAGTAGAACATTTGAGGTCTATTTCTCTGGTAATGATGACAGGTGTTCCAGTTACCATTTACCTTAACATTGAATGCTTAGCACACAAGATTTTTCAGTTGCAAATATTAGAAAACTCCATGTAAATCAGCTTAAGGAAAATAAACAAACAACCTCCCCCCCAAAAAAAACAAACAAACATGCAAATGTAATGACTTAGATTACTAATGAAAATAAAAAGTGGTGAATGTGACATCGCTGAATTTAGGCGTTCAAAATATGTCCCCAGGACCTGTACTTTCTCCATTTGGTCTGCTGAACAAATCTGGTTCACTGTCATGCTAATTACCAGTCCCCTGAACTGTCAATATCTGTTTTAATTTATTATTAAATGGAGGGGCATTATTCACCTAAATAACGTTGGGGCAGAGCATCAGTCAGAGTTCCACCAGAAAAGTAGAACCAGTAAGATTTATAAATGTGCACAGAATTCTTTAAGGCATATATCTATGCAGTTTTGGGTGCTTAGGTGGTTCCATGACACGTTTTTGAGCAGGAGTTCAGGAAGAGCAGGCTAGAGGTCTTAGGCAGGAGCTGACGCTGCAGCCAATAGATGGAATTTCTTCTTCCTCAGGGAAATCTTGGTTCTGCTCTTACACTTTTCAGCTGATTACATCAAGCCCATCCAGTTTATAGAGGCTAACCTCCTTCCCTTAAAGCCAGCTGGCTATAGAGAGTCATAGACACAAAATATCTTCATCTAGGTTAGTGTTTGGTTGAATAATTGGAGACTATATTTGGCTAAATTGACATGTAAAACTGAATATCATAGGCACTGATATTAGAAGAAGAAAAAAAAAGATTAAAGAGAAAACAATTACCTAAGACCTCCCTAGGAAATATTCTGATACAAGTGTGATTAAAAGAATCTGTTCTCTTTGAAAAACTAATTGCCCTCCATGTAAGAAATTGCTATGATTGGGACAAGAGAACCATTATTGAATAGCCTAATTTTTAAAATTCTTTGACTGCAACACTAATAAGAGCTTATTAGAAGACACAGCTTCTATCAATTAACAATCTAGCTATACAACCGAACCATCCCTGAGCATTCATAAATTGTAAAGCACATTTTTCTTCATTGATTTTGCTAAAAGCCTTAGAATTCCCTCTTGTATTCTGAGAACCTTGTGCTCAGTAAGTGCTAAATTAAAATTTCTGGCAAAAGAAAAGAATGAATAGGGAGGGGAAATGAGAATTGAATAAAAATAGTACTTTCAATGTTTTGCCATTATTAATAATGTCCCAGTGAATAATTTAGTGCATTTGCTGTCTGTTATTTGTGAAGATACATCTTCAAGATAAATTTCTGAAACAAAGTTTACTGGATCGAAGAGTAAATGCATACTTAGTTTTGTTAGGTACTGCCTGAATTCACACCACAGTGATTGTAGGAACTGGAGATTTCAGCAAGTACCCCATGTGCACAATAAAGTTTAAAAATCACTATTTTAGAACATGGCTATTTACTTTTTTGAGTATTAACTCTCTTGTCAAAATAAATGCACCAATAGGAATACATATTTACTGGCATACCCTGCAAGTTTGTGCAGCCCTACACAATTGTTTTTTTATGGAAACCTTGAAGCTCATACTGGTGAAGAAATCCTGTCTAGACAACATCTCAAAATTAACAAAATATATGTTTTTCTGACTGAATGAGGATAGTTTATTTCCTTTCACCAGCTTCATTTGGCCTCTGCAGTCTCAGTCACACTGAGCCTATCCTTGATCCTGCATTTCTGCTTAAAACTAAACCAAGAAATTGGAATATTGCCACTTATGAAGAAGTTATCACTTTATTGGACTTTTGCATTACTTTTTTCTAAGTATAACTGCCCTTCACAGCTAGGATAGTGAACATCAAACAAAGAAATTCCTTTTTTATAGTGTGATTTCATCTGTGTAACCATATGATTTTATCATCATTGCAATATTATTGCACATTCTATTCCAACAGCAAACTCAGATGTGCACACAAGTATAAACAATAAATAATATACAAGAAAACTATGCTGTAGTTAAAGTTTTATTTTTCTGCACATAGGTTTTTATCTTCTATTTAGTAAGAATTTAACATAGAAATCGATAGTTCAGCTAACTGGTAATTAGCATAGCGGTGAACCAGGCTTGTTCAGAAGTCTACAACTTCATGGATACTTACCTTGGCTGCTTCCGAGACAGCCATCTGTGTTATTTCAGCTCAGAGAAAAAATATTTTATAAACTAATAGGACGTCCTTAAGTGTGAAAATTAGGTTATACATCTCTGCATATCTCAAAGAGCAAGTTTTTGACATCTAATATATTACTGCAAATATTCTACTGTTTCACATGAATCAAGTATATTGAGCATGAGATTTTGAATAGTGACCTTTGCAAACTGACCCCTGAAGTAGTACTAAGAGAGCACTGCCGTTGGTTATAAAAAGTAATATGCCCAAACTGTAAAATTCATTTTTTGTGTGTGTTAGGTAGAATTGACAGCTTGAGATCTCACAAGGCAGGTAGACTTCCTGTGAAAAACCTAAAGGTACAATATAGTAAAGAAATACGTTTTATGAAAGTTATACTAGAGTGCTGCTCATCCTTGTCTCCACTCAATTGACTATCAAATCCTGTTGATTCAGACCCCAAAATATTTCTTGACTCATCTCTTTCCCATCTCCACCCCTGTACTAATGCATAACTACCAAACTGGAATCTCATTATCTACTCTCTCAATTCTTTCAGCCCTATCCTCCCCACAGGGCAGAGTATTATATTTTTAACATTCATGTAAATTTCATAAATATCATACTTTAAAGAAAACAAAGAAGCGAAGCTTTTGTTAGATTCTAAACGGTGATAGTCTAAGCTCCTTAGGAATACATCCAAGAGCTATGGCAATATGGTATATGTAGGTAAGTAGAAATGAATACTGAGAAGTTGTCATTAAAAATGAAAATTAGCCCTAGCCATTTTCGCTCAGTGGTTAGAGTGTCGGCCCTCAGACTGATAGGTCTCAGGTTCCCCAGCCGCAGTCAGGGCACATGTGGGAGGCAACCAATCAGCGTGTCTCTCTCATGACAATGTCTCTCTCTCTCTCTCTCTCCCTCATTATGCCTCTCTCTCTCTCTCTCTCTCTCTCTCTCTCTCTCTCTCTCTCTCTCTCTCTCTCCCTCTCCCTCATCCCTGTCTTCCACTCTCTATAAATCAATGGGGAAAAATATTCTTGAGTGAGAATTGAAAAAAAAAAAAGAAAGAAAGAAAAGAAAATTAGTCAGAAGTCAGACAAAGGAATACCAAATCTTACCATGAATTAATTGCAACTTTTCACAAGTTCTCCAAAGGGTAGTTAGATATATGCAAACTGAGACAAAGTGATAATTTATTATTAGCTAAATAATAATTTGGGTCCAAAGTAGAATACATGTGAGCTATGCTGGATAATGTGGAAAACTAGCTTGTTTTTGTTAGGGTCACCGAAGGAGGAATACAGGAGGCCAAAGTGGTAAGGGATTATAAATTTATTAGGTCATCTGGATACCAGATGGGCTGAGCCCCAAAATGACACCAGCACCCAGGGATGGGGAATCAGAGGTTTTAAAGGACTCAAGGCAGGATTTTTCTGGGTGGAGAATTCTCTGGGCAGATTCAGATCCTGGGAAGGTCCCAAGGGGGAAGGATAATGGTCTTAGCAAATGGAATGTGGTCTTAGCAAGTGGAACGTGGTCTAAGTGAAAGGGAATGTCTGTTGTGAAGTGGTCTAAAGGTCAGTCCTCATGGAAAGGAGTAGTGATTCAATTATTTGATCAGACTTAACAATTTTCCTATGCTAGACTGGCCTTATCCATATGTGTTTCAACTTTAATTTAATTTGAAGTCTTAGTCCTAGATTTTATTATCCAGTATGAGAAAGTCAATCCAGAGCCTACACACACACACACACACACACACACACACACACACAGAACTGAGCATGGACAGACACATGACTAGGTTCTGAGCATGCAATGCTGAATAAAGCAGACATGGCCTTTGTTTTCTTGGAGGTTATAGTCTACTTAGTCAACATATCTTAAACATATTATCATCTTTGGGTGGATGTAGTGTGTGTCTGTATCAATTTTATGCAAGTAAAATAAAGAAGGATGTTATAATAAATGCAGGTGCCATGAGATTATATCGGGAAGATCTAATTGATATTGGAAAAGCAGGAATGGTCTTCACAGGAATTGACATTTTGGTTGAAAATTAAAGCCAAGATTGAAATAGCATGGCAAAAATTACATTCTAAACTGGGGGACAGGATATGTGAAATGCAGAATGGAAGAATATACATGGGTTGTTTAAGGAACTGAAAAATGGCCAAGATATTAGAAACATAGAATGATACCACTGGCAAAGGTATCAGAGTGGGGGAATCATACAGAGACTAGATCATGCTCACCATTGTCAACAATGTTAAGAATGTGAGGGTTTATTCCGAATGCTATTGGCAGTGAATTCCTCACTCAAGTACTCCATGGTTCCTTTCTTCCATCTCTTTGTCTCATGGCTCCCTAACCAACTTCTGCATCTGCACTGTGCTCTGGTACTCTTCCTCTCTTATCATCTCCACTCCCATCCCACCTGCTCACCTTAACCATGTTAGCACAGCTTCCCACTAGTTGAGCTCCACACTTTTTAGGTTAGATTTTTGAGATAAAGGGTCCCAGTGATTTAGCTCAGACTGTGATCTGGTTTCATTTGTATTACCTGTTCCTCCTCAGTCTAATTATCTGTAAACAGGAAGGACAGGGATGATATTGACACATAGGGCTGCCCCTCTCAGGAACAGGAACTGGTGGGGCAGGATTAGAGAAAAATAGATGTTGAATGGGTCAGCCACACTGACTGACATATCTAATACATGCACGCTTTCAGGGAAACCATTAGTAGGAACGATTCCAGAATATAGAGTAACTGGCTGAGAGCAGGAGCCTGTATGTCAAGTTGAATTTCTGTGTGTTTATGTATGAACTGAAAACCAAGTTCAAGAGAGATTTATCAAACAAAGAAAGCAAAACCCCCAAAATATAAATAAGTAAGTAACTGTCTTGAACGTTCTTGACTAGACAGAAAAAATAGTTTGTTTATTATGCACTTCCCTTAACTAATGGGAGCTAATATAATTTGAATTTAAACCTCTGACTCCAAAGATTGATTAATCTTTCATATTTTCAATTGCATTTTAGGATTACAGTGCTAAATATTTAATATTCTTACTTTAATTTTGAATATGCTTTAATTACTCTATATAATTTGAAAAAATGCTTTCTTTTTTAATTTTTGTATACACAATGGAAGAAAAAATACAATTGTATTACTGTTGATGTTATGTAGATAATAAGTTGATTTCAAAAACAAGACTTAAAAGTAAACTTCCTAATGCAATTCTTGCTAAGAGAAATATATATCATTTTTCTAAAATGTAAAGAAATACAGTTATCTACATCATCACAGGATTGATAAACATGCGGGGTTTACAAGCCTTAATCAAATAATGATTTTTTAAAAATCTGGCAATATATGACCCCTACTTTTTTGTCTCATTTTTCTCTCATCTACTTCCTCATCAAAATCTTATGTAACCTCATTTTAAAGCAGATAAAATGAATAGTAGGGGATTTCATTGTGAGAACCCTCAAAGTTTCTAAATTTCATCATTAAACTATATCCAAAATGTTAGGAGTAAGAATGATGACAGGAAACTAGGGTGGACTATGGAGGTAGAGGATGTGGACTGGACTCTGATGTGTTTAAATTAACCTTTGTCCTTTTGACAAAGTACAAAACCACAAAAGTACATCATTTAAAATGAATATCTCTAGCAACAGTTAAGTCTTATTTTTATCAGCTTAAAAAACACACATTTTAAGATGTCAGTGTGTGTAAGAATCGGTTTGCTTTAGTGTGTGGGGATGATGGGAGCCATAACTGTAGGCATGGTGCTCTATCACTGTCTCTGAGTGCTCCCTTTGTGACTTTTGATTTATTTCAGGCAAGTTTGCCAACAATACCCAAAGTTTCTTACTATCTTCAACTGTATAAATCTGATATCTCTATAGTAAAACAGGGCTACTTTTATAATCAACAAAAATGTCAGATAAAATCAGTTTCCCATATCTGATGAAATAAGGAAGCCAAAATGATAAACTATTTACTACAGATGCTGAATTATAAGAATAGTGAACAGGATGCATAACTGAAAGTTTGAAAGAAGTCTTTTTGTTCTTTATGAACAAACTAGAGGCCCAGTGCACAGATTTGTGGACTGGTGGGGGGCATGGCCTGTGGGGATCCGCCTGCTGTGGGAGCACCGCTCATCCTGGTCAACTGAGTGGCTATGGACCTGCCCTCTGAGCAGCTGCTCCCACTGTGATACCACTGCGCTCCCACTGTGGGAGTGTACTGATCACCAGGGGGCAGCTCCTGCGTTGGGTGTCTGCCCCCTGGTGGTCAGTGCACGTCATAGCAACTGGTCAACTGAGTGCACGTCATAGCAACTGGTCAACTGGTTGTTCTGGTCATTCAGCCATTCTGTCACTGGGGATATATATTTATATATTATTAAACATCTTAGAAATAGAGACAGTAGTTGGGATATAGTTGAATTTCTTTTATTTGTTTTTGTTAATGTGAATCAAATGGAATGACATTCAAAAATAAGTGAAGAACAAGAGAATAGCAATCTCAATTTAATTTCTCCCTGATGCTAGAGAATAAAAGATAATTGATGCCACAGGAGAGAACAGGGAGAGAAGACATGTCAATGTTGCAGTCCTGTGGGGATGGGGTTTGGGACAGATCTGGGAATGATTTCACCATCCACAGGCAGAGTGTTGCACTTGGGGCCCTGCTATACTAGAAGCAACATGATATACTTGGATCCTGGGGAGAAGAGATGCTGAAAGGGTGACTGAGGATCCTGGAGGTTAGTAGAGTTAAATGTTCATAAACAGTGAATTAGATAGAATAAATGAGATTCCAAACTACCATCTGTGTTTCTTTTCATGGGATTTCTGGCATACAGCACAGGCTTACCCAAAGTTTCTAAGCCCAGGGGCAGTAATGATAAATTACAAAATTGTTGCATTTCAGTTCAAAAGGCATAACATAATCTATTTGTGAAAAAAACACCTCAAATTAGGAATATTCTTCAAAACTACTCATATCTACCCTTTAGAAATGGTAACATTGTGAATAACTGGAAGACTTTCTGTTCAAGATTAAAGGAGTATATATAGAGAAAAGGCAATTAAATGCAATATATGATGTTGGATTGGATTTTGAATCAGAACAAAAAGTGGAAATTTTACTATATAGAACATTATTGGTCAGCAGGCAAAATTTGAGTAAAAATGATGTATTGTGTCAGTATTTAAAGTATTGATTTTGATATGTATATTGTGGTTATGCAAGAAAACGTTTTGCAATTAGGAGATGCAGCCTGAGGTATTAGTTGTAAAGGGTCATGATGTCTGCAGTTTACTGTCAAGAGGTGCAGACAGTACTAGAAATAGCCCGAGGGATAAGGTAAACAACTGGTGAATCTAGGTGAAGGGTATGGGCACTTATTCTATTCTTACAACTTTCCTGTAAGTTTCAAATTATTCAAAATCATTATTTAAAAATAAAGACATGACAAATAATTTGTGTTAGGGCTTTGTCAGTGGCTTACCATGTGGACTTTGAGCCTGTTTCATCTGTGAAATAAAAATAATCTTCCCCTGCCTGGCCAGCATGACTCAGTGGTTGAGCACTGAGAACTAGGAGGTGGCAGTTTGATTCCCAGTCAGGGCACATGCCTGGGTTGTGGGCTCGATCTCCAGTGCGGGGCATGCAGGAGGCAGCCAATCAATGATTCTCTCATCATTGATGTTTCTATCTCTCTCTCCTTCTCCCTTCCTCTCAATATCCATAAAAAGTATATTTAAAAAATAATCTGCCCCTTCTATTACATAGATAGTTATAAGGGTCAATGAGGTAATGGGGTTCACTGAACACTATTTAACTTTTTTTCAGATTTGGAAATATATTTTATATGAAAGAAAAGAGTAATTTTCAGTCAAGCTACACTTTCATTACAAATGAAATATAGAATTTAGATAACGTAAAACTTTAGCTTTTGTTTATTAATTATAATGCAGCCATTCACTGTAGTCCCTCAATTAAAGAATGCCCTGAGAATGGAGCATTCCTCTATTACTATAGTAGGACATTTTTAAATAAAATTAAATGGTACTCAAACAATCAAAGAAACATCTATGTAATCATGTGACTATGGCTACTTAATGCTAACAGTATTATGTCTTTAGTGTTATTCTCTTGAAGAACTCTTCCATTTCTTGCATTTCAATTATAAGTGAACAAAGCTCATCATAGTCAGTATCCTGAAGTCTGAGAAGGTTCAAGTTGGTGTAAAGATTCAATTTTAGTGTAAAAACATTTTATGTCTCCACTGGGCACTAGTTAATCTGCTGTCTGCTGGTGATTCCTTGTCTCTTGTAGTTCGGTGCCATTTCACATACCCAAAGTCCTCCTAGTCTTTTGATTTTACTTTCATTAAAACAGTAAAATGTTGATTAATTTTATATTTATACTTTTTCCCGTACTTTGGTTGAAACTTATTCAACCATTTATATTATGACCTAGGATACATATAAGAATCTCTGCATCATTCCTACAATAGTAGGTCAATATCAATGAAAACGTTGGCCAAATAATTTAAATTTTCTTAAGCTCCTTCATCATCATCTGGTCCACTCTTCTATAATTAAAATTCTCAAACAGAAGTACCGCAATTTCTAGTATTTTAAGAAAAAACAAATCCAGGGGCATCTTTTTAATCTATATTCATTTTTTTCTTTATTTTATGAAGTGATTGACCCAGACACCCTGTCCTTTATCCTGGAACTTTTCTCTCTTAGACTTCTATGAGATTCAGTGTTATTTCTTTGACCATAACCTCTGATCTTACTTATTTGCTCTTTTTTTTCTCTAACAGCATGCTTCCATGGAACTTGTCTTGGCATTCTTCTCTATTTTCCTTTGATGTCACCTCTGATTAAGTCATCTCAAGGTGATTCAGAGAATTCTCTATTTCTCCAGGCTCACCTTTTTTCTTCATCAGCATGTAGATAGTTACAATCACCAGCTTCATATATCTATCTATCTATCTATCTATCTATCTATCTATCTATCTATCTATCTATCATCTATCTATCTATATGTATGTATGTATATGTCACACTAAACATAGTGTGCCAGAGCCTCCAAAGCCAGGCTACCTGCACATCAGCATTTTTTCAGTTCTGTGAAATGGACAAGTTAAAAGAGAAACTTATAAAAGAAGATGCATTTGGTATAGGGTGAGAAAGAGAGCCTCAGATAACAGGAATAATGGGCAGTATTCTACAGAAAGGGAGAGAGAAACCGGGTACTCCTTATAGCAACTTGACTTGAGATAGCTATAAGAAAATTAAGACGCCAAAACCGGTTTGGCTCAGTGGATAGAGCGTCGGCCTGCGGACTGAAAGGTCCCAGGTTCGATTCCGGTCAAGGGCATGTACTTGGGTTGCGGGCACATCCCCAGTAGGAGATGTGCAGGAGGCAGCTGATCGATGGTTCTCTCACATCGATGTTTCTAACTCTCTATCTCTCTCCCTTCCTCTCTGTGAAAAATCAATAAAATATATTTTTAAAAAAAAAGAAAATTAAGAAAGAGGAGATGTAAAATGGAAGCAAGGAGAGAGAGAGAGAGAGAGAGAAAGAGAGAGAGAGAGAGAGAGAGAGAGAGAGAGAGAGATGCTTAGAAACAGAGGTTTGAGCATTTAGCATGACAATAAAACAGCACCATATGCTCTTTTACTTACTTCTCACTAGACTAGGAAGCTCTTCACCTGAATGGAATGTCACATGAAAAATAATTTTTAACTTACTGTGATAAATTGATCTTTCAAGAACATTAGGTGAAATATATACTCATGATAAAACCTGGCTCTATCACAGAATAGTGTGCATTAATGTTTAACAATTAGTCAAAGCCTCCCATAGCAGAAAGAGCTAAATTAAAGTTAAATAATACTTTTAAGCTTGAAAGATACCCCATGCTGTTAGATAATACAAGGATGTTGAGAAAAGTAACCAAAAACTAATTCACCAAGTTTGTAAAATCAAATATTCTGTACTCTAGGTAATCTTAATATTGCTCAGTCACTGTAAATCAGATTATTCTTGAGATTGTATTTACGTCAAGGCAAATGGTCTTCTACTTACAAATGTAATTTAGTCTCATGAATAGGTAATCTTGTTAAAATATTGTCAGCCTAACTGAAATTGATTTGTGTTTACTAAACGTACAGAATACTAATTAAATATTAGACACAAGTGCTGGAGGTATTTCAACCTTTGACAGACACTGTTAGTGCTTCATGGAAGAATTGGTTTTGGGTTTTTTGGTTTTGTTTTTGTTTTTTGTCTCAGAGGTCAACATTGCTTTTCGGCCTTTTCTTCTAGATGCAGAAGGAGAAAATGAGGAGAAATGGCCCACATTTCTTTCATGAAATTTTGTGTTTGGGGGATATTTGGAAGAATTTGGGATTGGTTTGGGGGGAGTTATGTATGTTTTATCTCCATTGCTACAAACAACACATTTGCTTTTTCCATCTGCTTAATTCCATTGCAGGTTTGCGATTCACAACCACTCATAGCATCTTTGAGCTCCACATAATAGCTTTTATTGGAGACAGACAGTACCAGCCAATCTGAAAAGCAGGTTGAAGATAAAGCCTGAGAGCTCACGTGCCCTGGCCTGGTGACTGGGCTCACTGCAGAAGCTTGTACCAAATGGGCTGCGTG
Organism: Myotis lucifugus; assembly: GCF_000147115.1. Lineage (NCBI taxonomy): Eukaryota > Metazoa > Chordata > Mammalia > Chiroptera > Vespertilionidae > Myotis > Myotis lucifugus. The sequence continues at coordinate 7,319,668 of NW_005871080.1, forward strand.
CATCTTCTGTGCTGTATATGTATGGGCTCTATGAGGCTTAAAGAAACATTTCCCCTAATACGAAAATAAACCCACCATAATCATTCATTTTGGAGAAATTTTACAGTTGTTGGTTAACCTGCTCCCTTATGCCCCGCAATATTCATTAACAGATTTCTCTGTTTATGAGTGATATTATATGTAAATGGTTATGGGAAGCTAACAGATGTAACCAGTGAAGTAAATTAGAAGGAAAAGTTCTGTTTTTTACAGATGGTTCTACTGAATATGCTTTTATCCCTCCTCGACTTTAACATTTAGTTTTCTTTGAACAGAAAACTTTTCTTTACTGACTACGGGAATGTGGCCAAAGTGGAGCGGTGTGACATGGATGGCATAAACAGAACAAGGATAATTGATTCAAAGACAGAGCAGCCAGCTGCACTGGCACTAGACCTAGTCAACAAATTGGTTTACTGGGTAGATCTTTACTTGGACTGTGTGGAAGTTGTGGACTACCAAGGAAAGAACAGACATACTATTATTCAAGGCAGACAAGTAAGTATAATTTTGTTAGAAAATACAGCTAAGGTAATAAAATGCATGCTATCACAGTAAGAAGAAGGCCCCAAATCTCAATGTTGAAAATCCCTTATGAAGTTAAGCTTCAATGGGTCATAAAATTATGATGTATTTCCTAGATGGGAGAATGTTCTTTTCGCAGTGCATTCTATATATTGGATATGCCTCTCATTGTTTCCTTCCCTGTATTAACAACACAGCACAGAAAACAAAACAAAAACAACGCAAATAAAACAGGAACACCAAACAACCAAAACAAAAATGCTAGACTAGTAAGAAAGGAAAATACTAAAATATGACAGATGTTGTGGCCCACTTACTAAACACTAATTTAAGTAGTTTATTTATAAAAAAAATGAACTAGGATTTGTTCCATGTGTCTTTGGAGATATTTTGCTAACAAAAGCAAATGCCTGCTTCCAAAAGTATTACTTTAATACAGTGGTTCTCAACCTTCCTAATGCCACGACCCTTTAATACAGTTCCTCATGTTGTGGTGACCCCCAAACATAAAATTATTTTCGTTGCTACTTCATAACTAATTTTGCCACTGTTATGAATCGTAATGTAAATATCTGATATGCAGGATGTATTTTCATTGTTACAAATTGAACATAATTAAAGCATAGTGATTAATCACAAAAACAATATGTAATTATATATTCAATATGTGTTTTTCCGATGGTCTTAGGCAACCCCTGTGAAAGGGTTGATCCCAAAGGGTTCGCGACCCACAGGTTGAGAACCGCTGCTTTAATAGGTTGGATTAAATTTTTTCTTCTGGTATATTCAAGTACTTCCTAAAATGAGATTTCTGTAAAAAATTTGAAATAAATTTTCACAGAATTCAAAAACTATACAGATAGTCAAAACTGCATAGTTTGTCCCTTGCTGGATTACAAGATTATTTTTTCAAATAACAGTCAGTAAACACCTCACAGGAAATCTCTAAATTGAAATGAGCCTTATTCAGTAGTAGAGCTTTTCAAATTCAATTTTACCTCACTTATTGCACTAATTTCATGTGAGAATCTTATTCTATCAAAATGAACCTTTTTCTTTTGCAATGCAAAGCAAAAATATTCTGTAATTATCCCTTTAAGTTACTTTTCCTTTCTAATTAACTTTTGACAATAAAATTCTTTCCCTTTCCTTGGAAAATAAACAAATGCACTAATCTGGGTGGTAAAAAAAAAATAAAGTTTCCAATATTAGAGTTGAGGCCAGATATTTCTCACCTTCAACTGTCCTAAAATGGTTATGATGGACCTTCTTTTTTACCTATACATAATTAAAGTTTTAAACAAGGATAAGGAATTCAAATTACTTTCTCCATGACTATAAAGTTTTTGAATGTCTGAAATTTTTATTATCCATCTACTTTTTCCTTTGTATTGTTTGGTTTTGCTGGCCTGCCACTAAGTAATCCGACATGTAAATTAGTTGGCCACTCTGTAATCCAACAGATACATTTTTGAAGAATTTGGGTTGTAGGAAGAATGGTCTATTCACCACTCTAAGCTCCTTCTACCTCTACTGGGAGTAGTTAACAGAGCAGGCAACATGTACTTACTTTATGGGGAACAGACCCTTCTGAAGGCAGGCAGGGAGACAGTGAGTAAAATTTGATCCTATTATTGTGAACATGTTTTCTACTCTGATGAATTCAAATGCCCCCTCAGTAGTCATGGGATGTGGATTGTCAGTTATGTAGAGTGTAATGTGAGTATATCACAACCATACACTCCCAGATGACTGGCCCCAAATTTTGAGCCAAACATGCATCAGAATGAAGGTAATGGAAGAGTTCAACTGGTTTGTAATTTTTATAGAAAAAAAAATTCCCTGAGCAAAATTGGGCCATAGGTATATTTAGTTAATATGATGTCAGCTATATTGAAAATATATTAGTATATACATGCATGCTCACACAAACACACACAAACTTATGCTAACAACAACAACAAAAAAGATTATTTGCACTTTAGCATTGAATGATTCAACCCATTAATTCTACTCTTTCACTTTTAGCCTAGACATGAAGAAATGAGATATGGTTAAAAAAAAAAAACACAAAACAAACAAACAAAAAAAACATGCAATCTTCTTCTACTCATGTCTCACATGAGAAGATCAGAAATAGTAATGATGAATCATAGATGCTTGAGAAATAAAAAAAATCCAATGATTTCGCTTAATATACAGAACTAATAAGATTTCCTGATTAAGAGAAAACATTGTAATATGTTCTATAAATATTTTACAGTCAAGCCATACTTAGTTTCTCAAGTTCTCTTAACTATAAATCTATACTAAAAGTGCTCCACAATACAATATATTACCAAAGTATAGTGATAAATGCTTTTTTTATCACATTTTCTACAGAAAATCAATTGACAGCTCTACCATATCCTGAGCAAGAATCATTTTAATTTAAGTGTAACACAAGGAATACCCAAAGGCCTAGCATGTGCCTTTAATGGGAAAACCAGTATACTCATTATTTCTCTATTTTACCGGAAATGTTCCTTGACTTCAAGATTTCTATTCTTCCCCACAATCTCCAAGACCTCTACCAAGGAGGATATTTCCACTATTAAAGTGTCATGGATAGCAATAAACATTGTTACTTTCAAGCAAACAGTTCCATTTCCATTATGAATAGGCTTTAGAAAGAATGTGATTTCTTAGTGAAATGATGACATTTTCTTTACAATTATTCCAAATATGTGATTTCATCATTTATTATTTCCATGCTGGGCAAGTATTAATCTAATTGTAACTTGGGATTTTTTAATGGGATTTTTCATTTATAAAATGAATTTTTTAAAGTACCTTAGCATTAGTTCTTTCACAGACAGAGCTATGCTTTTGAAGATTCTACATATCCATGTCTATATGAGCAAAAAGCCCATAAAAGTACCTCCAATTTTATATCAGTGCCATATGAATATTAATGAATAGACTTAAAGGTTTGCTTCTTGCTAGCTTTCAAAAAGTAGCCACTGAGCATGTTTTCTTAATGAAACCTGAATAAAATTTTCTCCCATGCATTTGCAACTGCTTTATCCACTACTGTATGTTTTATTCTCAGATTATTTTTTTAAATTAGTACAGTGTTAATTTTTTGAGAGTAAATGAACAATAATATGGTGTGACTCTGCTACTAAGGGAATTGTTCAGACTAGTACATAGCAATCTGTTTTTCTTTGAAGTTGAAAGCAGCATAATTAAAAATCTAGTTATGTTTGTCCCTCTTTATAGGTCAGACAATTTTATGGAATAACTGTGTTTGAAGACTATTTATATGCAACCATTTCTGATAACTTCAACATCATAAGGATAAACCGATTTAATGCCACAGATATGCATTCATTCATTAAAATGGAAAATGCCCGAGGACTCCGAATCTATCACAAAAGAACTCAACCTATAGGTAAGATGCCAGACTTCTTCATAGACTTCATGATGGTGAATTGAATGGAGTTATGGTCCTTGTGCCTTTGTATTATGCTAAAGTGCAAAAATCATCAATTCTCTGTTTTGATTAACAAAAGTGCACATGTCTGCTTGACACAATGGATAGAGCTCCCTTCTCAAGTTTAAATGACAAATTGTTCAGTTCCTGGTGAATCGTTTCTACAAGAATAAAGTTAAAATTAGAGCTAGATTTAGATTCAGGAAGGAGCTTTCGGTCATCAGGCATGTAGTCAGGAAACCCAGATGCTAAGATACTAAGAGTTTTTTAGTATAATTTTGGAGAGAAATTTCAAATCAGGTTACTTTCTTACAGTACTGGTTCAGTTTCATTGCATTCATTGGGGTCTTTTGACTTCACATCCTAAGGTGTTTTTTTTTTTAATGCATGTTTATTAAAAATAATTTTTAATGACTAGACTGCAGTGTTTCTTCATAGTTGTCAATAACACAAACTAGTTATTTTGCATAGTAGGTTAGTGATGCTTATTCGTGAATACAATTTAGGCTAAATCACATCTTCTATAATAAAAGCCCAGCAACTGAATGGCGGAACAACCAGAATGGCAGAATGGCAGAATGACTGGTCGACCAGTCACTATGATGTGCACTTACCACCAGGGGGCAGATGCTCAACACAGGAGCTGCCCCTGGTGGTCAGTGCACTCCTACAGTGGGAGTGCCGCGTGGCTGACTGGGATGAGCGGCTGCTCCCGCTGCAAACCCTGGGCCTAGGAGCAGGAACCGGGCTGCAATCATCACCTCCTCGCCCCAGGCTCCTCCTCCTCGCTTCCTGCCACCTCTTCCAGATGCCCCAGGTCACGCTACAGTGCTTGCAGAGCTGATCCTGGAGACTGGGAGGCGGGTTGATGGCTGCCACGGGACTGCGGTCTACTCAGTGCTACTGTCCCTGGGCCTGGCCCTAACTGGGTCCCCTGGAGAGGCAAGTGCTCCTACTTCACGGAAGATGCCGGACCAGGGAGCAGACCCTCAGAGGGCAGGTCCACAGCTGCTCGGCAGACAGAGATGAGCAGCGCTCCCTCAGTGGCCTATCCCCCCAGACCACGCCCCCCATTAGTGCACAAATCTCATGCACCAGGCCTCTAGTATAGAAAAATATAAAATACAAAGGCTACCACCAAAACTTTTCATCATCTTTTTATGCTTCAAATTAACACTATAATTATCTGAACATTAACATATGAGAAAAATTAAGCCCATAAGGATGATGAGTGTCAGGGATAGGGCTAGTTTACAATTTGACATTAAATGGTCAGAGGAAGTCCCACTGAAAAGAAAATTGAGTGAATACAAAAAATTGTGGCACAATTTCTAAAAGTGTAGCAGTTTTATTATGAAAAGAAAATTGCCATGTTATTCATTGCAATTCCAAGTAATTGATGCTCAAAAATCAGTATAATTACAATAATACATAAAATCTTACTGACATTTTCCTACTGCAGCCCTTTCTCTTTGACTCATCATTCTGTTTCTCATCCTCTCCATATGGTACTTTTCCTGTTCTTTTTTCTTATTCTGTAACTTCAACATTTATAAAATGACCTTTATTCCTCTATCTCCACATGCAAACTCAGCCTCCTCCTTTTGGCAATTTCAGTTACACACACACACACACACACACACACACACACACACACACACACATACACCAATTCATTTTGTAAGAGAGTTCTCAAAACGGCAATGTCTTCAGTAAAGATAATCACTGAATTACCTTTAGTTTAGGTTAGATAATTATGGCTTATTATGAAGAAATCCTTTTTCTACTTAACAACCTAACTGGGATACTTTTACCATACCTTTTATATTTGAAATATATATAAAGTAAAATAAGCATGCACCTAAATAGTTCATTTAATTTTGCTTACATATAAAGTTTAATATAATAGCATATTATATCTCAGAATTATTTTTTAAATGTAGTCAAAGGAGGATTTTTGCAAATCCCTATCTCTTTTCTATGGAGTTTACACTCTCTTATTGATTCTGGTACTAAATAGTTTGGTATTTGGGTGTGTGTGGGTTTTTTCGTTTGTTTGGTTTTTTTTGCTAAGATTCCTCTTCTTATACTGTAAAACAATTCCACATACTGATACACATAATTGTCTTGTCTTTGGAGAATTTCAAGTGTACTGTTTCTATTTGTTGCAGTCAGAAGCCATGCGTGTGAAGTGGATCCATATGGACTGCCAGGGGGATGTTCGCACATCTGTCCGCTCAGCAGCAGCTACAAAACACGGACCTGTCGCTGCAGGACTGGCTTCAACTTGGGAAGTGATGGCAGGTCATGCAAAAGTATGTTGTCAAAATCAAACATTTTGCCAACAGCTACTGCTACAGAATAGGGTTTTTAGTATTAATTAGCAGCAACATCCATAATAACATGAGACTTCATCAAGTGAAATCTGACTGCAAATATGTGGCAGTCAATTTTCTCAAAATCAATATTGAGTGGTTTTGTGCATGTGTTAGAGAATGTGTGCGCACGTGTGTGTGTGTGTGTTTGACAATGTGAATGAGAAAACTAAGTGGGCTGTAGAGTGACTAAATTTATGGATGTCCTGGAAATATACTTTAGGAAAGACTTTTAGGAAGACCCTTTCCTTTATTCCTTAAAGAATGTTTGTGGTCTAATAAGCTCAAATCATTGGTTGACCAGATTTTCTCTTATCTGAACCAAGATGCTTCTACTAGTAAAAAAAAAAAATGCTTCTACTAGTAAGAGGTATGTTGGTTAGGTCAACAGAAATTTACACAAAGCAGTGGTTCACCTTATTTAGTATCATTGGGAAGTGAAATTAATTTTATTATTTAATGTTCCAGGTAAATGGAGCTTTGCTAATTTATATTTTTAAATAATTTTATTTAAAAGCTTCTAATAGATATATCTTCATTTTATTCTTGTAATATGCTAGAGCAATTTAGTTAATCTTTATTTAAATAAGCTATTTTTTATAAATGACTTTTTTAAGTTTACATTTTTTTCACAGAAATTAGTTAAGGTCTTTGGGGGTCTTTACAATCATATATAGTAGAATGGCCCTTTTAGAAATGGTGTCTACATGGATACTATTGCTCTTTAAATGTCCCCAAATGCCATAATTTTTAAAGGTATGATGACTGCTTTTTATAATGTCCATTTGTCTTCATTTTGTCATAGCAAGGCTTTTTATTTCTATCAGTTGTCTCTCTTTGGTCACTGTCCTGCCATATTTTCTATTTTTTTTGTCATGTGCTTGCTGAGAACTATGAAATGAGGCCACTAAAGTGGTTATAGTTTTAAGTATAAACAGAATTAGTAGTACTAATACTTTTAAATATATATA
>NW_005871080.1:7327152-7340409 GCF_000147115.1 Myotis lucifugus
ATATATATATATATATATATATATATAATATATATATATATATTGATTTTAGAGAGGAAGGGAGAGGGAGAGAGAGACAGAAACATCAATATCAATGATGAGAGAGAATCATTGATCATCTGCCTCCTGCACGCCCCACACTGGGGATTGAGTCTGCAACCTGGGCATGTGCCCTGACAGGGAATCAAACCACGACCTCCTGGTTCATAGGTAGATGATCAACCACCGAGCCGCGCCGGTCAGCCAATACTTTTAAATTAGAACCAAGAGGCTCAATGGTTATAAAACATGCACTTTAGTATTTTGTTTTATTTCTAATTGTATATAAAATGTTGGGTATGTAGAGATGACAGATCTCATGTTCAGTAAATCATCTGGAAAATTGAGGGTCTGTGTCAGAAGTCTCAAGATAGAAGTTGTGTGTGTGTGTGTGTGTGTGTGTTTGTGTATTCATGTGTGTATAACCAACCTTTAAACTGTCCTGGTTACCACTTGGGAAGTTATGGCATGTCATGTAAAAATAAAATCATACATGCATATGCACACATTTTGGGGGAGAAGTGTAAGATCAGAGTTTCATAAGTTTCAATCATCCCTAATTTAGTGTCAATCAGGGAACATTTATATGAAAAGAAATAGTCCTAGGTATTTTAAACACAGAGGATCAAATGCAAACAGGTGCTTACAAAATCATTAAAAAGCCTGAAGCAGCAGATTCTAGAATTCAGAACATTGCTCAAAAACCATCATCAAACTAACCTGGCTTAAAGCTGGAACATCTGCCAAAATCAGAAGCTAGGGCATCAGGATGCCACCAATGGCAATGGTAACTTCAGAAATACATCCTTTGAGCTGAGATCCAGGAATCAGGAAGCTTGCACCACAGCTGTTAGCTCCAGAGACATGTAACAACCAATAGTACCCTACTGGTAAACCAAGCAAAACATCACAGAACAAAACAAAAAGACACCCTCTTTCTTGCCTTTTGATATACACAAGGGGAAAAGGTCAGTGTGGAAAAACTTGAGTTCTCCATTGGATGAGCACCAACAGATCAGCAAAAGATGGCCTCATTTCCATATTCCAAACCTCAGCTCATACATCTGTTTGGGGTACTTAAATCAAAACCAGAACCATGGCTATATGACCACCTGTGAAATGTTTTCAGTTTTAAGTTGTCTATAGTACAGGAAAACACAGTAGAAAAAAACTTTAAAGTAGGTATTGAATGACTAAAAGAAGTGATTAAAGAAAACAAGGAAAAAGAGTTACCATTCTTATTTAAAATGTACATGCACACAGGTACACACACACATACATTAAATCAATAAAATACCAGGTTTACCAATTACCAGTTAAAACATCTATTAAAAATGAAAGCAAAAATAAATGTTAGCAAGAATGAGTATGAGAAAATCAGCCTTCTTATGCATTGATAATAGAATTGGAAATTGTTGTAACTATTGTAAAGATATCAATACAGTTTTAAAAATGTAAAGATAATACTATCCTTTTACTACCCTTTAACAAGTTATCCCACTTTTGACTGAAGAAATTTATTTAAGTGTATTTATAATAATAATAATACAAACTCAGAAACAATCTAATTTCTAACAGTAGGTAAGTAGCTGACTATGTTATATTGCCTCTCTAGTAGCAAATAAGATGCTGCCATTGGAATGAATGTTTTGAAGACTTTTTAATGATGCAACAAAATATCATTAATTTTTTAAAAAATTGGGTACTAAAATATATATATAATAGATCTATACTTTATTAAAGAAAAGTATGCATATAAAGTTGGTAGAAAATACTCAAGACTGTTAATTTTCAAATAATATGCACTACTTTTAAATAACATAGTACATTATTTAAAATATGCTCAGACACTGAGAGACTTTGAGGACAATGAGGAAGAGGAATGTAAATATTCTTTACCCAGTAATTAGATTTCTGGAAATGTATACTAAGAGATCATCTAAGAAAATATGTAAACTAGTAGGTTGAAAAAGATGCTTATCTCATTATTATTATAATAATAAAAAAGATAAAACCAACCTGGGAGTGGTTTGGCAAATTATCATGTATTATACTGATCATACTGAAATAATGTAAGGCTTAAAATAATCAACATAGAACATAATTTTGATACTAAGATATAATAACAAAAGTAGCATGTAGAAATGGAGTGCCCCCTTCTATATAAGTGTTAATTAGAAAACTAGCTAGATAAATTAAATCTGAAATATTCACACAAAGGAATAGAATACAGCAGTGAAAATGAATGAACAATGATTACAACCATGGATGAATATCAAGAATACAAGAAGAATAAAATTAATTCGTATGAGAATTCACACATATAATTCAAACACGTAAAATTATACAACCTACTCTGGGGAAATACATGCATTTGTCTAAAACTTTTACAAAGTACATTATGAACTCGATAATTAGGCTATCGATGTCTCTGGGATAGAATCGGGGTATGTGCATGTCTTCCCATGTTCTGGGAACATTCTTAAGATATGTACTAGATACATGAGGTTTGTTTTATTTTTATTCTATATATATTGAAATGTTATAAAATTTGCTTACATATGTTTAATATTCAATAACATTAATTAAAAACAAAGAAAATATAGAGAATTATAATATAGTTTATATTGAGGGTGGTGTGTTTATATGTTATTAGTTTTTATTTTTTTCAAATTTTCTATAATTCAGACATATTACTAAAAATCTCATGGTCTGGTTATTCAAATATAATTGAGTTATTTGTATCCTCCATCTTAAAATAAAACAGTATGTTTTCCCTTTCATATAAAGTAATTCCTTGAAAATTATATAGACTAAATTAAGTATCGGGTGCCCTAGCAATTGGAGAACCTTGCATTTGTTTTTATATAAAAGTCTGAAGGAGTTAGTTCACTCTACAAAGAGCTAACTTGATTTTGGCATTTTAACCCAGGAGGCAGTTCTGTCTTGGGCTTTTGTTTTTGTTTTGTTTTGTTTTTGATAACGGCAGTGTTGCACATCAGAGTTACTGGCATCGACCTCTAACATATTAATTAAGATGCAAAGAAAAAAGTGATGCTGTAACTGGCATTTGGTTTAATTTCTTAAAAATATAAATCACATGATTAAATAATTGTCACATATTCACATGTAAGTATGTGATGCTGTGCGAGTGCTTTGTTTACCTCTAACAGGTTGTAGATGCAAACCCTGAGGGGTGGGGGAGAGTGTTTTATCTATTCTGAAGTGTTAGCATTGTCAAACATAATGGGTTCTATAATTGGTATCTGCAAAACATGTTAGATAAATTATAATGAATTGTAAAATTAAATGTGCCGGATGTTTTGATAAATGTCCATTTTACAGTTACAAGTTTTCCAATGATCTTTCCTTTTTTTTTTTTTTTTTGGTATACTGACACTTACAGACAAAAAAATTAACTAAATATAACCCATTCACGGAAGTAATTTCTGTTTTAATTAAAGTAATGCAGTTAACTGGCCTTCTTGCATCAAGATACATTTGGCATATTTTAGAGTTTAATTTTGGGTACTGAATTTTAAAAACGCTAATTGTGCCAGTTAATTAAACAGTGGCATTATGCAGTGTAAAGAAGATTAGGCAGCATCAGTTGTTTATGTTTGTAATCTTCATTCTGCAGGACCCAAGAATGAGTTGTTCCTTTTTTATGGGAAAGGACGCCCAGGAATTGTTAGAGGAATGGACTTGAATACCAAGATAGCTGATGAATACATGATCCCCATAGAAAATCTGGTAAACCCTCGAGCTTTAGATTTTCATGCAGAAACCAATTATATCTACTTTGCTGACACCACCAGTTTCCTAATTGGCCGGCAGAAGATAGATGGCACAGAGCGAGAAACCATCCTGAAAGATGGTAAGTGACAATGTCTAACATTAACGTTAAACTGCCCAGAGATAAAGTACTTTGAAGGGACAAATCCAATGTATGTCAAGCTAACTTTAACCAGAACCCAAGTTACCATTGATTTAAAAATATGTATTAATTTGTCTTCAGTAATATTATTTCTACATATTTTTCACATATTAGCATATTAAAAACTTCAGTATAAAGTTGAACTTGCAATTATCCACTACATTTTAAATATCACAGGAATTAAATTGAGCTATGTATCCACTTTCATGGAAAAACATAAATTTACTATTATTTGTTTATAGTTCTATGTTGCAGAAGATAATATTTTAATAGGACATCAGAGACTTTTGTAATATTTGATTCTCTCTAGAATATTGGTCATGTCACTAAAAGCGCATTAAAAATATTAATGTCCCTATTGTCATCACAATTCTTGAATATTGTTTTTTACTTTATAAATCATTAAAATTCAGTTCTTTAGAGTTTCCCTTGAAATATCAGTATCTGTAAAGAAACTTTAGTTGTTTATGCCTATTGTTATTTATATATATACACATATGTAATCATATGTATATACATACACTCATAGTATATATACACACACTTTATTAAAGTCAGTGGATTTCATGCATTACTTGGCTTAGTAACAACCAATTATGAAACAAAAATAATGTAACTTTGGTATATGTAGTAAAGATCTTTAATATTCAAGAATAATCAAGCAAACCAAACTTTGAGCATGTCAATGAATGATTTTGGACCTCAGTTTCCTCATATATACAGTCTACTTCTAAAATATTGTAGAAATCCTTGATTTAGGGAACACTAATTATAACCTTATTTTATGAAGGACACTGTGCTAACTATCAAAGTTGATTAAAAGGATTTAGGAAATGGCCACTGCCTTCAAGGAATCCATGGTCTACTTTTGGAGATCGTGTAAGTGCACAAAAACTGTAAAGGGTTTGAAGCATTTACTTTAAATAATAAGTTCAAAGATGGCCCAAGGAAATACATGATGAATGAAGAACATCTGTGTAAGGAGAAATCACAGGAAGGAAGAGAAGTCTTTATGGGAGTATTCCCAATGAACTTTTTGTGGAGGAGATGTTATTTGGTCTAGTTCTTAAAAAGAAGAGTGCTAAGGAGGGGGGAAGGATATTCCATGAAAACAAAACAAAACAAAACAAAATCACACTCTCCAGAAAGAGCATGAGGGGAACATTTAGCTCATTACTACAGGAGGTTTGTTTACAGGTAATAGTGACAGAGTAGATGTAAAAAGTGAAAGGCGGTGAAATAATAGACCTTAAATGTGAAATGAAGGGTCTTGGATAAAAATCCTGAAGAGGTAAGAGACAGGAAGTACTTTTCAGCCAAAGAATAATGTGAACCAAATGATATTTTAGGAGCATCAGCCCGGTAGTGGAGTGCAGAATGAATCAGAGAGAAGGAGGGGAAATAAAAGCAGAGAGACGGACTAACATTATTTACAGCGTGACGGGTAAAGAATGGTGGTCTGCTATCTTTTAAAGGAAATGGGGGGCAGCATAAAGAGATTTTTCACTCACCTCAGGTTCACTATAAGTCAAACCTTTACTGATAAAAAGTACAGTTTCCACAAGTGACAAATGAAGTGCTAAAATGAAAAACACACTCCTGTTTTTGTCTCTCTTCTTTTTGTCCAATTAGAGTTAAGATTTGTACTTTAAATTGGACATGGCAGAGGCTATCTGTCTACTTTTCTCTGTGATGTGATATCAGATAATAGGGACTTGACAATTTTAGGACAATGAACTTGCATATTCTAAGCAGTAGATACATTTGGATTGCTCTAATTTTGATTAAAAATTTTCAAGAGGGACTGAAATAGAATTTAAAGGATTCTTGGTTTCTTTTTAAAAAGTGTCAGTTCCAATATGTGTCTGAATGGTCTGGCTAATAATCCTAACTTTGACAACCGTATCTTATCAGTGACATTGGCTGATTTTTGCACTTCACCAAAGCAACAGAGATCAACTCTCATAGCAGCTAGACTTCCAGGAATATTTGTATAGTTTCACTTTGGCAGTTTGACGGTTATGAGAATATTTTGAGATTTTCACACATGAAATATATTAACATTTTTATATTCCTACACAAGGGACATTAATGCATTTTTTAGTTTATCTTTTTTTTATTACCAGTAAGGAGAATAGTAATAGATATTATGACACAAGATTAACATGTCAAAACAGAACTTATATTTGGCAAAGTATAATTTGTGGTTCTTGGAATCAGAAAGATCAAGTTCTCTGTGTATTCACTCATTTAGCTAGAGTTTCTACAGTTCTACCTGAAGACTGAGAGGCAATGTTTAGTTTGACAAATAATTCTTTAAGTTTTGTAGAAATTCTCAGTCTTAGATAAATTTGTGTGGTTTGAACTACAAGACTATAGAGATTTTATTTGCAAATAAAACAAATATCTTAGACATTTGTGTCAGCTCAGTCTTTTCTATAAACGAAAAGAAAGCACAACAACATTTAAATAGAGGACCCATCTCCATTATTCTTGAACTTTTTTATTTTATTTTTATTTATTTATTTATTTGGGCTCAAAGGTTCATTGAAAACCTCCTAAATGTGATAAATCCTATAGTCTTTGTGGACTCTTGTGAATTTAAGTATTAGTTACGTAAATTAAAAAGGAAAATTGTACATTTGAGGCACTTCCATGTATCTCAATGATTACTGAAATTATCAGTGGAATAAAATATTAGTGATTTAATAATAGATTAGTGATTTAATAATAGATTTCTATAGAATAAAACACCAATCTGTATTTTTTACTCCCTAGAATTTTTGTCAAAATTTTGTAAAATTAATACTTTAAAAATTAATCATTTGATTTATTTCTTTGTCCAGTCAATAAATATTCATTAAATGCCTTCTCTGAGCCAGGTGCTGCTCTAGGTGATAGGAATGCTGATAGGAATAGGACCAAGATTCATATACAGTTTATATCCCAATAGTGGGAGGCAGATAAATAGACATGTAAGTGAACAAAGTAATCATAGTGCTATACAGAGAATAAAGTAGGATATTATGGGAGAAAGAAAAAGAGATATCATAGGGAGGTAAATTAATTCTAAGTGACCAGGGAATTTAAATTAACTATTTTTGCCAGGTATAATTGATAATCTCTATCAGAGAAGGTTATAGATACCCTTTATAAGACTGAATTCACTTTTATCTTCTTGGGTGTCTTGCCCAGGATTCATTTTTCATTGTAGCATGAATCATAATTTTCAGCAGAAGGGGAAAGACATAAAAATGATAACTTACTATCTGATCTATATGCATATATTCTGTTAGTGCAGTACCTGTTTTTAAACTGTATAAATTAGTTCTTCTGGGATACATATATCCAAATAGAAGGCATGTGAAAATACTTTTATACATTGTTTCATATCTTTAAAAAGTATTTTTAAATAGCACCCAATGCATTTTTTTTCTGAGTTTGGAAGATATTAATGCCTGCAGCTACAACAGAAAACCTGTAGTTCCAACAGGTCCCATGATTAAACTGGACACTTGAGGTCATCAGGTTTGTGGTAATTTGTTGGGATAGTTTCAGGAACTAACACAAAGCCTATGCTCTCAAGCATTTTGCTATTTTGACTTTCTATACTTCCTAGGATGGGTTCAGCCTGATTAAGATTTGGAGTAGGTACACATTTCTCCACCTCAGGGTCTTCCTTAATGTAAGGTATATTATAGAAGAAAGCAAATGAATTATCTTTGGAGAGGATGCAAGATATGCTCCCTGTTTTGATATTATGAATAGAAGTAATAGAGGAAGGGGAAGCAGTCTTTCTATGCCAAACACATTCTTCCAATAGGATGTTTAAAGTTAATTTGCTGATTTGCTATCAAAGGGTAAAGTTATGGTTATGTGATTGGTTGTCCAGCATCTGAAGGCTCAAGCCCTGTTCTTCATCTTAGTTCCATCCCAGAATTTCCCTGCTTCCCCATGGATTTTAGAATTCAACAGTTTCTCCAATTACACATTGAAATTGTGGTATTATACCCAGGCCATAAATTCTTATTTGATAATTCATCATTGTAGTATTTAAAAACTTCACTACCACCAACACACACACACACACACACACACACACACACACTCTCTCTCTCTCTCTCTCTCTCTCTCTCTCTCTCTCTCTCTCTCTCTCTCTCTACCAATTTAAGACCCACTTTTAAACTCCAGAAACATTTTCAGACCTCTACTCTAACCAGTTCTAGGACAGCCACTCACTCACCTTAGAGTAATATCATTTTCTGAACCTAGAGATCACTATTTGTTTTAGGATTTCAATGAACTTTCATCATTGTATAACTCACTAGGAATTTCTAGTGTCTCACAAAGATCAAGTTTTGCAATGATGAAACAAACAAACAAACATATCACTAATAACTTATGTTAGGAAGTTCCCATGAACTTAAGTGATTATACCTTGCAAAACATTTTAAAATTAAGAACAAACTTTTATTTTGCTATTATATTATAGGTAAATATAAATCTTGTTTTTCTGATTTAACTCCAAACTTTATCATAAAGAAAGGTCCAAGACTCAAAAATGTAGATTCTGACGAACCATTCAAGGAAATAATGAATGCATTTGTCAGTCATGAGACATTTCCTAATTAAAATTGTTGAGAAGAGATTTGTGTTTGCAGCTCTTGAGAATCCTCCTGCTGAGTAGCAAGGTTACATAGCCTATTTGCACATGCTGACTGTTGTCAACTATCAATAAGATCTTTCCCTGGACTTTACTAGAAATGTTAGTCCCGAAAACATGGGTTTAATTTTATGGTCAGTTTGTAAATAGACATTTCTCATAATTTTTGGTGTTTCTCACAAAATGTATGAGATATTTAAAAAACACACACTTTTAAGCCAATATATGTATTTTTGTCTGAAATATTGACAGGGAAATAAGAAGATTGAAATCTTCTGAACTGTATTATCATAAAAAATAAAATTAGCCATGTGGCTGATGGATTTTAGTTAACAGAGAATATAACTTTTCCCTTTTGTTTTCATCCAACATCGGCATACATACACATGTATATGCATCAACATACACAGCATACTATGCACAAGCGCGCGCGCGCGCGCGCACACACACACACACACACACACACACACATGAGTTCAGGATGGCTCTAGAAACTTCCATTAAAAATTTTATTAACTTCTTAATGTTAAATTGCTCATAAGTTCAAACAGACAATGTGAAAATACTTGTTAATCCCCAAAGTACCATCGAAGCATTATTACAAATATATTTGTTATATTAATAAATATTCTGATTGGTAGAATTTTTTGTACACTTTATACAAATTGCCACTTTTTAGCATGAATTGTAATACAGGAAATACAGTCAACCCAGTTGCTTAATTACTGTTAGCGTTATGTAATTTTTACTTGTTCCTTCAGAATTCACTTGCGAAACCTTTATTCACCTAGGACTACTATTGTGAACATAGGCTATAATTGTACTGTTGTAAAACAAATATAATTTATTTTAATTTTTAAAAGTTTGATAAATCATTTTTGGTTGATGTTGCTATTGGTATTTTGTAGTAAGAAATTTCAGCTCAAATTGTGGGGCCAGATGATATCCACAATGTAAGCTGAGCAAGTTCCCATATAACTAGCTATTATGAGAGGCTTTTAGGGAAGTGCTAATAGTCATTAGCCAATTCCCAAATATATTGAAAAATGTGCCTCTGACTTACATAAAGCACAACTTTATTTTTGCCTCTCACTGACTTTAAAAATGTGTTCAGTGGAGTAAACTGTCCTACCCCATAGCAAAACCTGATCAAATTCCAATTCTAATTGTGGCTCTCAATTAGGCTACAGACAGACCTCTCAGTCACTTTACGTCAGAAACACACCTTAATTTAGTAACTAGAATGCTCAATCCACTATATATACATTAGATCTAAATTTAACATATTGTCAAATCTTCCCCACTCCCCACTTGTGTTGTCTTCTAGCTAGAAGCCTAGGAAAGGAAAGGAAGGAAAATTTGGTTCCTTCTCTTTCTCTGTCTTGCATTCATTTTCCTTGCCACCCCGCCCAGCCTGTTAATCAGTTTACAGTGCCCACTCACTTCTCAGCATTGGTGGGAAGGGGTAAGAGGGTTAAGAGTGGCAAGGAGTGATACTGAAATTACAATCGTCTTATATGAACTGGTCCCCTTATAAACTGGCCTCTCTCTGAGTCTAAGTTTTACTCTCTTGAGGGGTGTAGATATGTGTGTGTTTCTATGTGTGCATGTACAAGCTTTTGGGAGGTTTTCTGCTGAATCTCTCTAAATTCATTTCCCTTAGTCAAGGTGCATGAAATCCTATGCTGTGACTTTGCATCCCTGAATAACCAGTTCATATGTTTCCTCTTACTGTTTGAGTCCCTGTACCTGGCTGGACAACCTTGTTGTACTGGATTGAAGGCAGCCCTATGCCAGCATTTTCTTCTGTGTGATTCAAATCTGGCCCACAAAATTATTTGCACATCTTCTGCCCCAATACAAGTAAACGATGAAAATGCAGAAATAGTGCAAATCAATCGTGGCTATTCTGCCACGGAGTCCACTTTAGCTTTTTCAGGTGCGGTACTTTCTCAGAGGTTTTGTGCATTAGCAAAAACCAGCTGTAGAGAACTTAATGCAAAGATCTCTTTGAGGTCCCATGGAAGCTTTATCACTAGAGTTTAAGTGAAAGTATCTCTCCATTGTCCTTCCTACCACCTTGGGAATTTAGATAATTGAGACTAGAGACTTATGAAACCGCAACATCTCTCTCCAAAGAAATCTCCTAAAATGCCTCCCTTCTTTTTTTTTAAAATATATTTTATTGATTTTTTTACAGAGAGGAAGGGAGAGGGATAGAGAGTTAGAAACATTGATGAGAAACATCGATCAGCTGCCTCCTGCACACTCCCCACTGGGGACGTGCCCGCAACCAAGGTACATGCCCTTGACTGGAATTGAACCTGGGAACCTTGAGTCCGCAAGCTGACGCTCTATCCACTGAGCCAAACCAGTCAGGGCAATGCTTCCCTTCTTGCCATTGTGTTCCCTTTACACTATTGATCTGGTTGAGGCATCCATGAGTTGTGAAAAGAATTCCAATCAAATAGATTGTAAAATATGAGGATTTTTTTCTCACACTTAATTTGATACCCTTTCCCCTCATAATTTTGGCTTCGAATCAAAGCTTTAATTTTCACATACCATTACAAGTGTCACAGTGAGTTGTTATTGCTTGTGATTCTGCAAGAACCATCAAGCCAATTGGGAGATATTCTACTAGACATTAGGCTGTGGTCCAAATGATACCTGGAAAGGAGATAGAAGAAAAACAGTAGTAAGACTATTTTAAAATTCATTTAGACATAAAAATGGCAAGAAATAGTATTTTCACTCACCTTATGATCCTAGGTTGTTTTTTTAATCTGATTTTAATATTACCTAGTCTTAATTTTTATCCTATATAATAAAAGGGTAATATGCAAATTGACCTTAATGGCAGAATGACCAGACAACCACTGGACCAGTCACTATGAGGCGCACTGACCACCTCTTGGTCCCTTCCCCTTGCCATCAGGCACTGATCACCCGATGGCAAACAGGGAACCGGGGGTGGGTTGTGGTGGGGGACGGGGCCAGCTGTGGGCAGCTTGGGAGGATGGCCCTGATTGCAGGCCAGGCCTAGGGTCCATACCCACACACAGATTTCATGCACCAGGCTTCTAGTTTTAAATATTTTAAAATAAAGACTTTTGCAAGATTTGGAATTGAACATTTAAAAACAGAATTTCAAAAAAGCAACATAAAAGCACACAAAGAGCTCTTGAGGCTCCTTGACAATGCCATCACTAGAGCATCCACTTCCTCATCCTTTCTCCAATCATAACAACTCAGATGTACCTTTGCCTGTCATTTATGTTTGTAAGAGTGAGGAAAGCAGATGTGGCATATTTTCTAAAATGCTATATTTCTGCTCAGTGAACAATATTTTCTGAGTTAATTTTTCAATCCAAAGTCTCCAGAATCACAAAATATAGAAAGGGTGTACATAAAAATTAAGTGTGTGTGTTTTTTCTTTCCATTCCCCAGCTGACACTGGCTGTTAAGATGGATGAAGATTGCTTCTTCAATGTATTAATATATCACAAGTCACAAAATGTTACTGTTAATTGTGATTTTTTTATACTATTTTATCATATGTTCTACAGAAAACCATGTTACTTTTGGGTACTATAGTCATGATTTGTCAATTGAACAAGTTGAGTTATGGGGAGTGTGCTCTTGAAGAAGGAACCTAGGGCAATTAGCCAGGAGTGAAATACACACACACACACACACACACACATACACACACATACAATACATTCTACACTCACTCTATCATGAATTGATTTAATGACAAGCTTTGCCAGATACATTTGACTATTTTAGAATCTAAAATCTTGATTAAACGTCAGTCAGATTAGTTATTTGGTATCACGTGAACAAAAATCTTTAAGTAATCTTTTTATTTCCTTTTTTCTAACCAAAATGGCCTAATTAACTGATATTATTTTGTTCTATTAAAGATGGCTATGAATTGTACTCTAAATTTTATATTTCTTGTGCACGTTAAGCTTTACTTTTCTAATCTTTCTAAGGTAAAATTCTAACTTTATGTTTTTTTCTGCTAAACCCTTCCCCCAAATCTTTATACCGTTGTATTTCTTTCTTTTATATATCCATAAGGGCTTTTGCTTAATAAAGGTGTGTCTTCTCATTGCAGGCTAGTTGTGCTATAAGTTTTTGCCTCATATCTTCACAAACATCTATCTAATCTCAGTCATGACTTAGTTATTAAAAATAGATTCAATAGCAATTTTTTTTATTTACACATACTTTATATTGACAAGCCCTATATAGCATTTTACTTTGCAACTACATCAAGGATTATAAAATTAAAATGGAGCAAAAAAACCATTTTTATAATTTTTGTTTCTTCATAATATATATTATATATAAATATTATATATACTAGAGGCCCGGTACACAAAAATTTGTGCACTCAGGGAGGTCCCTCAGCCCGGCCTGGGCCACCCTTCAGTATGGGACCCCTCGGAGGATATCCACCCGCTGGCTTAGGCCTGCACTCCGGGGGATCGAGCCTAAGCTGGCAGTTAGACATCCCTCTGGCAGCCCGGGAGCCCTTGGGGGATGTCCACTTGCCAGTGGGGAGCAGGCCTAAGCTGCAGTCGGACATCCTTAACGCTGCTGAGGA
>NW_005871080.1:7340893-7342547 GCF_000147115.1 Myotis lucifugus
CCACTTGCCAGTGGGAGCAGGCCTAAGCTGCAGTCGGACATCCTTAGCGCTGCTGAGGAGGCAGGAGAGGCTCCCGCCACCACCGCTGTGCTGGCAGCCATCAGCCTTGCTTGTGGCTGAGCAGAGCTCCCCCTGTGGAATGCACTGACCACCAGGGGGCAGCTCCTACGTTGAGCATCTGCCCCCTGGTGGTGAGTGTGTGTCATAGTGACCAGTCATTCCCAGTCATTCTGTTATTAGGGTCAATTTGCATATTTCCCTTTTATTATATAGGATAGAGGCCTGGTGCATGGGTGGGGGCTGGCTGGTTTGCACTGAAAGGTGTCCTGGGTCAGGGTGGGGGTCCCGACTGGGGTGCCTGGCCAGCCTCGGTGAGGGGCTGATGGCTGTTTGCAGGCTGGCAAAGCCCCCCAGTGGGATCCTCACCGCATGGGGGTGTTGCCAGCCTGGGTGAGGGGCTGATGGCTGTTTTCAGGCTGGCCTCACCCCCTTCAGGGTGGAGGTCCCTGCTGGGGTGCCTAGGGCCCCTGGCAACCCAGGCTCCCAGGCCCTCCTTGAGTGGAGGCCATGGTGCCTGGAAGTAGGTATCTTGGATTTATTTATCTTCTATAATTGAAACTTTGTAGCCTTGAGCGGAACTCAGGGCTGACCAGGGAAGGCAGGAAGCTTGGTTTCCTCCATTGCCAGGGGCAATCCAAGCCTCCTGCTCACTCCAGCTCGGTGGCTGCCGCCATCTTAGTTGGGTTTTGCATATCTGCTCCTGATTGGCTTGTGGGTGGGGCTTGTGGGCGGGGCTTATGGGCGTGGCTTGTAGGTGTAGTGGAGGTACAGTAAATTTGAATGTTTCTCTTTTATTAGATTAGACTAGAGACCCGGTGCATGAATTCATGCATGGGTGGGTCCCTCGGCATGGCCGGTGATCGGGGCCATCCGGGGCCAGCTTGCTGGGTTGAGGGGCCGCAGGATATTGGCCAGCCATGGGAGGTTGGCTGTGGGAGCACATTGACCACCAAGGGGCAGCTGCTGCATTGAGCATCTGCCCCCTGGTGACAGTGCATGTCATAGCGAGAGGTTGACTGGTCATTTGGTCACATAGGCTTTTATATATATAGATTTGTCATTATATATCACTCCCCCAATGGACCTATAGTGTTTTACTTTGCAATTACATTAAGGATTACAAAATTAATCCTTGCTAAGTGAAATAAGTAAGTCATAGAAAGACAACATATTACTTCACTTATATGGAATGTAAAGAGCAAAATGTATGAACAAACAAAATTGAAACACAATCATAGATACAGAGAACAGACTGATGATTGCCAGAAGGGAGGTGGGGTTGAGGGACTAGTACAATAAGTACAAATTAGTAGTTACAGAATAGTCACCAGGATGTAAAATACAGCATAGGAAATATAGTAAATAATCCTATATAATAAAAGGCTAATAAGCAAATAGACCGAACGGCAGAACAACCAAACAACCATACAACCAAACAACTGGTCGCTATGACATGTGCTGATTCCACGAGCGTGTGCAGAACATGATAGGTGTTGGCCGCAGTGGATGTGAGCAGGTGAGCGGGGTGCCAGACCAAGGTGGGGCACCAGTGCTGTCATCGGGGCAAGCCTCTGGTGGTTACTAAAAATTCTTT
>NW_005871080.1:7342865-7401950 GCF_000147115.1 Myotis lucifugus
CAAGGCAGCCACCATGGTGGCAGGGGCTGAGCCCCTTGCACAAATTTCGTGCATCAGGCCTCTAGTATTATAATCACTGTGTATGTGGCCAGGTGGGTACTGGAAATATCAGGGGGGCACTTTCTGAAGTGTATGATTGCCTGACCACTGTGATATACACCTGAAATGAATACAAAATGATATTAAATTTAAACTTTAATTTCAAAATAGTCCCTGACAGGGGCATGTCCTGCTCATCTAACAGTTCTATGCCAATAGTGAGCACTCAGTAAATATTTATTGGGAAAACGGTTGAAAAGAATAAAACTTTTATAAATAAAGCCACCAATATCTTTTGTCTGTAAAAAATACAAAAAAAAAAGAAAGAAAGGGAAATGTAGTGAGTATTTATTACAATGTACGTGCCAGGTAAGCACTTTACATGATTATCTCATTTCATCTCATTGTTTATTGAATATAATTTACCTATCTTTACATTTCTAACATTCTAAATTACCTAGCACATTCAACATTAAGATGGCAAGGAAGGAATATATTTTATTTTCATTGACTTTCCACATTGCATAGTACTTTTCAAGTAATAACACTTTTATCATTCAGGGTACTTATTTAAGGTAAAAACTATCCATGCTTTGCTTTTGATGCCCCTGAAAATAGTGATGACATACATTAAGCAGTGGGGTGTGATATATGTTTAGTCTGATTAAATGATATGTCTCCCGGTGAAAATCCGGCTATCCTCAAATGTGGCTTCCTCTTTGATTTGTTTGATTATTAGGTGGTATCTATAAAAAATAAAATGTTTTCTATAATTCTAAATATTTGAGTAGATTTAATAATCAAGTAGTTAAAATTAAGGATTTAATTTTTTCTAGATACTTAGTACTCTATGAAAATATTGGAATGAAAATCATATTGAAACAATAGGCCCTAGCCGGTTTGGCTCAGTGGATAGAGCATCGGCCTGTGACCTGAAGGGTCCCTGATTTGATTCCCATCAAGGGCACATGCCTGAGTTGTGGGCTTAATCCCCAGTAGGGTGTGTGCAGGAGGCAGCTGATCGATGATTCTCTCATCATTGATGTTTCCATCTCTCTCTACCTCTCACTTCTTCTCTGAAATCAATAAAAATATATATTTAAATAAAAGAAATATAGGGGAGTATTCTTCACTGGTATTGTGGAATGAATAAGCTAGCCACACATCCCAATGTTATTTCTTTTCTTCACCCATCTTTATTGTGCTTACATTTCATGTACTCATTTTTTTTTGAATTTTCTGCATATTTACCAAATCTTTAATACTGATATCTACTAGGAATTTCTAAAATGAATTATACTTTTATCTTGCCCTCATATTTCATAGAAACAAATAGAAAAGTGAATGCATGGCAGGAAATTTAACAAGGCAGTAGGTGGTTCAGAATGAGATGTAGACATAGTACTAATAATATACTACTAAGGTAGTTTAGAGGAGAGATGAGTTTATAGGGAGAATAAGAGATTTCTGTAGCAGATAGATTATTCCTTTAGTTTTGTAAAAAGTGAAGAATTTAGAAAATGGAAAGTTGCAAAAAAAGAGAGAATAGGAAATAAAATTGACACAGACATGGGAAAGTCAACTATGCATGAGAGAGCAAGGAAAGGAGCTAACATTTATTAAATGCTATTGTTTGTAGGTGATATAATTGTTATTTCATTTTACCTTCACAATAGCCAAATAAAGGGGATCTTATTGTGCAAATTCTTATAAAAATTAAAATGAAAGGCAGCAAGAAAGTAAAGATGCCATTTTCTCTCTGAAACCTAAGTTCAGGTTTTGTTGTTGTTGTTGTTTTTTCCAGAACAGCACATCAATCGGCTAAAAGTAGTATAATCCAGCATGCGTGCTTGGATCATAGGGTGATGAGAGAGCTTTGTGTTAATTAAATGGAAGGTCTTATATGTCATTGGAAGAAATATTGGAATTATTCATGAGGTGATAGTGAGTCATTCATTTATATTTTCATTTAGACAACCAACATTTCTTGAAATCTTCATTTACAAGCGGTGTTCTAAGCCCTAGAGATAAATTTGTATACAAGACAGAAACTATTTTATAAACAACTATCCTGAAGACACAGGTTTCATATAGGATAAAAAGAGGGAAAATAACCTAAATTGTTCAGGATAGCTTATTATTTAACAGAAATTGCATTTATTTTATGGATTTATAATAGCAGACTATCATATGATCTCTTTAAACCAGACAAGATCTATTCTAGACTCATACTTAGACTAGGAAACTATATTATGTGTCCTCATACCTTTTTGCCCCTCTCCCCAATCCCCCTACACACAAAATCAGACAAAAAGAAATGATGACTACCTTTAAGACCTTCCTTAAATTACATACTTATCAACTCTATTCTGTATATTAATTTTGATTTTCTTCTCACTTTTTCTTTACATTTGGAAAGAATCAAATTTCTCATTAAAATATGTATTTGGCTCTGAGATTTTCAGACAGAAAACAACAAACTTAGCTATCATGTAGTGTAATATACTATATTTAGATAACTTGAATTGCTATATTGTGGTGATATTAGCATATTTGATGTGTGTGATGGTAACTATATGAAATATTTTAACAAATACCTGTTTTTGTCTTTGAATAGTACACATCTGTCTCCACGGGTCAACAGTGTGTTTCTGGCTCCAGAGTTAGCACTTTTTATCTGTTACTGAAACAAGTTTTCATAAATCTTTATTGTACATCAAAGAAGGTGCACATATTGAGTCAGAAACAGTTACCTTGATATTTTAGCTATTAAGGTATTTGTAACTTATCTCAAATTTAAAAATTTATATATATATATATATATATATATATATATATATATATATATGATTTCAGAGAGAAAGGGAGAGGGAAAGAGAGATAGAAATATCAATGATGAGAGAGAATCATCGATCCGCTGCCTCCTGCATGCCCCCAACTGGGGATAGAGCCCGAAACCCAGGCATGTGTCCTTGATCAGAATCGAACCTGAGACCCTTCCATCCACAGGCTGATTCTCCATCCACTGAACCAAACCCAGCCAGGACCCCAATTTAATATTCTCATGCAACTTTGAAAAACAAATATGGCAAAGAACTTTTCATTTGATGCCAAATAAATTCATATTTGGAGAAATAAAAATAGAATAAAAATGTTTGAGAAATATTCACTTTCGAGGTAGAACTCCTACCTTATAGAGCAGGTTAATTTTGTCTTTCTTTCCTGAAATCTTTCTTGCTGGTCACAGCTGGGGGTAGGGAGGTGCTACTGGCATCTAGTGCTTATAAACATTATGCAAATACAGGACAGTCCTCCACAACAAAGAATTTTCAGGTCCAAAATATCCATAGAGCCCATGTTGAGAAACCTTGCCTGAGAGGGTAGCAGGAAGTAAACCTGCCACCACTGCGGAGAAGCCAAGAGTGGAGAATGAGACAAGACACAAACCGCACTGCTTTGTAGAGTGAACAGTTACACAGCAGTTGCCCGGTAGTGCCCTTCATTTCATTGCCTGTGTGATTATAGAAATTGTTTAGTATCAGAAGATACATGTCTCACAGTTCGGCACTCTCAGGAAGGTCCACCAGGGACTGCTCCTCTCAACACCAACAGATAAGACTCAAAAATTAGCACAAGTCATAAGAAGAACTCACTTATCTCTATTGTTCATGAGGATTTTACATGTAATCAACTCCATGTTTCCTGTAAGGACTCTTAAATTCATAAGGGAAAACATACTTTTCATTTAAGTCATTTTTTTGCTATATAACCTGTAATATCCCTCTGACTCCAACATTCTCTTTGTCATCCCCTGAATCCCCTGGGCGTGGTCCTACTTCAGGGCATTTGCATGGGTTGTTCCTTGTGTCTGGACCACTGCTCTACCAGATGTTCCCATGCCTCTCTCCTTTACCTCACAGATGTCCTTGCTTACAGGCCACACCCTTAGTTAGTCCTTCCTGGTCACCCATCTAAAATTAGACATCTACACATATTCCATATTCTGGGCCTGAATCTTTATCCCATTTCTCTGGTTACTTTTTCTCTTTAGTACTTATCCCTAGGTATAATTTGCTTGCTTGTTGCCTGGCTATAAGAACGTAAGCTTCAAGATTTCAGAGGTTTTTGTTTGTTTCATTCACTGACAGATCTTTACGGCCTAGAACAGCACCTGGCATACAGC
Source organism: Myotis lucifugus (assembly GCF_000147115.1). Classification (NCBI taxonomy): domain Eukaryota; kingdom Metazoa; phylum Chordata; class Mammalia; order Chiroptera; family Vespertilionidae; genus Myotis; species Myotis lucifugus. The sequence continues at coordinate 7,347,088 of NW_005871080.1, forward strand.
AGCTGTACAACTACTACTCACTGAATGAACGGGTCCTTTCATTTGGCTGCCATTACTTTAAAAAAGTAATTAAAACTGATAAAACAGAGATAAGATTGACTGAAGCATGATTCTTTTTGTTCTAAAATAAGAAACAAGATCAATCATTACTATTATTTGATTATCTGAAGTTATATTGGTATTTACTGAATTTATTCTTATAATTGGCTTCCCTGGTGAACTTTCAGGAATCTTGTAAATGTTTCCATATTCTCATGATTCATTTGAACTTCTACAACATTTTTAATTAAAAAAATAATTACGATTTTTAGTTAACACTCCCAAGACATTCCTGCCTTTATACACTTTCCCAGGCACTCTAAATCAACATCTCATTTTCTTGCACAGCTTCAAATTATGTTTTTTGGTTTTTGTGTGGATTTTTTTTTTGCATAATTGGGTACCTATCTTGAATGGTTTTATACTGAATACTTATTTAGATTATTTGTTCTGCACTAATTATCTTTATGGTTTTTCTGTGAAATTGTGAAGATTCATTTAGCTTACTGCAACAAAACAGTTAGAAACCATAGCATTAATATCGATATTTCAGCTATCTTCCTTTTTCCTACAGATTGTGTTATATGCTTTACTACATTTTTAAAAATTAATTTGAACTACTTTTATTTAGTCTAGTAGAAAAATTTAAAAATAATAGAGAATTTCTATATAGTCCCCACTCTATTTTCCATAATAATAACATCTTATTTTACAATATCACAGTAACTGAAACCATACAATTAATATTGATTCAATACTATTAACTAAAGAACTTTCTCAAATTTTAGCATTTTTTCATAACGAATTTAATAGTTTTGTCTTCACAGTCTCATGTATCTTCTTATAATAATGCCTCAGTTTTTCCTTACATTTGATTTAATATTTGACTTCCCTTCATATACACATTTGTTGAATCTCTACATTGTCAGCCATCACATATATTTTAGTAAGAAAATAAGGCTATAGTTTATTGAGAATAATAAATTTTTATTAGAAAGTTGGTGAAGAAAGCATCCTTAGCTTCATGATCTTATCGATTTCCAGTCCCTTTCCCCCTTCTATGTCCCACTCTTTCCTTGGGTCATTACTTATATTAATTTTCCTTGACTCTTACTACTGATTATGATTTTCCATTTACAGTTCTAGAGATCAAACTTTAACATAAATAGATAGGTACATTGGAACATGAGTCAAATTTCCAGGCATATTGTATTGACTACTGACTAAATGTGGGTCCTTGTGAATCACTTTATCTTTCTGCATCTTCATTTCATTATTTGTAGAATGTAGACATTAGACTATAGGATTCTTTAGCTTCCTTTTATTTCTCAAATACTGACTTTGTAGGTAGGTTTCTGCCTAGTTTTATTATTATATGTCCCCCTGGCTTACTGCTTTAGTTTGTAAGGCTACCAGTGGACCAAGAAGTGTTGTGACTGCATTCTCCTCAATCTCTATAGAAGGGTTTATTGAATTAAATTACTTATTAAGGACTTGAGTTGCTTTATTACATTTACCCATCACCCACACATGCATTTAAACTATCATTTTCTTTCTGGGTATGAATGTGAAACTAAAACAAGTATACTTGTTTAATGTAGGACAGGAAGGTAAGCTCTAGCAGGATGGTCACATGAAATAGTACATTGTTCTTTGTCATGGTAATGATAAAATAATGAAGATTTATAGCCTCTGGCTTTTAAGCTCAACTTGAAATTTAATGATCAGTATATTTCACTAAACATGATGCGTAAGCAAAGTATGTGTTGCAACCTTGTTTAAAATGTTCAGTGAAAACTATCAATTGAAGTGATGCAACTGTTTGAATGTTTAAATGATCAAGTGCAAAATATGAGACATATTAGAACACATAACAATAAAAAGTGATTTCTAATAGAGTTGCCTTTCATCTAATATGAAAGAGACTGAGTAATTTAGTATTAAAGCAACACGTTCCAAAGCATTGTGTTTCAATAAATTCTAACCTACTTCATAGGACTTAAAAGGAATATGCAAGAATAGCTGCTGTGATATTTTGCCTTCAGAAGTTTAAGCAATTGTTGCTCTGTTATCTCTTAGCAAGTAGGCAGAGATGGGTAGCACAAGGGCATTAATGGAAATTACTTTCTTTCCCCCCCACTCACAATGAGGATTCATCTTTTATACTTTTTTCATGAGTTGGTTAGACAGATGTGGCCACAAGAGGATACAGAGGAAGGCTCAGGAAACAAAGCTTATTATATTCACAGGTCCTAGAAATGGAAGGCACAGCGTACTACACAGGACCATGTGGGAAGACACCGGGTTGGTCAGGAAGCAGAAGACAAAAGTGAAGGGAAAGCATTAGGCCATGGTCTTTATTAAAATCTCTGAGGAGAAGGCAAGGCAGGGCAGGATAAATAGGTTAGGTCTGGCTAATTTGAATAATTTATTGGGCTTTAAACTCTAGCCCAGTGGCCAGGTATCAGGTCACTGGTTATCTGATACCTGGATCTGGGATAATTTATGCAGGGGGGTATTGTTTCCTGGGTACAGGGAGTGGATGGAGGAGGTAGGGCTCTGGATTGGTTAGTTTACAAATCAAAGGCATGTTCCTGGCTGGGCCCTTTGCTATCCTTAAGAATTGGCTGTTTCCAGGAGGGGCAGTCTCCCGGACTCCAAACCCCACCCCTCATGGAAAGGTTTTTTAGAAAGATGTCAAAACATCATAACATACAGAAAATAAAAATATTTAAAATATTTATAGCACAACTCTATATAAAAAATTTGTAATGGATTATTATAAAATGAGCTATATACTCATGGCATATCTGTAGGAGGTTTCTTAAATTGAAAGCTATTCTGCCTTCCATAGTACATATGTTGCAGTGTTCATTGAAAAGAATGAATATGATGCCTGTGTAGCTCAGTGGTTGAGCGTCAACCTATGAACCAGGAGGTCATAGTTCAATTCCCATGTCAGGGCACATCCCTGGGTTGCAGGCTCTATCTTCAATGTGGGGCATGCAGGAGGCAGTCAATCAATGATTCTCTCTCATCATTGTTTTTATCTCTCTCTCCCTCTCTCTTCCTCTCCAAAATCAATCTATAATAATAAAAGGGTAATATGCAAATTGACCCTAACAGCAGAACGACTGGGAATGACTGGTCACTATGACACACACTGACCACCAAGGGGCAGATGCTCAATGCAGGAGCTGCCCCTGGTGGTCAGTGCGCTCCCACAGGGGGAGCTCTGCTCAGCAACAAGCAAGGCTGATGGCTGCCAGCACAGCGGTGGTGGTGGGAGCCTCTCCTGCCTCCTCAGCAGCGCTAAGGATGTCCAACTGCAGCTTAGGCCTGCTTCCTGCTGGCAAGTGGACATCCCCCAAGGGCTCCCGGGCTGCCAGAGGGATGTCTGACTTCCAGCTGATCGTGCCTAAGCCAGCAGGTGGACATCCCCTGAGGGGTCCCAGACTGTGACAGGGCACAGGCCGGGCTGAGGGAGGGACCCCCAAGTGCACAAATTTTTGTGCACCGGGCTTCTGGTCTATAATAATAAAAGCATAATATGCAAATCGACTTAAACGACCGAACAGCAGAACTACCATCCAGACTGCCACGCTATGACCCGCATTGGCGCCAGGCCAGCCAAGGCGGGTGTGATGCAATTGGTTGGAGGGCCCTGCCATCATCCCACAATCACTCACAGAGGGAGGTCCAGGCCACCGGCCAGCGACTCTGTGGTGGGTGTGCAGGGCCAGCCAGTGATCACCCTGCAAAGGGAGGCCCAGGCCAGCCAAGTGATTGCACCCCAGAGGGAGGGGCAGCACCGCACAGATGGCAAGCAGTGGCAGCGGCAGGGGTGGGGCCAGCAGCCGGCAGCTGGGAAAAGAAAGCCCCTATAGGCCCTGATCACCAGACAGGCCTAGGGACCCTACCTGAGGAGTCCTGGATTACAAGAGGATGCAGGCTGGGCTGAGGGACACCCCTCCAGTGCACGAATTTTGGTGCACTGGGCCTCTAGAAAAAATATATTTTAAAAAAGGAAAGAATGAATGTGAGCGTTTATCTCTACTGCCCAGAGCATTCAGCAAAATCATTTTCAGATTACAGGAGTGGTGATGGTGTATTATTCAGGATTCCCAGGAAAACAGGACCAATAGGGTGTGTACAGAGAGAGAGAGGCAGATATATATTTTCTAGAATTGGCTCACACAAGTGTGGAGAATGGGAAGTCCACCTGTAGGTGATAGACCCAGGGAAATGCTGATATTGCAGCTGAAATTTAAAGGCAGTCCAGAAGCCAAATTCCCTCTTCCCTGGGGAACCTCAGTCTGTTTTCTTTTAATGCTTCCAACTGATTGAATGAGACCAACCCTGATTATGGAAAGAAATCTGCTGTATTCAAAGTATACTGATTTAAATGTTAAATCATCTAAAATACCTTCCTAGCAATATCCAGACTGATGCTTAACCAAATATCTGTGTGCTGTGCCCTGGCCAAATTGACTCATAAAACTAACCATCACACATGACTCACTGAACAACGTGCTTTAAGGTGTGGTACTATAAATCAGTAGTGAATAACAATGAGAGCAATAGCCTGAACCCAGAAAGGATTATAATTTAAGGTCATATTTGCACACTAACTTGTTCATTCTATATATCTTCATTTATTAAAGAGTAGCAAATTATGTCTTTTCAGGACCTTTCCTGGGGTGACAATTCTTCATGGATTCCTCACATTTTTGCATGTTTTAAAGTGAGCCACTTAGTGCCTTTTATTTAGAAGTGTCTTTACAAGGATGTTAGTATAGAAAAGAGCCTTGGAAGAAGAGCTGGAGTGTCCCTCCAGTGCAAAGGGCAGGGCACTTATTGCCTATGATAAAATACTAAAGGCTTGGTGCACGGATTTGTGCACCAGTGGGGTCCCTCAGCCTGGCCTGTGCCCTCTCGCAAACCGGCAGTCCAATACCCCACAAGGGATGTAGTAGTGTGCAAAGTGGTAGGTGGCCTAGGAAAAGCCCAAGCCCAGGCTGGGCACCACACTGCTTCTGCTCATCCCTGTCCCGCTGCACCTACTGCTGCTGCAGCTCAGTAGGATCGTTGAGCGGCAGTCCCGCTGATGGGAGTGCACTGATCACCAGGGGGCAGCTCCTGCGTTGAGCATCTGCCCCCTGGTGGTCAGTGTGCATAATGTCGACTGGTCATTCGGTTGCTTAAGCGTGTATGTATATATATATCCTAAATTCAGAATTCTGCTCTAATGCCGTGCTCTTTGTGAAGGCATCCATAGGGGTCCGTTCCACTCACTTCCCTGGGACTTTGGAATAAAGGAAAATGAACACCAATCTGCTGATAACTACTGGGCTTGCTGGGCCATGAGTAATACAATCCTTTATACCTGATCTACAAGTCTTGCATCATTTATAATCATCCTTGAAACCATAATGGGCTAACTTGTTGGCTTAAAAGTAGGGTAAAATTTATTTCTTAGCAGTTCTTGAAACCTTTTATTTTGATTATGAGATTATTTTACTGGTGACTATAATGCATGCTGTGGCACTCTCTTTACTCTTAATATGCTCATCACTGCATCAAAGATGAAATGTTATAGACAATCTGCATTACCCTTCCCCCAAATTGAAACTGACCATTTGCTTTTGATAATAGAAGAAAACCACTCTTCATATATTGGTTTCATATATTTTGTTTTCATATATTTTGCTCATCTGAAAAATAAGACGTACTTTACATATCTCTTTAATTATAGCAGCAAAGTGTTTTGTTCTGATTGAGAGTAGCTTGTGTATTCCCCTTCCTTGGCCTAATAACTGAACTGAGAAGGGACTTGGAATGAGAATGAGGATGACAACATTAGTCTCAGCTGGCCTTTGGGGACAGATGATAACGGAAACTTCAGTGTGACCAAAGACTTCTGTAACCTCATGAGATAAAAAATTCAGCGGGCAAATTTTACTGCCACACTACTAATTAAATCAGTTTAATTCATTCATGTCATATACTTAAGAGCGGATGCCTCAGTCCATATTGAAATGCACAAAGAGAATCTGTATTAATTGAACTACACGAATTTGAGGCAGGAGAGCTGTCCACGTGCTGACTCTGAGGCAAGCTACTGCATCCCTGGCCTGAGGCATATCTACATGCACACTGCACATGCAGTTATTTAAGGCCTGTGCCCACACCCTACACTCCTGCAGCCACTTTTCCAATACTTGATTCCAACACAGAAACATAATATTCATACTAAGAATAGAAAAACGTGGGTACCTAAGAAAAATGCTGGCACTGTGCTTTTATCATGAAAATTGTGGGGTATGATTTCCAATTAATTCCTTATTATGTTAATTAAATTCTACTGTAAAGCATCAAGACATGGATTACTCTGGATATACAGCTTATGCACCTTAATACTGAGACCACTGCTCACAGCCTTTTTGTTAATTTTTTAAAAAAATCTTAGATCCATTTTTAAAAGTGGAAGATTGTATTTTTAATATATAAAACTTTAATTCCCTTATTTTCTGTAAATATGTAGTATCAAAAAAGTCAGACCTATAATGATGTTTTAGTTTTAGAAAAAGGCTTTTCTCCACTTTTTTTAAAGTGCTTATTTTCTAATCCAAGTTATTAAATTAATTTAAATTACTTTTTCTGTCTTATTTATTAGTTTTAAGTCTTTAAATAAATAAATTATATATGTTTGATTTAAATGTTTAAATAATTCTTATTTATTTTTAAAATAATTACATAATTATTCTTTTTAATTTATATCTATTTTATTATTATATCTTATTCATCCTTATTTCCTTAGTGGTAGCTATCAATTGTAGGAAATAACATTGGTACCTTTGATAATTTTTCACTTAAGTATAGTTTTTGATGAGATGTATGTTTTAAAACATTCATTTATATATTATGTCTGTTTGTAAAAGTTATTTTTATAGAATAATGTTTAAAAGGAATATTTTTAATAATTTGAGCCAAAATAATATACTTATCTTAAGTATTTATAGACTACATGAAAAAGTCTTTTTTTAATATGAATTATATGATGTCATTTTTTTCACTTAGAATGAAATGTATATACATATAACCTAAAAAAAGAAAAATACAAGAAAGCATTATCTACTAGAATTTTTCTTTTAAAAAAAAAGTAAAAACATGTTGAGAGTCCTTGCCCATTGATAAATGAAAATGGATATTTGCTATTAGTTATGTAATAGTAATAATAATAATAATAACAGCAACATAGGTGCAAATGTTGAATTTGGAATGTAGAATACTTGAACTCTACCCAACGGTATCAAAAAAAATCTGTTTTTAGTAACTTTTTTTTTATCAAACAACTTTCTTGCCTTTGAATATGCATGTGTTTCTTTGGGCTAGCAAATAGTATCTATGTTGTTCACAGACATTGTCTGAAACCATATGTCCTGATCACCATGTTGAAGGATGTTGGTCATAGAGTTTGCAATAGTCAATCTCAGGCAGGCCCCAAGCAAACCCACTTGAATAAAATATCAAATGTACATAAAACCGATACTCTATGTGTCTTAGCATTCCATCTAAGTTATAGATTAATTAAAGGATTATACATATGATATGGAGGCAGACTACTTCCTTTACCAATGTATTATTTGTTGAGAAAAGCATTCACTGATTGTTCAGGCTTTGTCCTATAAGTATAAGAAAGAAATTTCTTCTGTTCTATGTTAACCATAGCCTGAAAAGATACTCAGTTTCCACATACACTCTTTTAGGAGTTTCTTTAAAATTTGTATTCATCTACATTCTTCCCAGAACAGAAAAAAAAGCAAACAAAACAGACATAAAAATAGCAACATTAGAAAATATACTAGGCTAATTGCTTCACTGCTATTTTACCAGATTAGATAGGTAGCTAAAGGGAAGATTATTCTAATAATGATATAATTGCAACTTTATATAATATTTATTACGAGAAACCTATTTTAATAATTTCACATATATTAATTTATTTAATCCTCAAAACAGTACTATTAATTTTGGAATGTAGAATACTTGAGCTCTACCCAAAGGTATCGAAGAAGTCTACTCTAAGCAAGTTTCTCTTTATCAAATGCCTTTCTTGTATTTGAATAGTCATGTATTTCCTTGGCCTAGTAACAAAACATTACACCCATTTTAAATATCAGGAAGTTGAAGAATGAAAGGCTAAGGAACTCTCTCAGTTAGATAAATAGTGTAGTGAGTGGCAGAACCTGGGCTGTGTGATCCCAGAACTTGGATTCTAACTAATACTTTATCCTGTTCAAACACTTGTTTTTCAAAGATAACTCAAACAACCCAATTAAGGCACAATCCACTCAGATTCTACTTTTTAGAATTCAATGCAATCCCACTCTTACTATTTATTCACAACTGACTCTGGATATCCAATTTCTAGTTAAAGTTAGTCACTAGTCAAAATTCCAGAAAATAGTATTGAATAATCATTAAAAAAAAACATAAAGTATATTTCTATCAAGTAGCACTCAGAAGGAAAAGATCCAGGATTTATATCAAATATTTTACCTGATAAATTAATAAAAACTAACATATATTGAGATTTTACAATATTCCAGACAGGATGCTGTTTTACATGCAGTAGCTAATTTACACTTTGTTATCACACTACAGCATAGGTGCTAATGGATAATTTAAGAATCCTCACTTTACAAATGGATAATTTAAGAATCAAAGTGACTAAGTTGCTTACCCAAGTGTCAGAAACAAAATTTCAATCCAGATAATATTGAAACTGCTTAATATGAAAAAAATGTAACAGTCTCAAGTCAGAAGTCAAAAGGAAATATTTTAAAAATAAGAAGGTTATTGAGGAAGGAAGTTTCCATGCTGGAGCATAATTCAAATGTAGTACAATTTTTGAAAACCAACTAACATGATAAAAATCAGCCACAGACTATGTCAAATAGAAAAAACAAAACAACAACAAAAAGAAACCAACTACTATATCTTTCCATTATGCCATAGTGCTCAAAAAATTGTCTATAAAGTAAAGATAAAATTAAACTTTTTAAAAGCATAGACATAATTAACCTGTGGAAATTACTCATACTGGATGGTAATGAAGAAGATAGCTTAGTGAAATTGAGAACATATCTGATTCACTATAATGAGATTTTCAGTTAGATCAGATCACATGTTGTATTAGTCATTTTGAGTCAGGGCACATACTGATTAGCAGGAAAGGTTACAAAAGAAAATTTTCTTTTTTTTACAAGGTCAGAAGGATTGTGCAATTAAAGAATATTATGATAGTGCCTAGCCAGCATGGCTCAATGATTGAGCATCGACCTATGAACCCAGGGGTATGATTTGATTCCAAATCAGGGCACATGCCTGGATTGCAGCTCCATCCCCAATGTGGGGCATGCTGGAGGCAGCTGATCAACAATTCTCTCTCATCACTGATGTTTATATCTCTCACTCTCTCTTCCCCTCTAAAATATATAATATATAAAATATTTTTTAAAAAGAATATCAAATCTGTATTACATCTGCATATGAGGCAATACATGCCATATAGTGTGCGAATGCACAGCTCTGTCTCCAATGTACTACCTCTTGCTTTGTCCAGTAAGTTGCAGTTCCTTATCTCATATGCAGGAAGAAGAGGCTTCCCTGGTTTTGAAAGAAAAGAAGGACTTCACAGTAATTTCTCATGCAATAGGCAGTGGTTCTCAACCTTCCTAATGCCGCGACCCTTTAATACAGTTCCTCATGTCGTGGTGACCCCCAATTTCATTGTTACAAATTGAACATAATTAAAGCATAGTGATTAATCACAAAAACAATATGTAATTATATATGTGTTTTCCGATGGTCTTAGACGACCCCTGTGAAAGGGTCGTTCGACCCCCAAAGGGGTCGCGACCCACAGGTTGAGAACCGCTGCTCTAGAGGAATGGAACTACGATTACTGTGCTGTAGAGAGTTTGGAGGGTAGTTTACAAAATGGCAAAAAGTGAGGACAGGACCCACCATAGGAGCAGTGCATTTTTAAAGATCTCTACATTGGAGATGATCTGACTTGGAATTTTACCTCAGTTCTACACCTCTTATGTGATAATAGATTATAAACCTTCACTTTCAGAGTTTCCCTTTCTGTGAAGTGTATGAATTAGGTGAATTTGTAAGATTATATATTTATAACATTACTTTGGGTTATTGCTGCCTATATCTTATAGAAGCTGCAATGGTGTTCTTTAATAGACGTATAGATACATGGAACAAATTGTCTGGTACCCGAGGGAAGGTGGGTGGGAGGGGACTGGATAATGAAGGTGAAAGGATTAGCTAAAGAACATATACTCATACTCCATGAACATGGACTGTAATTTGGTGAAGACCAAGGGAAGAGGTGGGCAAAGGGGGCCACTGCAATATTGTCAGCATCAAACAATTTTAAAAAAATAAATGTAAAGAACATACAATTTTAAAAAAGGCACAATGGCATTCAAAATAAAATTGAACAATGTTCTATGGAATGATAACATCTGCACAAATCACATTATGAAGAAATCATTTCTTTTTTAATTAAACTTTTTATGAAGCAGAACATAAGCAGTGGACACTATTGAGAAATGTGTTCCTTTCTGGTTCTTGCTGTTTGCAGACCTGGACAATGTGGAGGGCATTGCTGTGGACTGGATCGGACACAACCTTTACTGGACAAACGATGGCTCCAGGAAGACCATCAACGTGGCCCGGCTGGAGAAGGCCGCTCAGAGTCGGAAGACCCTTCTGGAGGGAGAGATGTCCCACCCCAGAGGGATTGTGGTGGATCCTGTTAATGGGTACGAGATCTTTATTAGCTTTATGTAAGGAAATTATATCAAATACATTTGTTTTGTTTTTTTAAGTTCACATGTGAATTCACACATGAATGGTCTGATTGGAAAAAGTTACTTATTTAGTGATTTGCTCCCCTAGAGAATGTGCTAAATAAATATGTCAAAAATACATTGAACTGAAAGAAACAGATCATTTGTAGGAAGGATATATTTACTTGATTTATTCAGACAAGCACCATAATTCTCCATTTTAGACAGCCTGACACCAAGATAAATAATCAGAGAATCAAGCAATTTAACTTTTTAAAGGCTATTGAAATGTAATGTATTCAAAAATAGCCAAGTTTTGTGTACACTTGATGTGTGGGCCAGTCATTTTGTTAAATGGGTCACTATGCTCCTGTTCTGCAGTCCTCATAACAATCCTTTGAAATAGTTGCTAACCTCATCCTTGTTTTACAAAGGAGAAATTGGTAACTGATCTTCAAAAGACTGTTTAATTATTGAGAGATTGGGTAGATTTAAACCCCAGCCGCTTGTCTCCAAGACTTTACTCATAGCCACTATACTCTGCTACTTTTTTAATAGTCTAGATTGGTAATCATATAATTTTTAGACATAACCATAGTTTCCATACCGTGACATCATTTTACAGTGTGCACTATTTGTTTTAGCGTGGAATATTTTGTGCAATTCCTGGGAATATATTCCCCTTTGATGTTTTTTCAGAGTTATTACCTGAATATAATAGTGAGCATATAGAAATATCGGAGAAATGTGAAAATTCCTAACAGAATCTCAGAATTAATTGAGTAGATTGCATATTTTACAGGTACAACTGTTACATGTGGTTTTTTACCCCTCCATGGCTTACATTTCACTATTTCAAAACAGCATCACCAAAGAAATATTTTTCATATCTTAGGACAAACATACAAAACAGACTTAATTAAAGAGGAAGCATATGACTCCCTTATAGGCTGAGGTCACCTTCTCTAGAATTATTTGTCTGGAGTACAGCTGCAAATAGAGTCCGGGTGCTTCCTCTGAGGCTGACACCCAAGCAGTGAATGAATTCATTGTATGTGTTTCGGGAAGACATAATTATAAAGTAATATCAGTGATTGTATGGATAGATTCTGTAATTATCTACTCTATTCCTGGGCTTTTAAACCAAGTCATCTATCTGACCTTTAAACCAAGCCAATATTAATTTTAAGAGAAAAATATTTATTCCACACTGTCTAATTCTACTTGAAGCAAGATGTTTTAAATGTGCCTTAAAACAGCATCTTCTTTCTCGGTATTCTGTTAGAGAAAAAATATATTTTGATAGAGTGAAAGGGCCTTTGTGATGCTCAGGAAGATGATGCAAACATGGAGGTCATAGAATCATATGATTAGGGAGGACATTTAGAAGCCACTAGTTCCATCTCTCTCTTCAAATTTAGGAATCTCTTTCAACACTTCCCTAATAGGCAGACATTCAACTTTATGTGAAACCTATAGCATCTACATAGTTTGTAGTATTTGGGGGAAATTCTGATTGATATGTTTTTCTTTTATTTAAGGAAGTATCTTTATCCCCTGTGATTATTGCCTTATAACTGACCCTCTATTTGCCTCTAGTGTTACAAAGAATGACTCTAATACCTTTTTCATTCTATGGATTTTCAAATAGACTACTACTCTTATGCACCAACCTGTAAAACAGACACATATGTGCATATATACATGTGTGTGTATGTATATATTTTCCCTAGAAATATACTATGCCCAGCGCTTTGTACCAGGTATATAATGGTTAATAAAATAGGCATAGTCTTAACCTTATGAAGCATCTTGTGTTACCTGCAAGGTGAGGGAGAGGAGATAGACCAAAGTGATGGAGGAAGGCAAAAAGGTGTAGACTAAGGGTAGAAGCCTGTTAAATAGGTTTGCTGAAAGGCCTCTTTAAGGAGCCATCAGGTAATCTGAGACTTCATTGCAGAGAAGGAATCAGCCATGGACAGTGAGGAAAAGAGTGTTCCAGATAAAGAAAGTGGTACATTTGAGGATATTAAGGTGGACAAGGATTGAGTGTCAGAGAAACTGAAGTGAAAACAGCGGGGTTGGATTGCAGATAGCAAGGGGGAAGGTGACGCAGGTGCAATTGAAAAGGACAGTGGGCCCTTGCCCACCAGGATGAGAGCTTTGTACTTTGTCTTCAGTGTTAAAATAGGAAATTAATATAATCATCTTTATATTAAAAACACTAATTTCACTATTCTGTGAAGAATGGATGGAAGACATAGAAATTTGAAATGTAACTATACCAGTTTAATTATCCAAATAGTTTGTTTGACCCTAATACAATTTTTAAAATGAAGAAGAAACTTTAGCTCAGAAAACTGCATTTAAAATAACACAGTGTATCTTTAAGCAAAACTTCAGGAAAAAAATGATTTACTTACATTGTTTCTACCATAATATCTTTTTGCAGCTGTATACAGAAGAAGAAAATCTGTGATTGCCTGTTAACAAAATTACTCTGTCAGAGGTGTTTTATCAAAAGCTTCATAACCAATTATAGAGTCAGTTAAGGATTCATTTATTTTTCATTAAAGTATATTTTTGATTACCATATAGATCAATATAAATTATTAAGACAATAATTGTCCTGAAGGAGTTTATAATCTGGTGTGCTTATGTGTATACACACACACACACACACACACACACACACACAGACACATACACACAATTACCTATTAAATAAAACAAAGATATACATGATCCTCAGAAATTACTGAGGTTTTTAATACAGAATTGAGTGTTATTGGATGAACAGGAGTCCAAGATTAACAAAATTGTCCCAAGGGCTTGGGCTGTGCAGTCACAAGGTTAGTCACTGCTCTGAAGGGACAGTACAGCTAACTGAGAGGAAAGGAAGTCAGCAGCAGTTCTGAGGTGAGATGACCTCATTAAAGCTGCGGCAGGTGGAATGTGAAGGAACAGAGTAGGAGATGAGGCTAGACATAAGCAGAAATCTTCAATGTTGTGATTAAAAGTTTGAATTTATTTTGCTGACAATAGAGTAATTGGAAGGTTTGAAGATAAAAGCCATACCTTTCAATTCATGATTTAGGAAGACAAGTGACAGGTATATGAGAAGCAACCCATTAGGCGTTCCCTTTGAAAAGGGATGAAAGACAGACTGTAGCATGTGTAATAGGAACAGAAAAGTGGGGACAGACAGGAGAGACTGAAAGGATTAGATTGCAGGCCTAATTAGATTGTTGAAATGGGGATAAAGTGGGAGGAGGAGTCAATTAGGTTGGCATTGTTCCCCGGCTGATCATTGCAGATGAACTCCCTTATCCTAATAATTTCACATTTCATAATGTATATCACTAACTTAGAAACCTACATTTCCAGTTCTCACTTCTCAAACTATCATCCATACGACTGTGTCCAAAGCTCAGTTCATGTTTCCCCCCAAAGAGGATCTTGTGCAGCCATATTTCAACTAATAGTATAACACTCTCTGGTTAACAGCTAGATACCATATCAGCAACAAAATCAATTTTTTTCAATAAAATTTGTTTTACTTCCATTTCAAAGAAACTCGTAGGATTAAGATATTTCTAGGATTGACCATCAGATAATACAATTTAATTTAGAGACATGGTTAATATCAGCAAAGCCAAATTAGTATTACAAGCACACATATAAATAAGAAAAAAATCCCTGCCTTTAATTATTTTTATCTTTTTTGGAATGATCAGCTATGCAGCACCATTAAATGCAATTCAAGAAATAAATGCAATAGATAATAAAACTAAAAGATGTCACAAGAAACAAAGGAAAGAGTCTGTTTTGACAGAAAGGCTAGGAATAAACTTCACCAAAAACTTTCATTTGAACAGGCCTTGAAAATTAGAGGTACATTTTTTTCTTGCTGTACTAACAGAAGGCCAGCTTAACATTATTTTGATTTGATGGCTACCCCAAGTTCCACCTATAACAATATTTATATTTGTTATTTTATAGGTTATGTTTTCTATTTTCTGCATTTAAGAACCCTCACATTTGATGGTGATTATAAGGCTTTTACTATATAATTTTAAATCAGATAATGAAATAGGTAGATGATGATAGCATATATAGTCTCTATCAAATTAGCATCACTTATTTAAATGTTTTTCTTTTATTTTGCTTGAAAATAATCTTAGTAACATATCTTATCACAAAAATATTTCTTCAAATATAAAACAATACAAAGTATGTTTAGAATATCTGTTATCATGCTTCATTTTTCTTTATTTATCTGTACATATATAGGTGTACACATGCATGTGCAATTTGGGTTAGAGACACACACACACACACAAAAGTGTTACTATGTTCAAAAGAAAAGCTAGAGGGAAAGATAAATGCAATTTTAACAAGTTATAAATTAGCAACAAGAAAAATAGAGCATTGATTAACTGTATTTAAGATTTTATGAAAATATCAATAGGGAGACAAAAGTTGCACATTTTCCTTTCACAGAGTTGCTTTAAAATGTTGAAGTTGAATAGTTATACCTAACTATATAGGATTATAGCAAACAGTATGACCCTTTTGTTTATTCCTAATTTGCTCCAATAATAAAACCACTCAAAAAACACACAGGATATAAAATAAATATTGCCATGTTTATTTCTAGGATCAGAATGTATTTTGACTCAATAAAATTCACTAATCTTAATATACTTCCTCAGGTCTAAAAAGGCATATCCACATAATTATAAAGTTAAGAAAAGTTTTAAAAGCTTCATGGGCGAAACGTTTGGATGGTGTGTTTCAGCCTAAACTGTCCCAAATCTGCCTGTTTAGATCACTGTAGGATTATTCGTCATGGATACAGATGTTTACCAGCTTACTTCAGAAATTCTTCAGGGTCTACAGAATGTGAGAGGTAGAGAATCTAATAAGGGTCTTCCTAGGGTAAGCAGCTTAGGAGAGCTTTGGCCCTTCACAAACTTGTTTATGAGGTGACTGAATTAAAGCCTACACTTTAATAACTCAAGCACTTTCGCACGACCCTAAAACAGCATGGGTGGAGGGGTCTAACCTTATTCATGAGGGAATGGCAGCATTCCCTCTCCCACTGTTGTAGCTGACACAGAATGATTTGTTCTTCAAGGAGGAAGCTTTTGTTTGAGATAGAAATTAAATCTCAGAATCTTAAGGTCAGTCAACCTGCTGTTATTAAACTTATGTGCAGCTCAATCATCTTCTGTGGGTTTTGGGGTAATAATAAGCAGCCATAAAGACCAGGTAATTTGCATCAGGAAGACAAATTAGACCTGGCCAAACAATCGCAGTATGATTGTGCCTTTTAGTTCAAAGACAGTCCTATTGCCTGTCTTGAAAACTAATAATTCATCTGAGATTAAATAAAGTCTGCGGTAGATCATTAACTATATAAGGAGTTTTCATGCCAGTCAACGGGCTTTTTAATTACATAGTTGATTATATGTTTTATAAAATGAACACCATTTAAAAATAGTTAGTAATGCCTCACAAACCATTTCCCAAACTTTCTATCAGCACCAAATAAAATCAATATCTGGCATTTACTGTTAGCTTAATCACTGAGACCAGTAAGTGTGGTAGAGTGTTTTCTGTAACGTGTCCAAAAGATGGGCTCCACTGAACACATCCTTACTTCCCTGGGTACTTCCCAGCCGCCTGCTCCCTTTGACAGGTATGCATTTAAGTGGGAGAAAAATCAGAATGTAATTAGATTTTATGGAGGTGCCCAGTTTGCGGAAGTGACCCTCTGTAGAGAGGCTGGTTTAAATAACGTGTACGCTCTTGTTTGTAATGTCCTAGTTGGATGTATTGGACAGACTGGGAGGAAGATGAGATAGACGACAGCGTGGGAAGGATCGAGAAGGCCTGGATGGACGGCTTCAATCGGCAGATTTTTGTGACTTCAAAGATGCTGTGGCCAAACGGTTTAACTCTGGACTTTCACACCAGCACCTTATACTGGTGTGATGCCTATTATGACCATATTGAAAAGGTGTTTTTGAATGGAACTCACAGGAAGGTAAAAGACAAATGCTGCTGGTTTTAATCCGCAGGCTTCTGCGTTTTCACAGAGCCTTGTGGTGCTGTGTTAAAAATGCTTTCAAGTTTATTTTTACCGCTCCGAGGTGGCTGCCAGCAGTCTCGGTGGGGTGGCTGGAGGAGGCTGAGCGGCGCGCTGCAGCTGGCATTTGCCTCTGGGAGAGCAGGCCCGCTCACCGGGGTGTGCCAGGATTTGTGAGTTTTTTCAAAGAAGCTCTCAGGGTATCAGAGCTGCTTTAAAAGGCAGCAATTCTACATTCTTGATGAGTTTGCTCTGACCAAGCAACCCTACTCTATTCAAATATCTTCAAATTTTGCCCCTGAAATTTAGCCTATAGATTATGAAAACTTAATTATAATGCATTTCCTTTAAAATAAAGGACTTCATGCCATTGAAATGGAAACACAAGAATAAACTGAGCTTCAAGCTTGTTGGTATGAATAGATATAAACTTCCTCTTGCCTCTTTTTGGAAGAATCATTACAAAATGATTCTGAAATTCAGGGGTAAATTGAGGATGTTGTTGACTGTGTAGCAGAGGCAGTGTTGAGAAAACATCACCTCTGTATTTTACCTTATAATTCCCTAAGCATGTATAACATTATAAACTAACTTCAACTGTCTAGTTAAATAATGGAAAAGTGGAATATTTAAATTCATCAAAATGCTGTCTTTGATACTACACTTCCTTTCTTCCTTTTTGGAAAGGAAGACTGCACAATTGGCTAAGCCCATTCATTATGAATTCTGTTTGAGGAATAAATAGTATACTAATCAGTTAAGACTACTTCAGTCATTGACTCGCTCTAACAGTGCTTTAAATATTTTTCTCCAAATGAGTAAAATTCATCGCCATTTAAACTGTCACATACTTAACAGACACTAAATAAATATTTATGATTTTTTTGAAGATGTTGACGTGTACATAGTAGACATAACATTTCAATGGCCCATGTTTTAGCTTAGATTGAGGTGAGAAAATAAATAAGAAACTGTCTCAATTATTCACTATATGAAAATTTATTTTGAAGAATTCAGAAAAAAGGAGCAAAATTTAGATTGCTAACCCTACATTATTTGGATAACTTCCTCAATTCTCTAATATTAAATGAAGTGAATATAATATGCTTTTTCATATTGTATACAATCTGTTTTATAAATGGCAAAAGCTGAAAAAGTATTATCATTATTGGAGGTATTATTCCTTTTTTTCTCCCTACAACCCTACAAGTGAAATAGGACCTATCACATGATCGCTCTATTTAAACAACAAAAATATAAAACTGGAATGTAAAGAATATATCAAGGTAATCAGAATTGAAATTAGCCTACTAACCTAGTTTATCTATTTACTATTCATGTTTCTGCGTTCAAAATTGAAAATTTATCTTTTTCCTTGTCATCTCCTACATTTCTTCAATTTGCATTTGCTCAATTAAAATAGAAAGATCCCTTTCACTCCAATGTCTTAATATCACCTTGTATCCCTTGGCTATTGGATGAGCAATATTGCAATATACACAATGACACTAATTACTCAGGTCAATTTCTATCCCAGGATGTGAATCTGTAATATTGCAAAGAAAAGACACAGGGAAGAGTGTCAGACAAAGTCATTTTAACATTTTCATTTCTTGACCATACGTGTAAAGCCAAATATGAGAGTATTTAAATGAATGAATTCCTTCAAATAACAAGTTCTAGAAACAGAAAAACATGCCCACCCTGTGAAATCTATTTTTCAAATATACTGAAAGAAAAATGTGAGTTAAGATATTAGTTGGATCACTATATGTTATATTTATTTGAAAACCACTTTAAATACTTGTTATGTTTCTAAAGGTCAGTTTTGAACTTTCACAATGTGTTTATATTTTACAGGTTGTTTACAGTGGGAAAGAGTTGAACCATCCTTTTGGACTGTCACATTATGGGAATTATGTGTTCTGGACTGATTATATGAATGGTTCCATTTTTCAACTAGATTTGATAACGAATGTGGTGACATTACTGAGGCGAGAAAGACCACCCCTGTTTGGGCTTCAGATTTATGATCCACGAAAGCAACAAGGTATTAAACACCAAATAAAATTGCTTCTGAGGTTCAAACATAATAACACTTCAGTAGATACAAAAATATTTATTTTGACAGTGTTTCTGAAATGTTATGATAAAAGATGTCTACTTACTTCAAAGTCAATCAAATCTTGGAATTTGTTACCATAAAAATTTATTATTTTATTGTTCTAAATAACCTGATTGAGTAACTCTGGGAATTCTATCTGAGTGAAGTTCAATGTTTTCTCCAAATACTTCCTTTTTGATTCTGTCTTTACTGAAGGAGTCTGTTGAAGTAAATAAAAAAACTTTTTAATGGTTTCAAAGATTATTATGAGCCATTAGAACACCTTTGATTGGGAACTAAATATTATGGGAAGATATTTTAAAATAAATTATATAAGGAAATTGCATTTTTAACAGTATCTTACTATATTTTATCTTAGTTTCATGTACATTTGAAAAGCACTTAATTAATTTAGGTGATATGAAAGTAAAATAATCTACTATTATATTCATGTCTTATTAAAATCAGATAATATTCTATGTTTTATCTACATCTATGGTTTATTCTATGTGTATTAAGATTTATTAAGCCACCCACGAATACCATGAATTAGAATTTAGGGATTAAATAAAGAAAACCATTTGTAAAGTATATACTAGATTTTTGTTATGATTCTAATTATTATTCCTTTTTAAATGGAAATATTTTTGTGAAAATTTAATGAGCCTAGATTTCAATGCACTTAGTATGAAAAATTATAGCCTGAGTGTTTCATTGCACATGTTGTCAGTAGGAAGTTATCTAGCAACAAGAGTATTTTGAAGATATTTCTGCTAAAAGGGGGACGTTAAAAGAAAACTATCTCAATTAAGAACATTTTTTCTACTGTATTACAATGGTATCATTGGAATAAAAATGCAATTTCATGAAATAATGGAAGTACATAGAGTGAGAAGTATATAAAGCTTTAATAGCTAATAAAAGATAAAATTATCTTTAAAAATAAAAAATGAAATTTTTGAGATGGTATAAACTATAGTTGTGGACACGAAATAAAGAATATAACAATTGCCTGTGTTATATTGTAAATCAGCGAGAAGAACATAGGATGCCTAATGAGCCAATTAATTAGGAATCTTTATTATGCTAGTGGGCTCAGAGCAGAATATCTCTCTCAAATTCTGAGCAAAATATGGTGGAATTTTCCCCTCTTTATATCTTTCTAGCCCTTTTGTCTCCCAAATAAGGGTTTTTCTGGACCTCCTGCAGACTTTACAAAGAGCTCTGTGTAAGTTATTTTTGCAGGCAGCTTGTAACCTTGGACACAGAGTATGGGAGTAGTATCAGCCCCTTACGTCAGATGGCTAGCGTGCAAGGTCAGCCAACTAACTTTATCTTACCTGTTATTCACTCAAACTAAAAAGTAATGTTAATTTACAGAATAAGGAACTGTCTGAAAAATAACAGAGTTGACTACATAGAACAAGGGATCATTTTAAAACAGCTGAGGATTTTAAACATTAATTTTACAAAATAGAGATTATTATGCTTCACCTGCGTAAATCAAATGGTAATATTTTTTGTTACATTCATGTCCTCCCGGTCCCTCCCCCCGCCACCATTGTTGTTTGTCTACACTAAATTGGAGCCAAGACTATCAACAAGAATAACCCTTCTCATCTCCTGTGGTGTTTTGTTTTCAGGGTGCTGTTCCCTTTAATTCCACATTGATTAATTTTCTGGATTTTATTACACCAATCAGTATATAATCACATTTTCTTTTTTCATTCTCTTCTGAAATTAAATGCAACATATGGATGAGAAATATCTCAGCTAACTATAAAATGGATTTGGTCTTAAACCCATATCCTGACACTTTTTCCTTCGTAAACTTGGGACACATCATAAAGATTTAACAAAGATAAGACATGCTTTCTTCAAAAATGTTTTATAAGGAATAGATATATATTATATGAGAGTAATTTAGAACAGTACTTGTGTTTTACATTAATTAATTTTCCCCTTTCATTTCTCAATCTGGAGGCATATATTTGGAAGTTTCCTTGCATGTAAGCATTGGAAATAAATACTTAAATGAATATTGTGTCACAATGATATACAAAAACACATGTCATATGAAGATTATATTTCTAATTTATGAGGAATATATTTGGTGTTCCAGACAGTGTCATTGACATATAATTGTTTAGTGCTGTTTCTTGGATGGACAGTGTATTTTTAAAAAGGACTTTTAAAAGATTGGTAATCAAAGGGACATTAAAATGAAAGTGTATTCTTGATTACTAAATTATTTATGCAGCCTTTATTGTAGAAACCATTATGCTCCGTCTTACTGATAGAATGCATTTGGCCAAATTGATTGTTTTTTATTAGTTTAGATGAAATAATCAATTAGTTTGTTTTGTACCCAGTCTTTGTGTGGCAAAATACTTACTTGAATCTTTTGAGCAGACAATACAATGGAGAAAGGATACCTGATCAACATCTATTTTACTCAGTCAATAGACATTGAAATTGGATAACCTACTTAGTATCTAAATTTTTAGTTTATTTAACTACATTGATCAAAATAGCTAGATTATGAAGCAAAATGCAATCAGATGTTTAATTACAGACATATTATCTTACCCATGTTATAATTTCAGCAGTGTTTCTCTTTGCATCTTTTGAACATCAGATATTAATAAATATTTAGAAAAATATAATTAGTGCCACATAAACTTAAGATATATATTGTCTTATTAAACTGTTGGGTTTTTTGTTTGTTTGTTTTTAAGGATAAAGTATCTGGAGTTGAATAAAAAACAAATCCTTAAGTAGTACACATCCCTATTCTTCATGGAGTGAAATAACCTAGTCTTAAATAGCCTTCTACTCTCTTTCTCTTCCTTTCTTTCTTTTTCTATGAGGGACTAAGGTATATGGCATAATTTATATATGTAATACATATAGACTATATTTATGTATATGTAATATTTATATATATATATGAATATATATATGCACATATAAATATATAGATGATAGGTAATATCATACATACACACACTCCCCACCCCACAGGAATACTATAAAAAATTATGAGTACTATTAATTTAATATCTAAACTCTTTTAGACTTAGTGTCAGAAAATTAGTTAGCTAATTTTATCACTCCAGATCAGGAAAAACTAATCAGATTTTTGGGTAACATACCAGCTTATTTCAGGAACGTTGATATATAACCATACTAAAGAGGCTCTTAATAAAGTTCACACACACACACACACACAGCTTCAAAGAAGTCAAATGAAAATTATCTTTAATGAACATATATTTATAAAATAGAGAAAAGTATGGCACATTTTATCCTTTCTCAGATTGACATCATTCAAAGCTGATTCTTCTTAAATTATCCTAGATGAAACAC
The DNA here is from genome assembly GCF_000147115.1 of Myotis lucifugus. Lineage (NCBI taxonomy): Eukaryota > Metazoa > Chordata > Mammalia > Chiroptera > Vespertilionidae > Myotis > Myotis lucifugus. Next base: position 7,369,568 of record NW_005871080.1, read on the forward strand.
ATAATTTGTCTAGTCTTTATACAACTTTTATTTTCTCTTCTAAACTGCAATTCTGACTATCTCTCTATCAAGTGAAGAGAAGAAAATTCCCATAGATTTATGTTTCATATTAGGTTCAGAGACTTCTAACTACACATATGATGAAACTGAGAATTCAAGAGTTTAGGAGGCACATAGAAAAGGGAGTTTTTCCTTCCATAATTTTGAAAAAAATTCAGATAAAGGGAAGAATGAAACAATGGGATTCCTTTGCACTAATGGTTTATATATTACACCATTTGCTTCAAGTGAAAGATACTTTATTAATGAAAGTCAAATTACTGAGTCCTAAAAAATCCATATATTAATATAGGCTTAGGAAATGTTTTAATATATCATGTATCCTTATTACTCTTTATGAAAGTTACTGGAGGCCCAATGCATGAAATTCATGTATGGGGCTCGGTCCTCACAGCCCTACCTTTGTTTGAAAGGACGTCTAGAAGGTCATCCGGCTGTCTGGTCTAATTAGCATATTATGCTTTTATTATAGATAATATGCCTTTAAATAATTTACATTGATATAATAAGTATGTAGCCAAAGTATGTATGTATACTTACATACAAATAAGACTATCCCTTTTATCTTAATGAAACAGACATATCTATCCACATACATGCGCCTTATGTCTACACCCCCAAATGACTGTTTCTGTCATTCATATTGCTGACTAAAAGTTTCATTCATTCATTCATTCATGTCTTCATTCATCAATGTAACTAATGTTTATCAAACACATAGTCTATGCCAGACACTGTAAGGGACAGAAAAAATCTACAGGTTTTAAGATTGAGGAAAAAATACAGTTTTTGGCTCAGACAGACCACTATCTTGAACTTAATTTTGAAAGTTATTCCTCATTTGTTTTCCTTATAGATTTGATTTTTTTAAATATCTGCTTTAAAAGAAACTTTATTTAGGATTTTATTTTGTTTTATTTAGTATGTTATTTTTCTGAACTTTGTCATACATAAATAAGTTAGAGTATATATGATCAATAATTTTAGATTAAGAAAAATCCCTTTTCTAATTATTTAGAAATAATGATGATAATAGTGATAATAATACCACTGCTATTATCTAGAAATCCTATCTAATAAAAGGGTAATGTGCAAATTAACCATCACTCCATCACAAAGATGGTGGCGCCCAGTCCTTTCAGCCCTGCTGGAGTCCCCCAGTCCCGGGAGGGTGGCTGCTGAGAGCAGGCAGCATGAGCGGCCTGGCAGAATGCTTGCTTCATCACCATGGTGATGAGGCAAGCGTTCCCCCCTGGCCGCGGAGGACCTCTATGCAGCAGGCACAGAGCAGCCAGGGGGTGGGGGGGAATTCTTGCCTCATCGCCCTGTGCCTGGCCGCAGATTGGCCTCTGGGCCACGGAGAGCCTCTGGGCAGTGGGTGCAGAGTGGCCAGGCCCCACAGAGAGCTACTGGCACACAGATTCATGTGCATGGCTACTAGTAAATAATAAACATTATTCTAAATTCTTATTTTAAATAAGTTTTTTTCTTATTTGTAGACATTGGAAAAGTCATTTAACCCTATATTCCCACCTGAAAATGAGAGAAAATCTACTTATGAGTTTATTATAAAAATTGAATTCAATGTATATTTAAGGTAACTAGCACTAGATTGATGCATAATGGATTTTCAATAAAGATAGCTATCAATATGTTTATAAACTCATTAATATTTATGTATAAAATTTTTAATGCTATTTGTGGTCAGTGGTGTTTTCAAGATAATATCTTTATAGAAAAAGTTTTGCAAGCTACTAGAAATTTAATTAAAACTATCATATGAGCTCTATTTGAAATATGGTCAAGTAATAAATTAAAAATATATTAGGATACCATTAATATTTTTAAAATCTAAGAAATTTTAATAAGAGGTATAAATTTATTTAAATTAATGTAGATTTTAGATTTTTATTATGACAGGACAGGTATCAATTCTTCTCTTTTAACACATAGGATTCACAAAAGGAAATGTATTTAAAAGTTGGAATAATGATTATTCATTTCTAATTACTTAAATTGTACATTCAATAAGACTAATAAGTATGAGTCCTGCTGTTAAATTAAAGAATTTGATATTTAAGTATATTTTCAGTAGGACAATATGTTCTAAAATATTGTTTTCAGTACCTTCTTATTTCTTACAGTTTTAATTTTTCATAGTTTTTAAATTATTTTGAAGTAATTCTAATTTTACAAACTTTAAATTTTAATAAATATTGAACTTATAGTTCAGTCCTCTACATATGGTATGTAACATAGATAGAACTCCTAAGAATCATATGAAATATTAAATTTTTATTCCATGGTCATGGAATAAATATAGCTATATTTGGAAGCTGCCTAGAAATTTTTTTGCATCTGCTGTTGGAAAAAGTCTGAACTAAGCTTAATTATCTTCCTAGTTTAGAAATTGTTCTATAGATTTAAATATTAGCTTCCTTAGCTTCAAAGTGTATCTTTCATTTTTTATAAACATAGCAAATTTAATTTATTTCTCAGAATAATGAAAAGAAATATTTTATACTGTTGATATTCGGGCACATGATGATAATCTATGGAGATGAGTTAAATATTTATTGCATAGGGCAACATTTTAAGTATTCTTTAAACTCATTTATCAACAATTTCTGCATAGCATTTCCAATCCCTGAGGCCACAGTGCAATAATCTAGTCTAGGGATGGGCTACCCCTGGCACTCATGCCAAACATGGCACGCCAGTAACTTTTGCTGGCACGCGAAACCCTCTCTTATAATCTTCCATTTACAATTTTTTTTCTTAATATCGACTTTTTTATTTTTCAGATAAATTCAGTGTAGGTGCATCTTAGATAAATTAATAGTTTTACATAACAAGTTATCTTAAAGACCATAGACATGATTGACGAGAGAGGGGAAGAGCAATTTCTATGCCTCTGCCTTAACTCTCCCTGCCTTCCTAGATCTGACCAGCGTTTTGGTTTCATCCACATACGCTTGTGAATCTTTGTTCTCAGTGATGAATTTTGTTAAGTCTCGTCATAGGAGTAGCCTGACGGATGAAAGTAGTAGCTCGTGCATATCTCTGAAGGTCACGAAATATAAACCTGATGTAAAATCTCTGTCATCAGTGATGCAGCAGCAAAAGTCCCACTGATAATATCAAACAGAGTCATAAAGTTTTCTGTCGGACTATCAGTGTACATGTATACATTAAAAAATAAATGTATTTTTCACCATCATATACTGTGTTTTTGTCACTCAAATGAATTTTATTGTTTCTTCAAGGTTCTTCACATATGTACACCTTAAGAGATATCAAGTAGGCGTAACATGTTCTTAAAAATTTAGGGTTGGCAAGCAGAAGAATTTTGAGTCAGAGATTTTGCTGGTTTTGGCATGCACTCACAAAAAGGTTGCCCACCCCTGACCTAGTCTGTCACTTCAGTCACAGTGTTGGCACTTACACTTTAACTGCCAATGCAGTTTTAATTATTATATTATTTTATTGTATGTCTCTGGGTAATAAAAGGCTCTTTATTTTTAATGTTTGAATAAGATAGACTAATATTTTTTAAAATGTTCTTTATTGATACTTGGGAAAATGCCCCCATGTAAAAGACCCTGACATTTACACTGCCTTCTGGATTGCATTGCAGAGTTCTTTCTAACTATTCTACACATATATGATAAGAAAATGTACTTTCTTCCTGGCCTTTCTATCTTGTAGGAATAATAACATCAAAATGATGATTACCTAAATTTTATTTATTTTCACCTACATCTTTATAAAACAGAACCTCCAAACCTCTTCCAAAATTTTACCTCAGTTGTATCTGAGTCTCCCAGGGTGTCTCCCATATGTTCATGAGTATGGACATACGAGTTTCCCCCCTGTGCCTGTTTATTGATGTCTGTGCACGCCTCATCAGAGTCTGTGCCGTTCAGGTCCACTGGGACAACACGTTACCCTTGTGTGTTGCACAGTCTCCTGGTACCAGCAAGGCTGCTCATTCTTAAGGCTTCACAAATATCCTCAATGCACTGACATGCCAATGCACTCCTTGCACAACGGGAGCAATACCCCACCACTTCCCGCAAGCTCACTTTCTTTCTGTTCACTTGGGATCCAAAGCCACATTCCAAGTGCTGGTGGTCTACTTTCCAAAAAACTCAGACTTCCTAATCTGGGGAACGATCCTAGACAGATGCCATTCTGTCTTCTCTCCTCCCCCCTCTCTCTTCCGGTACCCAACTACACACAGATCATTGTCCTACAACCAACACGAAAATTCCTCGCCTCAGCACAACATATATGTTCAAACATTTCTGGATTTCATTAAGGATTCAGCAGAAATCCTGGCTGCATTCATCAATTAATTAATTATGTATTAATGCATATGTAATGTGGTGTGTGTGTGTGTGTGTGTGTGTGTGTGTGTGTGTACATATTGAAGTTTACCTACATCTCCTAGAAATAACCGGCTAACTTTAGATGGAGTCAGAGTGCTCTGACACATGTCCTTTATTCCTCTTGCAGGTGACAATATGTGCCGAGTGAATAACGGGGGCTGTAGTACACTGTGCTTGGCCATCCCAGGAGGCCGAGTATGTGCTTGTGCTGATAATCAACTTTTAGATGAAAACGGAACAACTTGCACATGTGAGTTTCTTTTCTTGTTACACCCATTGTTTAAACTTGTCTTTTGGAAGACCAGAAGCAGATGAAACCAAAGGAATTAAAAATCAAACTTGGAAAGAGAAATTCAGATACGTGTTTAGGTATAATTCCTAATTTCTAATGTACAGATGAATAACGAAAATCATGAAATTTTACAGAGTATCCTGTCACTGTTGCATATAGTTTAGTAAAAGAATAGCAGTGAGTATATGTCACAGAAGAAAACATTTTATGAAAATGTTAGGGAAACTCATCATCAGTAGTTTCACTAAAAATGTATAGTTGTTGGTTACATAGATATGTGATACACACCATATGCCTCAAGTTATCCTCAATAGCTTAATAAACTCAGTTATCTAGATTTGGTGGTGAAGGCAAGAAGGAGGTAAAAAAAAAAGATTTCTAGGGAATTTCTTGATGTTATCAAAGTAGTGAATTAACTGAATTGATTGACCTGGATTAAAGTCACTTTATTAACTTTTTCTAACCTTCCTCAGTTTACTCATCTTGTGAATTCTATGTGACACTTTTGAAATTTGTTTTCTTTACACATATCATGCCCCCTAAGAACAGCAATGGCAACCATGCTCTACATATGTTGAGTACAATATAAATGTTCCTGGAATGATAATCTTGAACTGTGTGTTACTCATGATTCCCCAAAGAAATAGAACCAGTTGGATGGAGAGAGAAACTAAGAGAGAAACAAAGAAAGGGAGAAATCTATACTAATAAAAGGGTAATATGCTAATTAGACCAGGTTGACCAGACATCTGGACGTCCAATACCTTCCGAACAAAGCCATGGTGGTGGGGGCGGAGGCAGAGGTGGTTAGGGGTGATCAGGCCAGCAGGGGAGCAGTTAGCGAGCGACCAGGATGGCAGGGGGGGCAGTTAGGGGGTGGCCAGGCCAGCAGGGAGGCAGTTAGGGGGTGACCAGGCCAGCAGGGCGCAGTTAGGGAGCAACCAGGCTGGCAGGGGACAGTTAGGAGGCAACCAGACCAGCAGGGGACCAGTTAGAGGGCGATCAGGAAAGCAGGTAGAGTGGTTAGGGGCCATCGGGCAGAGAGGCAGGTGAGCGATTAGGAGCCAGCAGTCCTGAATTGCAAGAGGGATGTCTGCCTGCCACAGAGACAGAGGGGCTCCCCCCACCATCACTGCACTCGTCAGCCATGAGCCCAGCTTCTGGCTGAGCGGCGCTCCCCCTTTGAGAGCGTACTGACCACCAGGGAGCAGTTCCTGCATTGAGCATGTGCCCCCTGGTGGTAAGTGTGCATCATAGTGACTGGTCATTCCTCCGTTTGGTTGATTTGCATATTAGGCTTTTATTATATAGGACTAGAGGCCCGGTGCACAAAAATTTGTGCACTCGTGAGGGGGGGGGATCCCTCAGACCGGCCTGTGCCCTCTCACAGTCTGGGACCCCTCAGGGGATGACCACCTGCTGGCTTAGGCCCGCTTCCTGGGGAATTGGGCCTAAGATGGCAATCCGACATTCCTCTGGCAGCCCGGCAGCCCTCGGGGGATGTCCACTTGCCAGCGGGGAGCAGGCCTAAACTGCAGTCGGACATCCTTAGCGCTCCTGAGGAGGTGGGAGAGGCTCCCACCACTATCGCTGTACTGGCAGCCATCAGCCTGGCTTGTGGCTGAGCAGAACTCCTCCCATGTGAGAGCGCCCTGACCACCAGAGGGCAGCTCCTGCATTGAGCGTCTGCCCCCTGGTGGTCAGTGTGTGTCATAGTGACCAGTCATTCCCAGTCCTTCTGCTGTTAGGGTCAGTTTGCATGTTACCCTTTTACTATATAGGATAGAGGCCTGGTGCATGGGTGGGGGCCGGCTGGTTTGCCCTGAAGGGTGTCCCGGATCAGGGTGGGGTCCCACTTGGGTGCCTGGCCAGCCTGGATGAGGGGATGATGGCTGTTTGCAGCTGGTCACACCCCCTTCAGGGTGGGTGTCCCCACTGGGGTGCCTGGCCAGTCTGGGTGAGGGGCTGAGGGCCGTTTTCAGGCTGGCAGGTGACTGAAGCTCCCAACCTCTCCTTTTTTTTCTTTTTTTTTTTTTATTCTGGGATTTATTTACCTTCTATGGCTGTCACTGGAGCTGAGAGCCAGCTTTAGCTCTGAGGCTTGGCTCCAGCTCTAAGACCTCGGCTACTGAAAGCAGGTATCTGGGTTTGTTTGGGTTCTATAATTGAAACATTGTTTCGGTCCTGCTCCGCTCCAGCTCTGACGGCTGAAAGCAGGTATCTGGTTTTTGTTTAGCTTCTGTAATTGCAACATAGTTGCTTAGACTGCAGCTCAGAGGCTGGCAGCGGCAGGCGGGGAACATTGGCTTCCTCCGTCACTGGAGCAAGCAAGCCTCCTGTTCGCTCCAGCTGCCTGGCTGCCGGCCGCCATCTTGGTTGGCAGTTAATTTGCATATCGCCCTGATTAGCCAATGGGAAGAATTCGGGGGTATGGTCAATTAGCATCTTTCTCTTTTATTAGATAGGTTATGTTGATCACTGGTTATTTCTGTATTTATAACCCTAAAACAATCAAAGGGAATAAGAAAGAAAATTATTTCATCTTGATTTATTACACTAAACAATGTTAAGTAAAAAAACAACAATAAAGGTCAGTTATTATTTAAGAAATTGTTGCATTTTTATGTTAAAAATTAAATTCTATCTTTAATATGGCATGTAACTTTTTCAGTTTTTTTCAAACATAATGGGAAAAATCAAGAGAAACAATATAGCAAATACTTTCTTGAAAAGAATTCAAAGTTTCTATGCCAGTTTCTAGTCATATGATGGTAAAGGTTTTTAAAATACATGATAGTCTTAGTTTGTAGATGAGGAAATTAAACGCAAAAGGACTGCAAATAGAGTTACAGAATATAGTGCAAAACATCTCAGTGTATCACTAACCTCTCATTAATGTTGATTCTTCTGGGTTTCTGATTTAGTTCAGGCTAGTTTATAGTGTTGTGAACTGGCTTCAACTGGATCAACTCTATAATCTGAACTAACAAGCAAAACAAAAATGCATGTTGCAACCATTGAGATATGATCATCTTGGTTTCAGTCATTCTCATTAAACTGACATCAAATGAACAAAAAACCATTGGCAGATGGTCAACCTGGAATTAAACTCCATTGGTTGTTTCTCATTGAACTTGAAACATAAGGCTATACCAGAAGAGGCATTCACCCAGCAGGAAAATATTGGCTTGCTACATGGTTGATTAAGGATGAATTCTAATGCCAAGCCTGGAAGGCATCAAGAATGAGTACGCTTCATTCTTTGTTCTTGTGAATTTTGTGTGCCATGGTCACATTCTCTCAAAACTAGAATTGAGGCCAGGTGTAGCATAGTAACTTGGAACTTACTTCCCTGGACTAACATATGTAAATCCAGTTGATCAATTACCAAGTGAGTTTGTTTGTTTGTTTGTTTGTTTGTTTATTTGTTTACTAGAGGCCCGATGCAAAAAATTCGTGCAAGAGTAGGCCTTCCTTCCCCCAGCTGCTGTCATCCGGGTTTCCCTCTGGCCATCTGCAGGCGCGGGAACCTGGGTTTCCCTCGCAGCCCTGGCTTCAACCAGAAGGTTGTCCAGAAGGACGCCCGGTCTAATAAGCATATTATGCTTTTATTATTATAGATCTTTATGCCTTTGTGGGGAAAATCACAATATACAAAGTTAGTAAATGAGCACATGGATAATTTCAAAAAAGTAAATTAAGCTCCCCAAAAATGATTGTTACTATTTATTAAAATAGCAGGATAATTTTGTCTAGTGTAATGAAACTAATTTTTTTAAATACCTTTTTAGTGTCCTGAAAGAAAAAAAAATTTCCAACATATCTTACTCCCAGGAGAGCAACTTAAGCATTGCAAAAATATTGATCATCCAAGGGTAGCATTGCACAATTATGTGTCAGTGGTACTCTGTGACCTTCTTCACCTTCTGGAACACCAGATAGATTTCTCCGTCAAAAACAGTGCTCCACTATGGCTGCGCCATTTATCTGTTCAGCTGTGACAGGCCTTATGTTCTAAGATATATGCAATCTAATGTGCAGTAAAAAGTTTAAGGCAATAAAAAGTTTAGAAGCCCTATCTAGATGAATATTTATGGCCTTCTCTGCATAGGAACTCACAAAAGATTATGTGCCACTTAGTTTGGCTGCTCGGAAGACTACTTTATCTAATAAAAGGTCATCCCCCTATGACCTAAAGGAGAAAATTCAAAACCTATAGCAACACGTTTCATCCTGCTTTCCTGTATTATATGCCTTATATAAAGGCTTCCAACAAAGTACAACTTGAAGTTTGCTTTCAGGGTCTTCTCTCTTCCTGCTCAAATGAAGGGATAGGTAGAAACTCTGTACTCCTCAAACACAAAAACAAAAACTTAATTAAACAAACAAACATGTCCTAATGTGAGACTTATAGGGACAATAGGATTTTTTAAAAAATTTTATGTACTGGGACTAATGCTTTAAACTAAGTCATTGTAGTTTCATTAACATTCAACAGCAAAGCATCAACTGAGAGAGGAGACAAGAATTAGTTTAGAACACATTAACACAGTGGTTTGAAAGGAAACATAGTAAAGTTAGAAACATAGGCACTTGTTCATGGATGCCACACACTTATTAAACCAATGTTAGGAATATACTAATATGTATTAAGTCCAATTACTTAGCTGAGGCCTAAGCCTGAGATAATTCAATAATAAAATAAAATGAAATAAATTTTAGTAGGTTTCTTCCTTTACTTTATTAGGATCTAGACATTAACTCCAGCAATTACTCTACCAGTTTTTACCAAAGAAAGTTAATACTAGAATACATATTTCCCTTTGTAATGTCCTGAAGCCTGATCTTAATACTGTAATAGCAGGTATGGTATGAAAGAATATCTGACAGCCTGCAGTTACTTGCAAGGCATGTCATGATTCAGGTAATTTTATTTTTGATTTTGATTAAATTAGAAGATTATTTGTTACTTTGTCAGTTTTCTTACTGATGAGATCATGTTGTAAAATTTTTAATAGAAATAACCCTTGCAGTAGAATTACAAGTTTTGCGTCAACTTTCAAATTCATAGTACAAAACACAACCCTGCCACAAAGTTTGCCATTCTAACAGTTGTTAATATACTGAAAACAATATATGGCTGTGCCCAAACACCCATGTGCAATGTAGGTTCAGTCATAATAAGTATTAGAACAAAATGGCACACGTGGAGCTTTTCCTATATGTTTAATTTAGGGTCACAGAAAGAACTTTACCAGTCCCTCTTTCTTATCTACTTATTGATCTTTACCCCTTAAAATAAACTAACTTCACCCACATTCTTGGGTGATAAGCCAATTGAAGTGGTACTGTTTTCCTGAAGTATTGATATAGTCCCCAGAAGAAGAATTTTCCGCTATAATAATGGCTGTAATGTAGAATTATCAACCTTTGTTAATTCTGGTAAGTCATGTAACAAATATTTTGAAACATCTAGTCTTTGCCTGGTTCTGTGCCAGGCATTGTTCTGCTCGGTGTGGGACACTGGCCTTCCTACATTGAAGAATCTCAAGGAAAGCATTAGATGTGCAAAAATTATTTACCTAATATCTTCTTTATAGAAGTTTGTGCAAGGTATAAAAATATTAATCTCATTTTTATAGGTGCTATTGGCTCTCTTATGTGGTGCCAAATATACTTGCTCCATAATGTTGCTGATTGTCACAAAAATTGGTAGATTGTCTGGTCATCAACTGGGCAACCATGACAGATGACATTGCTACCCAACTCCACACAGTTAGGTTAATGCTGAGAAAAAAAAACAAAAAAACAAAAACTATGCTTTCTCTACTCCCCCCAACCCCCATTTTAATGTCCAAGGAACTTTTATTCAGTTCTAAGTGAAGAACAAAATTACTTTTGTCAAGTTTGTCTCATATTCATAAGTTAATACTACAACTGTATGGGTATGCTTTCTTTTTTTCTTTATATTTAATTTTCACCTTTTTAAAAATTGAATATGGGGATGACATTGGTTAATAAATTCTATATTAACTGTAATGTATCATCTGTACCGTGCATCTATAAGCTGACATTTTACCCATATTATCACCTATCACATTAAATATTTTCTTGATAATGGACAATGTTAGCTCAGAAAGAATGTGTCTTCTATAATTATGAATCTGAACAAACTTGATTGTCAGCGCTAATAACATGGTGTTTCTGTGACATAACTTCTGATTACATCTGGAAAACTTGGGTTGGGCTACAATAAACTAATGATGCGAAATGTCCCCGGAGACTGGAAATCAGAACCACACACCTTAAAATAAAAATTCTTTACTATTATGTCAAGAATTTTGAAGGGTCTGAGATTTCACTCTAGTTAAAAGCTAACATGTCAGCCACTCAGTGTGTCATAAATTCTAACAGGAGACAATTTCTGAATCAGAAGCAAAGCATTTTCTTATTCGTGGCACAGCAGGCAGCTTAAATTTAACGCTCACTTTGATTCTCCTGGTCTCATCCCACCCCCAAACCATATGAGGGCAATGCACAGGTGGGCCCCGGGGGATGCTGAGCACACAGTGAGTCCGTAGCACCACTGAAGAGCTTAAGAGTCTGATGGTAAAATCTGCCCAACCTTAGTCCTGAAGGGAGACATCATCTTTACTATCCAGATCGACAAAAAACCTGCTCTCTGTTCTAGAAGGATGTACTGTCTCCATCTTCCAAGGCTGTTAGTTATATAAGCATCCCTAAAAAAAAATCCAGAATAAAGGCTTACACAAGACATATAGGAACACCAGGGATGGATGTTTCTTATCTAACAAATTAGAGGGCTTAGAAGAATTACAGACAAACTTTAGAAAATGTCAAGGCCCGGCTGGCATGGCTCAGTGGTTGAGCGTCAACCTATGAACCAGGAGGTCATGGTTTGATTCCCGGTCATGGCATATGCCTGGGTTGTGGGCTTGATCCCCAGTGCGGAGGGTGCGGGAGGCAGCCAATCAATGATTCTCTCTCATCATTGATGTTTCTATCTCTCTCTCCCTCTCCCTTCCTCTCTGAAATCAATAAAAATATTTTTCTAAATGTCAAATATATTTTATATGTTTCATTATTTGTTGTTACAGGTATAAGCAATGCCTAACTGCTGTTACAGCAATATTGAAGTATAATAATGATATTTCTATACATCAATATCAAAAACAGTAAATATAAAAATGATGAAATGATCTCAAGATGTTAGTTCTACTCTTTTTCAAGCAATTATTCATATCTTGTTATGAAACTTATAGATATTGTCATCTATGTTAAAACTTTCCACCTTTGTATTAGAAAACATCGTTTAAAAATAATCAACTATCTATATATATTTAAAACCATGTTTAAAAGAAACTTGGAAAATCTGCCTATTTGCATTCATTCCATAATGACCTAAATATCATTTGAAAAACATTTGAACTCTAAGTAGACTTAAAAACTTGATGTCTAGGTTGATTATGTTAAATAATATTTAGTTTTAAATATCAATTTGCTTAGGTAATTTGTCTTCCCCTAGACATTTTTCTTTTCTTTAATACAGATGTAATTGTTCGGAAGCAATTTTACTTTCACTCTTATATTTGGATATTTTTTGTGGATTGGGTTATTGTTTAAATAGCCACATAAAAGCCAAGCTTTTAAAATTGGTGGGATTGTTATCAGAAGAGAACTGATGGTTTCTTGGGTTTTTCAGTCCTTACGATATGAAGCAATGGAATTGACTTATCTTTTTTGAAGTCACCTATAGAAAGAGTAGAGAAAATGTTAGTTAAACTTAAATAGGAAAGGAAGCTGATCACATCTCAAATCAGCTTTCTTGTTTAACTGGAATTAAACAAAAACAAACAACAAAAAACCTCTAAGGAATTAAACGAAAACAAACAACAATGACAAAAAAAAAACCCTCTAAAAAAAATTAGGCTTGATGATTATAGAGAATTAATCAAACTACTATTCCTTAAGTGCCCAGCTCCTAAGTGAGGTTTAATGGATTCAAAAGAAGAAACTATACCGCCCTCAAAGATCTGAGGGTCCAATTAAGTGGACTTGAAACTCAAAGTAAGGAAAATGTGCATGTTATTAGTGATCAATTCTACAGATTTTTGAGAGAAAAGCTTGATCCTAGAGTTGGGCAGACATATCCCAGCGTGCACTTTCACTTTGTCTAGATGCTCATCCTCACTCTCTGCTGTGGCAGGAAAAGGCACCCTAGTAGGGGCTGAGTAGGGGGCCCAGGGATCTTCCCTTTTTGTTTTTAGATGGTTGTCACTTCCTATTTGGGCATAACACACACACACACACACACACACACACACACACACACCACAAAATTTGTTATTTAAAGAGACCCCACAGAAATGACATCACTAGAGAACTTGCTGCTGCAGCACTTTGTTATTGAAAAAGATTAGAGTTAAACAGAGAGGAAAAATTACTGTCAGTTCCCACATATGGTATGTGCTGTCTGAGAAGGAAGGACAGAAGAAACACAGGATTGCCTTTGTTCTAACTGAATATTTCATTTACCATACTATTTTTTACCCTTACGACTTTAAGCATATGAATTTATTAGGCAGCTTTTTTTTTCTGGCCCCACGAACGCACAAGTGTGTGCTTTGCTCCATGTCTCTGAAGCAGCTACCCTTCAGGTCGCAGTCCCTCTTCCGTGCTTTGCAGCAGGGAAAACACAGAGATTAAGACAGTGCTAACACCAAGTGTTCTGGAGACGCCACATGTTTTTCTCTCCATATCTCTTGTTTTTCTCTCCATATCTCTTGTTTATAGGTTTTGTGACAGTTCATCAGTTCAAACCCGTTATCCAAAGTAAAGTTGAAAGCCATTAGAACTGGAAAAGAAAGATCAGCTGTGCTTTTCCTATGAATAAACCCGCTTTTAGTAATTCAACGCTGTTTCAGTCTGTGAAACACAAATCATTTACTGTTACTATCGCCACATGTTCCCTTCTCTTCTGAGACTCTGCTGAATCCACTCAAAGAGAACAGAAGAATACTAACACTTTCAGTCCGTGAATAAACCCCAATTAACTGAATTCCTAACATTTGATTAAAGGACATGGAATATATGGAGAAAGGCGCTGCATAGAATTCTGATACATAACGAGATTGTTTTGATTAACTTAACACTTTCTTTAATACTTAAGCAGACCTGAGTTTTTCTCCCACCTAGAGACCAACAAAGTAAATGCAGTTATCAATGCTGTGTGCTATTGCCTGTCATTGCACTTTATTAATTGTGGGCATACTGATCTATAAGATGGAGATGGTAAAATTATTTGCCAGAGACAGAGAAGCATCGATCAGACCGTCAAACCTCAGAGGGAAGGCAGGGGAGGGTGGGGGAAAGGGGGAGAGATCAACCAAAGGACTTATATTCAAGCATATAGGCCTAACCAATGGACACAGACAACAGGGGGGTGAGGGCATGAGGGGGGGGGGGATAGGGGGTAATGTGGGGATAAGGACACATATGTAATAACTTAATCAGTAACAAAATTTAAAAAAATAAAGAAAGAAAGAAAAAAATTATTTGCCAGGCCTACTGTATAGATTGTCATAGTGATCAACGGAGATTATGAATGAAAGCCTTCTAAAAAGTAAAAATAAAAACTCAACATAGCCAAAACTGGTTTTGCTCAGTGGATAGAGCGTCGGCCTGCGGACTGAAAGGTCCCAGGTTCGATTCCGGTCAAGGGCATGTACCTGGGTTGCGGGCACATCCCCAGTGGGAGATGTGCAGGAGGCAGCTGATCGATGTTTCTCTCTCATCGATGTTTCTAACTCTCTATCTCTCTCCCTTCCTCTCTGTAAAAAATCAATAAAATACATTAAAAAATAAAAAATAAAAAATAATAAAAACTCAACATAAAAACCCAACCAAATATAATGTAGTTTATTACTATTGTTGTTATTTTGGTAATCTTTAAACATTTTAGTAGGATAATTATCTTCAGAAAAATTTAAATTTTTCTCATTTCAAGAGATTGGTATCACTAGAATGCTAGCATGTTTTTATATTTTCCATACAATAAAATGAATCAGTATTTAGTTATTATAACATTTTAATGAATCAAAAGAGCCAGTATTGTTCATACACCTTGGGTTTTTTGTAACCTAGTTAATCCGGGAGAAGTATTACCTCACGTATGTAAGGCTGGAGAATTTCGTTGCAAGAACAGGCACTGCATCCAAGCGCGGTGGAAATGTGATGGTGATGATGACTGTCTGGACGGAAGTGATGAAGATTCAGAGAATTGCTGTATGTTCTCACTTAAGTAATATTAACTCTCCCTGACCCTTTAAGTGTGTCAACTATGAAAATAGTTTGTGAAAATCTAAAAATGTATTTGATAATAATGGAACTGTTGGTTTTTTCTCAGTCATCCTTTGCATAGTTTTAAGGTGCTGGTTTTCTCATCCTGCCCCATCTTTAACATTATCATTTTGGTTGCCCCAGAAGTCCTTCCTTTCCCATTTGCACTGTGGTACCACCACATCACTGTCAGGATGTGGCTGTAAGAGACCCCTTCGGGTGTCTGAATTTAAAGATGTGGAAAAGCAATTTAAACTCCCTCAGGAAAGAATTACTGGTACAGGAGGTCACGAGCCACTCCATTGCTTCTTGGCAACCAAGCCTTGGAGGAGATCCAAGGAGACAGACATGGGTTTGCAGAATGTTATTCCCTAACTTGGCTGCCTCCATACATGGTAGGAAACACATATGGGGCACTCAGATAGAAATGAAAGATTTGATTTTTCTCCTGTTTGGCTTACTTTTAGTTATCATTTGCTGCTATAGAAATAGTTTCATGTTTTTGTAGGGTTAATGAGATGTCCCACATACATAATAGGAAAACTCTTTGAGAAACACATGAAATAATCTTTTGAGAATATACTAGTATTTGATTACAGTCACTACCTGAGTGGTTTTGAGAGGTATAAAATATTTTTTATATGAAGAGAGAGAGGTATGTGCTGGACATATGCATCTTTGCTCTCTTGATTTGACTTAGATACATCTTTTTAAAAATTGTTTGTTTCCTAATTTTAATTAAAGGCATTTAAGTTAAAGACATTTCCAGGTTAAAGTGGCTGACCTAATTGTGAGTTAATTGTCAAATCTCCATTTTTCTTTTTAATCAAGAATATAAAAATAAAGTTTTAAAATTTGTAGTTATGATTGAATAAAGTTGGTCTGAGCATTTATATCATGAAACTATCTGTGCTTTGGTACAAACCCCAAGAATATGGACTTTAAAAGATATTTTCAAATTGTGCATAAATGCATAACACATAAACTGTCATTAACACAGGTAGCACTACTTACTTTTAATTTCCAAACATGGGTTTGACTGCAAATTATGCATTTCTTATTTTCAAACTCATTAATATTTATACTATAAAGTGTGAAACTACAAATAAAATATTTAATAATAATTGATACAATTAGCCAAATTTTGGGAGTGAAAGAAGCATTTTTATGTAAGTGTACAAGGTGTGTTTTTTTCCTACTTATTTTACACAAATGATGTATTATTGATTAAATTAACTGCCTCATTTCTTCTAAATCACTGTGTTTATTCATGGTTTTAATGAATAGTCCTTATATATCAGCTCCCTAAGTAGTCAGTGTCTGTTCAGAGTACAAATACTTCATCACAATATTCAGCGTTAGCCTTTAGTTCCATGCTTTAATTTATGAGATTGTTCTTTTCACCAACTCACAAAGAAACACGATTCCTTTTGAATATATTTGTACCATTAATTGTAGCATTAAAATTTCTTGTCGGTATTTTTCTCTTATTTTCATCATCTACAACGTCATCACCCAAGCCTACATCATGGGCTTTTTCTGGAGTCTTCTAATTCACTCATGGTCCATATTAAATTCTATCAAAGAATCCTTTCTCTTTTACCCCCTAAATAATTAATATTTCATCTTTACCTCCTCTCAACTTCACTAAATTAGACTACTACTTAGATTAATTCAGTAAGTGCCCTGCTATTATTCCTACCAGAATCCCTCCTTAACTAAAGCCCACTTTCCACACTACTTCCAGGGTGACAATCAAATACTGAAATCTAGCCCAAACTGGTTTGTCTCAGTGGATAGAGTGTTGGCCTGGAGACTGAGGGGTCCCAGGTTTGATTCTGGTCAAGGGCATGTACCTTGGTTGTATCACATCCCCATTGGGGATGTGCAAGAGGCAGCTGATCGATATTTCTCCCTCATCAATGTTTCTCACTCTCTATCTCTCTCCCTTCCTTTCTGTAAAAAATCAGTAAAATATATTAAATAAATAAATAAATAAATAAATAAATACCAAAATCTAGTCTTGATATTTCAGTAACAGTACATAATCAAGTTAAATTCTAAAATTCATTGACTTACATATAAGATACTTTATGTTATATCCTGTCCTGTCTTTACATTTTTAGCCTTAAATGTCTTTCATGAATCCATTTAACCTCTTTGTCCTTACAAGTAGATCTCTAAAAAAAAAAGGTTATTTTCTCTCCTCTGTGACATTCATTACACTCTCTGTTTCTAGCAGTGGAACTCACCATCGTTTTTTATTACTTTCATAGAGAAGTCCTTTTTGAACACCAAAATAATATCCTCTCAATATAGCTCCGAGTTAAATATCTCTTATATATTCCTTTATTATGGTAGTTTCCACAGCTCAGTGCAATTGTATGCTTAATTCTATGGTGCATCTAATAGGTGAATTTCTTCATGAGGAGATACATTTTATTGTAGCATCTTTTTGAGTCTAACAAAGCATCTAGCACATGGCTGAATAAGTGACTAAGTAAATGGGGCAACAACAAACTAAACATCTGTGGTCAGCTTGCAGCAATATGGAGTAATCTCTAAATATTTCAGCGATTCTGAGCAGCATTTTATTTCTGGGGTTCCATGGTGAATATTCCAGAAATACATCATTTATTTCAGAGAATTATTTTAGATTTTAAATACTCATAAGCTTTGACCTTGAATTCCCAACTCGAACTCACAAAACTATGGATTATATTTGCCCTTCATTTTGAACTCTGATTTACATCACTGATGAAAATTGCAAAGGTCACTGATCAAGCTTCAATGCAATGCTTACGCATAATCTTAGTACTTTCAGATGTTGACCCTCTAATATATTGGATGACTTTTATTTTCATTTTATTTTGCTAAAGTCCCTGCAGTGAGTAGAAAATGGTAATATGATCAAATGCCAGACAACATAAAGCTTTTCCACCTTTTAAAAAAATAAACATGAATAGAAACTTTCTAAAAAGTGATAAAATCACTTTATCACCAAAGCTACTTTAAAGAAAAAGTGTTTAGAAACTGGCTGGAAAGGCATACATTTGCTTTGCAACAGCCTGATAAAACAGCTATTTTTTTGAATTCTAAGTATAAGGAATGCCAAAATTTATTTTTATTATACAGAGTATAACTACTAGGCTTTTAAAAAAATTACTTCAAAAAGGATGTTGAAGTTTTAAATACTAAAGAGCATGCCAATTCAGTTAGGAATTTAGCCTCCTGAATGCAGGAAAAATAATCACATTAGGTTAACTTTAAGATAGCCCCCTGTTGTGCTTAGATATTGGATGCTAAATCCTCAGCTGTCTACAGCTTCCCTTCTGAGGATTGGTCTTGTCCTCAGTATATTTTGTGGTTGCATGTTTGTTTGTTCTAGGGAAGGAAACTCATAGTGATCCATTTTGTTATTAAAATTATGCAGGACCTCATATTTAGCCAATTCTAGGTCCCAACTGATGCTTTTCTTTTTTGGCATTTTTCTTCCAGATGTTGCACAAAGCATAACAAAAATAGGCTTATTTAATATTTCAAGAACTCCTTGAGTTAATGTGTGGTTTTTAAAAAGTATTTTTACATATGATTAAGTTATTTGATGCATATTTCCTATACTTCACATTAAAATTTGAGGTTGGTAAAAAAAAATCTGAAATTTAGTTACCTGCTGTGTTAAAGGATGGAAAACCAAAGGCAGTGATACAGTTGGTTTGAGTGAAGACATGAAAAATATATTTACTTTTATATGAGATGTAATAAATTGATGTCTTCTATTAAATTATTATATTTTAAAAGAGCCTTGAATAGTAATATTTTGATAAATATGAGACACTGAATGAAAGAAGCTATTACTTTACTGTACTTTAATATTACAATTACTATAATCTTTCCATAATCCTGGCTTAAAAATAGTCATAATTTTATCCAATTTCATGTGATTAAACTTTCTTCTCCTCTCCCTCCACCCTTTGCCCCAGCCAATCATAGCTGTCCTGATGATCAATTTAAATGCAAGAACAATCGCTGTATCCCCAAGAGATGGCTTTGTGATGGAGCTAATGATTGTGGGAGCAATGAAGACGAATCCAATCAAACTTGCGCAGGTAATCATTTGCTGGGATATATACATAAATCTCTTCCAAAGTTAATCTCCATAAAAATTCAGGTCAATGCCTTCAACTACGGTGAACTTTCCTAATGTCGTGTTCTGATTGTTGGAATAGTAAATGAATTCAACACTTAATTCCATAAAACCTAAATTACCAATGATATTTTAGTTAATCTTTGGGCATGACTCTGCTCTCAAAGTAATTTGGCACTTTCTCTACCCATATGGGGTGACTGGTGATACACTAGTTAGACAAGACTTGTCCCTGCTAAATCTTACTTGGCCTGGGAGGTTGAGGTTTGTTAGCATCCTGGGATGTAGGCCACTCACAAGGAGAACTTTTTTTTTACATTAAAAAAATAATTTCTGTATTTTATTTAGTCTGTTATAGAATTCCTCTGTGAATAGTTCCTGTTCTTGGCACATTATTTATGTAGGTTGGGATTTTTTTTTCCCCATGAAGTCCTACCATCACTAAGCCTATTTATATTTCCATATAATGTATCCCATTGCAATAAATCTTTGAATCCCTAGCCAAATTCTTGTGGAATAGGAATCTACAATTTGTGATACAGGTTACAACGGAGTGGCAGAAAGGTCACTATTAGTCAGATAAATGTTGAAAAACGATACTGACTAGCAGCAGCCTCGTGATTCGCTATAAACGATGGAAAAAAAAGGTAGTGCATTTGATGCTTCATATGGATATGATCAGTAAAAACTGTTTTTTCAATCATTACACACAGCAACATCAAAACATATCAACCACCTCACCCCCTCTTTTTGTCAAAATAAGCATTACTAAATAACTATAGTATATTAGTGAAAACTCATGAGGAAGCATATAAAGAAAAGACCCAGAGGTCAAAAAGCCTTGTTTTGAACTCTTGTTTTTTCCTTAGAAAGACTTGTACCTCTCTGCACTTCAATTTACTCATACATTTATTTCAGTTCTATAAGGACTATGACTTAACAAGAAATTGTTTCCAAAGAGTTTTTTACTGTGTACTAAATAACAACATGATAAGAACAAAACAGTACCATTCCATAATCCTCACCTCCATCTTATTTTCAGTTTTTTTCCCCATAGGGACCTATTTGCTGAGGATCCATGGGCTAGTTATTCTGTTGCTCCTTGGTTAAAAGCTTAGTCTAATATTTTAGAGTAACTGATCATTTTCAAGATATTTTGTATGTCTTATAAGGTTGTTTTACGAAAGACATTCTAGAGACTTGTCCTCTAGAGACTCGTCCTCGGCTCCTGCCTTCAAGCCCATTAATTTCATAGATGAAGGCATGAGAGAAGGGACTTGTCTTAACTCACATCATTAGTTAGAGTTTAAGGGAAAATCAATCCATGAATTCTTTCTCCAAGACCATTGCTCCTTTTATCAAATGATATCAATCTGAGGATTAGCTAGAATTTTAGGTATGGTCAATTTAACTTTGGCCTGGTAGCCTTTTATTATAATTACAGTGAAACATCTTTCTAAGACAATGCAATTATTATTCTCTTAAGGTTCAGATTCAATTCACAGTCGGTTATTACATCCTAAACAGATAGATTTGCTTTCATCTTAAAATAAAAGGTATTGCTGACTTTATTCATAATGCCATGTCTCCTTTATTTCATTAGATTTTTAAAATATATTTTTATTGAGTTCAGAGAGGAAGGGGGAGGGAGGGAGGGAGAGAGAGAGAGAGAGAGAGAGAGAGAGAGAGAGAGAGAAAGAGAGAGAAAGAGAGAAAGAGATCAATGATGAGATAAAGTCATTGATTGATTTCCCACTGCATGCCAACTGGGGATCAAGCCTGCAACCTAGGCATGTGCCCTGACTAGGAATCTAACTGTTACCTCCTAGTTCATAGGTTGAAGCTCAACCACTGAGGCATACTGGCCAGACCTATTTGATTTTTTAAATCCTCTTGTTTCTACATGATTTTTAAAGGAGTGTTTTGGGTTAACTAACTATGTATAGTAGTAAAAGTGAAAATTCTGCATATGATAGCATATGCAGCAATCAATCCTAATTAGTAAGATTTCTAAGACTTTCTAGGCCTTTAATGCACAAGGAGATAGCACACAACCTGCTTTCACCTCAAGTGCCAGTTTAAGTGATGGCGATACTTTAAGTACCGCCTCTCAGTACTAGGTTTTCTTGTCAGTATATTCATGACAGGCATTTTGATCACTGTACACCTCAAGAAATTGAATAAAAAATAAAGAGAAAAATAAATGTACCTTTTATCTTTGAAAACTAAGTATCTTGTCTTGTTACAATGTATTTCCTTTTTGTTTTACAAAAATAAATAGGTCGCATTGCTCATAATATTGGAAAAATGGTAAATCCAATAGATACTTTCCCTGGCTGAGTCATTTCTATATAGTTCTCAGTGTAGGTATATACACGGACATGTATCCTAGATAAGGGATTTCCCATAGGGGGATTATTTTGTAATTGAATCCACTGTACTGTAGCCATTAGCATTGTGACTACTTTATATCTAAAGGAAAATCCTTTCCTACAAGAAACTAATTTCCTATTTTGTTCCTTTGGGACTTCTGCCTCAGAAATCTATTAATTCAATAAATATTTACCATGACACTGGAGAAAGGATGAGAAAAAAATACACAATACTTTTCCTTAAGAAGCTAAGAGTGAAGATGGCGAGATTGACGTGTAAACAGGTTTTCCTAATGCAGTATTCACTATTCACGGCGCTAAATTAAGCCACATGGGAGCACATTAGAGCAGTCGTTGGATGTCTTGGAAGGCTTTCTGAAGGAGGTGATGTCCAAGCTAGGACTTTAAAAACACATAAGAATAATGCCTAAATAACAATGCAGGCCATTTAATTAGGAAAAAGAAGTTTGATAAAACCAAGCATTGCCAAGATTGTGGGTAAAAAAGAAACTGTCGTACACTCTTGGTGATTTTCTACATTGGAAGTCAGTTTAGCCAAATCCAGTAAATGTGAAGATATGCATGCCTTCATCTGTCACTCCAAAACTAGGTTAATAGTCTAATACCTATGCACAAGGAAGCATGAATAAAATTTCCACTCCCCTAATGCTGGCAATACTGAAAACATAAAAACAACTCAAATGCTCATTACAGGGGAATGTATAGATATATTGTGTTATATCCCCATAGTGGAATGATATTCGTAATTAAAATTAATAAACTAGAACTCAAATATCAATAGTAATGAATTTCAAAAACAATTAAAAAAACATGAATGAGTTGCCAAATATAAATAAATACCATTTCAATGAAGTATAAAAATGCAAAACAATTTCATATGTGCTTATTGACATATAAATTGGTAAGAATAGGATTTTTAAAAGTATGTCTAGGGAAAAAAGAGAAATTAAGAATAGCCATAACCTCTAGAAAGAAAGAAAGAGATTGCATGTGATAGAAAATGATTACTTAGGGGACTTCAAGAGTAACTGTGATTTTCCCCTTAAATAAAATAAATAATCTGTAACAAGTATAGAAAAATATTATATTAAGATTTGATATAACCGTATGATGGCAAACAGGTGTTATTGATATTATGTCCTGTATTTTTTTCAGGTGATAGAAATACTTTATTAGAAAAGTAAAAGGTTGATCGGCATAGATTGAAGAGGGTGAAGTGAAACAAGGATAGAGGGTTGGAGAGTGTGCCTGAGAGAGGAACCAGCACAGACACAGTGGGCAGAACAAAGCTAACAGTCAGGGCCCAGTTAGTTGTTCTCCCGCAACACACAAAAAAGTTTGTCTACTTATGAGGGAGACCCAGAAGCCAAAGATGAGAAGTAGTTAGATTTGAAATTCTTTTTTTCCCCTCATAGTAACCATGAAGATCCTTGGATTCAATCCTATGCAATTTCAGACCAGCATTTTCCCACAGTATAGAACTCTGGTTAGATTCCATAATATCTGTTCTCCTTACATCCACCTCAAATTTTGAATGAATTAAAACTGGACAGATGTAGTTGCATTAAGAAAATCTGATGTAGTAAAAAATCAGACTTTGTTATATGAGATAAACAGAGCATTTTGATATAACAGGTTTTGTTTAAACAGAATGATCTGATTAAAATACTGCAAAGGTAAGGATTAAGAATAATGTGTTAAATTCTGTTCTCCTCCCTCCTTCTTGCTCCTTTGCATTGTGGGATTTCTCACTGCTACATGGCTGCATAAGAAGCATAATTAGTGATGAGGAGACAAAATTCACGTTGTGACAATGAATTTCTGGTTCTCTGCTAGATAAACAATTCCGCTGAGGAGGTGTAAATTTCCTCTTCATTAGAGCAGCATTTGCCTCAAAATTAGAGTCTTCTGGGGCAGCCCTGCTAATCTCACCTCCAAACTAACTTAGATCTGATGGAAACAAGATCAGAAAAGTGCAGGTTGTGTCTTCTTGTTACAAATCAAGTGGTTAGAAAGTGCTAATTTAGTCAATGTGATTATATCATAAAGGCAGACAGTACTTGTAGATTTATGCAATGAAACGTCTTTCTCATCTGAAATCAGTTCAATTTTCTCAGTAAACTAAACAGCTCATTTTCTCTAAGATTAGAACAGACAATGAATTCATATATTTTCAGGGCATACGATCCTTCAATGATAAGCCAGTAAATACTCTGCAGTAATAGTTTATAGCAGTTTTTCAAGCTTTAGAGTTCATGAGGTGACACCAGGCTCTTAGGAATTCTTCCTCATTGTCCTTTCTCATCCCCATAGCATTCCTAACAAAAGAAAGGTGTGCCAGAATTAAGCCTGAAAGACCAGGAGAGAATACAGGGGCATAATAACCTCAAATAAAAGAAGATTGCATTAGAAAGTTTAATATATTCTTACCATGGATCAATTAGAATTCAATGGAGATAAAATCTGTGATAATATATTTTTCTTTAAAGCAAGAAAACAATAAATAATTAAGAAATGAAATAGGTAGGGGATTAAAAAGCAAAAGAGAGATGTAGGAAAGAAAAAGTGGAGAGAACAAGAGAAAAGGCGGTAGGGAGGGAGAGAGGAAGAAATAAAAGAGGGAAGGGAGGGAGGGGCACAATGGAAGGAAGGAGGAAAGAGGGAAGGGAAGAGAACTTGAGAGGCGGGGAGCTCCCATTACATTTATCTTAACACTCAAAAGTTAAAAAGTATCTACTGCAACCAGAGAACAATACGAAGATGTGTAAAAAATTTTTAATTTTTTCATACCTCTGTGCCCTCCCCTTACCACCAAGTAAACTAATGCCAACATCTTCCTTTTTCTCTAAGCTAAGACAAATATATGCATGTGTTTTTTCAAGTAGGCATAGTTGAATTAAAATTGCCTAGGGACTTTGTTGATTTAATCTAAATGTTGGAATAATTTAATAGAAGATCTGTAGAATTGGCCAAATGAGACAACATAGAAATATTTAATCCCACTTGAAATTCAACATTGCAAACTTCAGAAGCATACATGCTTGTTGGGATACTGAAAATTTATTGGTATAAAGCAATCAATATGTAAAAAGGGAAAAAATCTGATATTATATCAAATATTTGATTCAGGACCCTTATCCACATAAGCAAAGCAAATATATATAATATAATAAATTTTCTGATATTCCTACATATAGACACTGAGAACAGAAATGGTATATCCAATCCAATACATCAAATCAAGCCAGTAATTTTTTTTTCATTTGTTTTTCTCTAGGAACCTTTAAAGTATTCACTAATAAAGGATATATATATCTATATCTAGATTTGCTTAAAAGGAAATACTAGGGTATGACTTTTAAGAAATTATTTTAAATGATCTCTGAAAACCAGATTTTAGAAACCCATTTTAGTGTGCTTGGATGACTTGGCTTTGAGCCACTCTATTTTATACCAGTAATTAGTACCTAAGTTGACACTGTGTTGTGGAGAGAAAGAAACACATCCTTATGGTTCTCCAGCCCAGCAAACAAGAGGAAATGTACATGCACTCTAAATAATGTTCTCTTAACATAGCCACAAAGGCCCATAACTGAATTGTTCCTCATCTGTCCTATCTTTATCTAACCCCAATACTAATAAGTTTAAGTACATCCTTCCCAACATGTTCATCTGTTTTCTCTGGTCCAATAAAAAGAAATAATGGATGAGATACTGGTAATAAGAAAGATACTAGTATATTTGTGGCTTAGAGGGACAAAAGAAAAAAAAAAAGCAAAAGTAAATCCAACCCTTAATGCAGTGGTTCTCAACCTTCCTAATGCCGCGACCCTTTAATACAGTTCCTCATGTTGTGGTGACCCCCAACCATAAAATTATTTTCGTTGCTACTTCATAACTGTAATTTTGCTACTGTTATGCATCGTTATGTAAATACCTGATATGCAGGATGTATTTTCATTGTTACAAATTAAACATAATAAAAGCATAGTGATTGATCACAAAAACAGTATGTAATTATATATGTGTTTTCTGATGGTCTTAGGCGACCCCTGTGAAAGGGTCATTCGACCCCCAAAGGGGTTGCGACCCACAGGTTGAGAACCGCTGCCTTAATGTAACAACCTAAGGCCTTGGGAAAGAGGGACGCTCTCTAGGCTTTTGTGCTTTCAAACGTTGACCTGATTGTAGGAGAAAAAGGTGATCAAACTCCTTGTAGAACATAACCTCTTAATGGAATAGTTTTAAATGCCTGCCTTAGACGAATGTAGAAAGCAAAGTTCCATGTGTGTTCATTGAAACCCTCAAGAAAGCCCAAAGCACAGTTCATTAATATACTAGTACTTTGATTAAAAGATTATACATTTTTATATAACGGTACTGAAAAGCGAGTTAAAAAAATTCATCTTAGACCTAAATGTATGTTTCAAATATATATTCTGAATTCTTGCTCTCTGCATGTTGGACCACGTAAAGATCAATAAATAAATGCATTAAAGATGTTAGCAGAAAAGGATAATTCTGGCCCTCTGGTTAGAAACTAGATATCCTGAGATAGTTTTCAAATCCTTCCTCCTACGTTACTGCAAAAGTTTCCTTGGTTTATTGATAAATGCTCGGCAACATTCTTTTCTTTTTTAAATTAAAAGTTGGATGAAATTTAATGCAACCAAATATTCATACGCACGGGAACTTTAGAGAAGACAAGCAAGCTAGCATTATCATAAATTAAATAAAAATTTACTTTCAAAATATTTTATCTAATATGGCTATATAATATCTTACTAGTATATGTGAAAGGGATATTGAATGATGTATCTATAATGTTGTTTAAAGCTTCTCTAACTTTATTCTTTGCAAATTAATTGACCATCATAGCCAGAACATGCCATGTGGACCAGTTTTCTTGTGGCAACGGGCGCTGCATTCCCAGAGCATGGCTGTGTGACAGGGAAGATGACTGTGGTGATAAGACAGATGAAATGACATCTTGTGGTAAGTTGTGAGTGAACATGATATTAGTAGATCCTGGGTCAGATGGAAGATTCTATCACTATAATCTCTCCTAAAAGGCTATTCATGTCTTTACAAATCAGCAAGCCTTTTGGGTCTAAATATATCTTTCAAGATAACTTCAGAATATATACTATTCATGGGGCAGTACCATTTCCTAGGCTAAAACAAATGGATCCAACATAGCCAACAATTGTTGTTTGTTGATAAATTGATAATAGCCATTCTGAGAGGTGTAGAGTGATATCTCATTGTGGTTTTTATTTGCATTTCTCTGACAATTAGTGATGCTGAACATCTTCTTACAGGTCTCTTGGCATTCTGTATGTCCTCTTTGAAGAAGTGTCTATTCTGATTCTCTGTCTATTTTTTAATTGCATTGTTTGGTTGTTTTTGTGTGTAAAATTGTGTGAGTTCTTTATAAATTTTGTATATTAACCCCTTATCAAATGTATCATTGGGTGAATATGTTCTCCCATTCAGGAGGTAGTCTTTTCATTTAGTTGATGGTTTCCTTTGCTGCGTAAAAACATTTTACACAGATGAAGTTAATTTATTTATTTTTAATCTTATGTCCTATGCCCAAGGAAAAAAACATATTGGTAAGAGAAATATCAGAGTTTACTGCTTATGTTTTCTTCTAGGAGTTTTATGATTTCAAGTCCTACATTTTTAAGTCTCTAATTCATTTTTAGTTTATTCTAGTATATGGTTTAAGAAAGTGGTCTAATTTCAACTTTTTGCATGTATCGGTTCAATTTTCCCAGCACCATTTATTGAAGAAATCATCTTTACTCTATTGTATGCTCTTGTCTTCTTTGACATATATTAATTGACCATTTAGGCATCAGTTTATTTTGTGGCTCTCTATTCTGTTCCATTGCCTGTTTACATGCCAGTACGATGCTGTTTTGCCTATTATAGCCTTGTAGTATAGTTTGATATCAGGTGGTATCACCAACTTTGCTCCAACTTTGCTCTTCTTTCTCAGGTTGCTATAGCTATTTGAAATATTTTATGGATCCATATATATTTTTGGAAGTTTTATCCTAGTTCTCTGAAATATACCATTGGTATCTTGATAGAAATTGCATTGAATCTATATATTGCTTTAGGTAATATGGACATTTTAATAATGTTAATTCTTCCTATCCATGAGCATGACATATTCATTCATGTATTTGTGTCATCTTCATTTTTTTTCTTCCGTGTCCTAGGAATTTTCTAAATACAAGTATTGTACCTCCTGGATTAAATTTATTCTTAGATATTTTACCTTTTTTCTATTAGTTTATTATTGATATATAAAAATGAAACCAATTTCTGAATATTTTGTATCCTGCTGCTTTGCTGAATTCATTTATTAGTTTTAATAGTGCTTTGGTGGAATCTTTAGGGTTCTCTATATACCGTATCATGTCATCTGCAAATAGACAATTTTACTTCTTCCTTTCTGATTTGGATGCTCTTTATTTCTTCTTGTCTGAGTACTGAGGCTAGGACTTCTAATACTATACTGAATAAGAGCAGTAAAAGTGGACTTCACTGTTTGTTCCTGATTTAAGAATTACAATTTTTGCTTTGCCATGTTGAGTAAGATGTTAGCTGTGGATTTGTATTATATGGCCTTTGTTATGTTATGTTCCAATTATTTCCACAAGTTGGAAAAGCTAAATAATTAAGAAATTATGAACCTTGAGGATTTATTGCCCTTGTTTTCAACATGATTTATTGAATTGTAAACTTATATAACTTATTTTTTTAATAACGGCTGTGTGCTTAACAACTGACTCATAGAATCCTTGAAAATCTAAAAATCTGCTCTTGCAAGCTAGTACAAAATATCTTCAGTGAACCACTGGTTATGAACACATTATGAAATTTAGTTGTCCCATATTTGCTTTTAAAATGTAGTCAAATTTTATAAAGTGTATCTTTCATACAGAAAGAACATTGAAGCTCGATGGAGGACTGGAGGAATGTCCAGTGAGGGTAATAAAAGCAGCATCTCTGACCTCCTCTCTGAATTTACAACTCCATCATCCCCAGCAAGCATTTCTTAGAGCAGCAGAAAAACTACATTTAATAATCTAGAATCCCTCACCCAATTCTACTTTCCCTTGGTCCCCAGTGGGAACCAAGGGCCCGTGGTCATCTAGGCCAACAGTGACGCCCAAGTGAGTCACTGCATCACCAGGCAATGAGGTCTCAGAGCTACAGAGATAGCTTCTCCGACCCAACCCTTTTGTCACAGCAACACAATGACACAGACTCTGGATGACGGCCCTGGGTACATAAACGTTGTTCTTAAATAATTGGATAAGTCAACAAGAGAATGAATGGTTGAGGGACAGCTGGAGAGTGGTCTGCCTGTGTTCTTGAAGGGCTAGCTGTCTTCAAGGCACTGTAAAACCCCTTCCCAACAGGCTGTGGAAACACAGTCATGACCCTTTCACTGAGCAATTATAAACACCCTTCTGGGGAAAAACGGACCTAGCAATTAGAACTGCGGGTATAGGTTTGAACCAACTACTCACCTAGGTTTGCTGTCATCTTACATACATGTTTTCTTCTTGTTTATCAGGAGGTTTCTAAAAACCTTTGCTAAAATACAGGTGTACTCTTCCGTTGCATTTTCATGATATATACTTATGGAAACATTGTATCAGCAAAAAAAGTAGAGTTAGTTTGCCATGTCTTGTTTTTATTTTATTCATGAGCAGTGTATTTATAAATGCTGACAAAATGTTTTAACACGTTCATCCTAGAATTATTGTCAGAGATATACCTAAACTTCACCTCTCTACAGTTTCCAAATTTTCACTGATTTTTGAAATTAGGGCGATTTACTTTCCTTTTAACAGTCTTTATCAGTCTTGTCTTCTTCTTATGCCAAAATGACTGTCAATATTCAGAGATCAAAAATGTTTGATGCTTTATTATTTGATAAGTTGTCTTACTATGAAGATAACTTTTCTATTTACTTTGATTGAAAGCCTTGTTTCTCACTCTCCAACATGACAATAATCATTTTCATAAAAAAAAAAAAAGATGTAAACCAAAGAAACAGAAGCTCTTTACCCTGCCTTTGTCCTGCAGTCTTATGCTTTGTGTCCCAGATGGTCTTGTTCTGTTCTTCCCACACCTTTATATTTAAATGTTATTATTTTTGTTTAAAAATGGCATAAAGGCTCCTGTTAGGTTGTCTTCTTAGTATTCTTGTAGGTCTGTGACATGCTATTGCATCTATCTTTTTACAGAGGTCTTTTGTACATCCCTGATTAGGCTTCATCTGCAGAAAAGTGGGGAGTGAAGCAAACACTGGCAAAGTATATTGAAAGCCACAGCAGAAATTATTACAAACAACTTCTAGTTCCTTGATCTAAGTCAGCATTTCCCTAACCTCTTGCTTGAGGATAGTAATCGCCTGATGTGCTTGTTATTAACAAAGATACCCAGGTTCCAATGCTCCTCCCCAAAAGATTCCAATTCAGGTCTTAGATTGTGTTCAGGAATCTGTGTTTTGAGAACAAAACCTCATGTGATTTTTACCCTAAACCAGTGGTTCTCAACCACCATTTTTGAGGGCGTGGCAGTCAATTAGCATATTCCATCCTTATTGGCTGTGGTTGCCACCATCTTTGAGGGTGGGGCAGTCAATTAGCATATTCCTCTTTATTAGATAGGATCATTCTTATGTTAAGGGTGGGGCAGTCAATTAGCATATTCCTCTTTATTAGATAGGATCATTCTTATGTTAACTTGATATAGTAGGCAGTTAGGCAGATATGAGCCGAGTAGGAACAAAAAGCAGGTACAGATTGTCACCAGGGCAGCGAGCCCCAGGTGCCCAGCAATGCGAAAACAGGGGGAACATGTATTGTAAGGTGGGACCTCGCCCCCAGGGTGACCTTTCCTTCCCTAGCATATCATGTGGTTTAAAACCCTGGCCTTTCATATTGCTGCTCATCTGGTTTTACCCTCCCCTGAACTTTCCTCTCCTGACATGTAGCTGGTCCTATGGCAGAACCCCTTAGGGTAGAACAAGGAGACCAAAGAATAACCTCATGTAACTCCCATGCAGGTCCTTGTCTGACCACTCCCTTAAGCATTAAGCCAGTGGTTCTCAACCTTCTGGCCCTTTAAATACAGTTCCTCATGTTGTGATCCAACCATAAAATTATTTTTGTTGCTACTTCATAACTGTAATGTAAATATCTGATATGCAGGATGGTCTTAGGCGACCCCTGTGAAAGGGTCGTTTGACCGCCAAAGGGGTCGTGACCCACAGGTTGAGAACCGCTGCCCTAAACCAAGACCACACAATTTAAACTCTGTGATTTCAACATTCCCTACCAATTAGTATTAGACCTGCTGCAGCTCATTACCACAAACATGATGGCTTTAACAACAAGGTTTTACTCTTACCTCCCTGGAGGCCAGAAAGCCAAAACCAAGCTGTCAGCAGGGCCTGCTCTGAAAGCGCCAGGGGAGAATCCTCCTATGACTCTTCCGCTTCCATTGGCTTCTGTTGCTCCTGGCCTGGGGCATCCTAACTCGGAGCTCTTGTCTCTGTCTTCACATGGCTTTCTTCCCCATATCTCTGTGGATCCCCTCTTCTTTATTTTAGAAGGACGTGGTCTTTAGATTTATGGCCCACTCTTAACCCAGGGTGATCTCCTCTCGAGATCCCTTAATTTCATCTGCAAAGACCCTTGGTCTAAATAAGGTCACATTCACTGGTACCAAGGTTTAGACATAGGTCTTTGATCTGTCTAAACATACAAGCCAACCGAAAGGACCTGGGAAACTTCATTATGCCATATACCACCAATTGAATTATAATAGAGACTCAGGTTTAGGTAATTTTCAAAGCTATTCAGGCAATTCTAATACGCATCCAGGTTTGTGAAGCACTCTCCTAATACCTATAATTTAGTCCCTGCCTCCAAGTTAACGTCTTACCTAATCTCTATTACATCCCCGCTTCCCTCTGATTCTTTTGCTCTGTATCATGTCTAGAGCTCTGCACTACAAGAAGAATTTGCCAGCTCACCAGCAACAGGGCCATAAGAATTCTAACTGCCTCTATGGTGCTAACACAAATTTAACTCTTTAAATTTCTTTCAAGAGTAAACATGAATTCTTCAGACACTTCAGCAGCATTAATTTCCTCATCGATTTTATAAAGATACATATCTAATCTAATAAAAGAGAAACATGCAAATTGACTGCACCTCCCCTATGCCCCAAGCCACGCCCACCAGCCAATCATAGCAATTATATGCAAATTAACCCAACCAAGATGGCAGCCCGCAGTCATGAGCTAGAGCAAGCAGGAGGCTTGGTTGCCCCAGCGATGGAGGAAGCCAAGCTTCCCATCTGCCCTGGCCAGCTGTGGCCTCCACTCAAGGCAACAAAGTTTCAATTATAGAAGATAAATAAATCCCAGATACCTGCTTCCAGCCAGCCTCCACTGGGAGCTTGGGTGGCTGGGGGCCATGGCCAGCCTACAAACAGACATCAGCCCCTCACCCAAGCTGGCCACACCCTCATGGGGTGAGGGTCCCCACTGAGCGCCTTGGCCATCCTGCAAACAGCCATCAGCCCCTCACCCAGACTGGTCAGGTACCCCAGCAGGACCCCCCCGCCCTGAAGGGGGTGTGGCCACCTGAAAACCACCCTCAGACCCTCACCCAGACTGGTCAGCACCCAGTAGGACCCCCTT